>NC_092207.1:72955403-73091894 GCF_043381705.1 Parasteatoda tepidariorum
ATGAACAAAGCTAAAAATGCATGTATACGAAAGTGAACACAGTTCGAAATGCGTGCTTACGAAAATGAACAAAGCTAAAAATGCATGTATACGAAAGTGAACACAGTTCGAAATGCGTGTTTACGAAAATGAACAAAGCAAAAAATGCATGTATACGAAAGTGAACACAGCTCGAAATGCGTGCTTATGAAAATGCAAACCTTTTCAGTCTCCAACCCAAATGTAACAATTAATCTGGGAATTATATGATTATTTTTTCTTACTACTTTAAAAACTAAGCATAATCAAAGTCCCAGACTTAGAATTGTAATGGCTAGGAATTCGACCAATTTAACTTTTCAGATGATGTCTTCATATTCAGAACTCTAAAGATAAAGTGAGCTTTAATACTCTCAATACCTACTGCATATATTTACTACCCCTATTATAAATTTACGTAACCCGTGGTAATTTTGTAAAAACAATTGTTGAATTTTAAGGCCTTTTAGAAAAGAGATTGATAAAATGTACCTAGTTATTTGCTAATACACGATCTCCTATTGAGGATTTATTTAGATTTATTAGCTTATTCTATAAAAGAAAGAGATGTCTGAAAATGGAAAGATCAATATTTTTATATTCTTGAAGATAACGTAACTATTTGCGATTTATTCTTCATATTTCTTTTTCTCTAAAATTAAATGTTTTATTTTTATACATAATGCAAGTTAAAACCTTCTTATTTTGTCTTTCATAATTTGCTATAACTTTTTTCTTCTGAACTCTTTGAAATTTTGATTTGCACTTTGATTTGCAGTCGGTTTTTTATGAGGTTCAAAGATTGGTATGATTTGCGGATTTAAATCATTACGGACCAGCGTTAAAAAAAAAAGTGTTTTTTCCCCAGCTTCAATCTTCTTCTTCTTAATCGATACCAATTGTTATTTTTTTCTTTATGATAAAAAATTACCAAAACTTTAAGTTTGGTAATTTTTCATCATAAATTAAGCATTTTTTATCAATATATATATATATATATACAAAAACAGTTGAATTTCAAAGGAATATATTCACTTGAAAAACAATATATTGTATTGAAAAACAATATATTCACTTGAACAGCATTAATATTTTAGGAAAAATTTCACATATTTTAAAAAAACATATTACTCTTGTCTTCAATTGTATTATCTTATTTTACCAATATTACAAAAAAAAGAAGAAATAAAGCTATTTAATTTATATAGATTTGCTATGAATTATATATATTATTTGAATATTTGTAATAATTTATGGTAAATAATTCATTTTAATAAATATTTCTTGATATTTAAAAAAACATTTTAATTTTATCAATTGGATAAAAGTGAACAATCAAACTGCGAGGTACATAAAGTGAAAAAATAAATATATATTTTACTGAATTGGTACAGAGATATTCAAATTGTGTTCAATTTGATTTGTCGATAATTTAATATTTTAATAATGATTACAAATATTTTAAAGAGAAAAATACTTGCTATTATTGTTAGTTTATTAAAATAGACTATTCTTTTATTAAATAAAACAAAGCAATTCAAATTTTCATAATGGACATTTCTAGAGACATTTCGCAAAGACTCAAAAAGGCAAAATTCTACATAAGTGGAATAAGTCAGAGCACAGTCAAAATAATAAGTTTAAATTTGAAAAATAATAAGTCAAAATTTGAAAAATGCAAATTTTGAAACGAACTTTTTAAGTATTTCCTGATTAAAAACTTCATTCACTTTAAAAATATATAAATATGAATATCGACATGGTTCAAATTAGTCATTCAGTTATCATTAGGGTAGATTTGCTGGCCACTCTTCTAGGGGCACCATTTTATGTGGGCCAACGTTGCTCTCGCAGTAAGGACAGATAGTACAGAGAGTGAAAGAACATCCATGCCTTGTCCGGGATTCGAACCCAGGAGCTTTTGTAATGTGAGGTCAGCTCTCTGACCACTAGACAGTCCGCTTGACCAGTCTTAAATTTTAAACATTAGAAAACATAGAACTTTAACAAAGTGTGCTACAGATTAAAAAGCAAAAAATAACTTTAAAATACATATCTTCCTTAAGGCACCTTATATAAACATTTTAATGACTGCGTAGTGATTTTTGGTTTAGAAAACTAAATTAAAAATTAATTAACTATAATCAAAAATTAATTAATTAATTTAACTATATTTTGAAATTGATAATCTTGGCGTTGTATTTTTTTTTACATTTACATGGATTAGATATAGAGATTTACAAAGCAAACAAGAATTAATTTTGAAACTTTTGACGAAGAGTCATAAGTTTCACAATCTACTATTAAGTAGAACTTACAATGAAATATCCTTTTGGTTTATTTTCCTTATCTAGTGAAAGTTACTGGGCATAAGCTAATTTAAATCGATAAAAAACTTGTTATGAAAACTAGAAACTGCATAAAACTTCTCCAATATTATTTGACTTAAAAATTTCGGAAACTATCATATTCGTTTAGTTTTTAAGTTTGACAAAGCATTATTTTTATCGTACTGATATTCTATTTTATTTACAATTTAAATTACGATTGGATGACTTGTCACAATAATATCCATAACTTAAAGAAAGAATAACTTTTCCATTGATCAAAACTATTCTTAAAAGTAAATATTAAAAAGAATGAGTTACCGAGTTTGAAAAGAACGTTTAAATTCACTGATCTAGAAATAGATAACCGTCCAAATGTATTTAATTTAGAAATGAAATGAATAATGCATTTTCAACTAAAGGTTTAAGCAATAATTTAGAATAAATAAAAATATAATTGTTTTAAAGTATCTCACTATTAAAATTTGGCTCAATTAAAATTTTGATTTTAAGTTTGGTAAGCAGGGGTCCTAAAATAACAAATTTAAAGTAAAGTTTAAGAATTTAGAAAATAAATTTCAAAATAAGTGCAAATTTGATCTTAAAAACTACACATTTTTCATGTCACGCTAACAGCTTCACAATAAATTGTAGTGAAAAAATTTCAATATATATATATTTTTTCTAAATAAATATTATGATTGCCTATGTTTTGAACTAAAATCTTAAGAAAATTAAAAAAGCAAAAACAACAACAATGAAATAAAACTAAAGACATTGCTTAATATTTAATCCTTAAAGAAAATTTCTAAACATTCTTACTTAAGGCTTGATAAATAATAAAAAATTTACACTTAGACCTTAGCTTTCAGTTCAAAAAATCACTAATATTATATAAAGTCTACGTTGAAAATTTCAAAAAATTCTACAGAAATTTTTTTTGTAATGTATGTTGGCATAAAGAAATTTTTTCCAAAGCAACGTTCCTCAGAAATTTCATTTTAAGTGCTAGAAAATTTTGAAATTTATGAAAATTTTGACAACACAGAGTGTAATAATTCGAAGATTAATTTTTTAAAATGAATTTTGTCATAAAAATATAATTTATTCAAAAAAATAAGGTTTAAAGTTCTCAAAGTAAAACGAAAAACGTCTTAGTTTTGTTTTTGAGAGTTCACTTGTGCTTTTGGGTTTGTCTGCCAACATATGAAAAAGCAACTGTAACTTCATTTCTAAATATCGGTGATCAAATTGTTTTAAGCGTTTTGGAAAGCTAATGATTTAAAGTTCGAAATTTGTATAAAAAATTCGTAATTTTTGCCAAAATTGCCGACTTATACCCAAATTTGCCAATTTTTACCGAAGATATCCCGATTTTTACGATACCTTAAGTTTGCAAATTTCAAGAACATCTGTGCACTTTTATGGCAGATTTGGTTTATTGATTATCGAAATATCGCGCTTCGATTATCGAAATATCAGTCGTTTGGAACGTCAAACAAATTGGTAATTTTTACCAAAGCGTTTTAGAAATAATCTATTATGTTAACATAATATTCTTTCGTTTTTAATTGAAGCCTTTCCTAAATTGTTTCTTTACTGTTTCTTTCATATTTGGAATAGTTGAAATGAGCAAAAAAATTATTGTCAAAATGACCAGAATATGGTGATATTTACCGCGTCTCTGGCTCTCTGGAAACATCAAAAATGTCCGCAATTTTTACCAAAACGCTTTTAGAAAATTGACAAAAAAACATGGTTTTATAAACTGATAAAGTTTGGTGATTTTTTCATGATACCTTAGAGCTTGTCTTAAAAATCATTTATTCAGTTAAATTTTCTTTTCAGTCTTGTATTTTTTACTAAATGTGTGGTAATAAGAATTGAAATTTTGAGAACCAAAATTTCTGGCAAACCCTTGCTATATAAACAGAAAATTTTTTCAAATGAATGGTTCGAAAACCATTTATTTTAGTTTTTAATACCAGAATTTTTCTTACCAGACATTTCATTACCTTGCAGTACGGTAATTTAACCGGAATTTGTTTCTCAGTGCGAGGGCTGTGAGTCGAAATCTGCAAAATATGATTACCATAGCCTAAGAAGAGCTTCCTAGTATCAACAACTTCTACTTTTCACTCTTTCACTATATCTCGAAAAGTATTGGACCGAATAAAAGAATTTGTGAACTCAATTGTTGAAGTTATCTAAATGCCATTGAATGCAAAATACAATTCCTTAAAGTAATTTTTTTTATTATTTAATTTAATAATGGTTAAAAAACTTGAAAAATATAAGACAAACAGATTTTGTATTAATTTAGGCTCATAGGTTATGATTTTAGGCGTATAGGTTATGATTCTAGACACATAGGTTATGATTTTAGGAGATTTTAGACACAAATTACAATATTAGAACAAAATTTATAATATTTTTTATGAGTTATAAAATTTAAAAAAAAATTACTATTCTACTTATTTTGACAAAATATGAGCTAATCACTCACATGTTTGATGATCAACGATCCAAACCTGTCAAAAAAGGTATGGTTATGTAAACAAACTGCGATTTTTTTAATATTTTTTACCGAAATTTAATTGTTAACACAAATTAATTAACAAAATTGGCCGAAACAGGCTGGTAGGTAGGACGTTGGGCTTGTGTTCGTGAAAACGGGGGTGCGAATTCCACCAGCCAAAGAGTTCCCGTGTATAAAATGATGACTGGTTCACGTTAAATCTGTCGGGGTCACAAAGTCCCCCATGTTCCCATAATAAATCAATACCTCTGGAGGTACTGAATTGGAGATTGAACGTTCTCTGGTTTACTTCAAAATTAGGATCTGTGGAGGAATGAATGGATTATGATTGTATCCTTTTTGTAAAATTTGCTGTGCCTCGTGTGTGGTTGAATTCGTATTTTTGGCCAAAGAAAACAAGAAAACTTAACTAACTAAAACTTTCCACTTAAAAACAAGAAACGCAACCAACGCAACCTGTCAGGCTAACCGTGGGAGGTTTTCGTGGTTTTCCTCCCCATGTAACTCAAATGTGGGATAATGCAGTCAAAAAAGTCCTCCACAAAGGCAAATTTCTTCCAATACTTGATCCAGGAGTTCCCTTGTCTTCTGGATTAGATTCAAAATTGCAAGCCTACGGAGTTCAACATTAGTAGTCGTAAACCCAAATTTGGGCCGGCTGTTCAACGATGGTTATAAAATAAATTAAAAAGTCGCATAAGTAACAACAACAACAATTTACGTAATTAAGGTCTATCTTTTGAATTATTATGAAATTAATCCTCAGAACAAAATTTATTTGGAGTCATATGTTTTTTTTTGGCTTACTGTAGCTTACTATCATTAGTCATTCAGTAATGGGCTCTCCTTAGATGCTGGGTACAATCAGATTAACAGCAGCTTGTTCTGAATTCTATGGATATTTGCGTTAAATGCACTTAATATTCTCTCCTTATGTAATATACTCTACTATTTAACTAAAACTAAAACTAATTCTATACTTACATTTTCTGTCAAATTTTAGGACATCAGATTTCCTGAAACTATACAATTGTGAGAAAATTTATTAATGTTGCTTACGTTATATTCTTCTCAGATTCTCTTTCTGTTGCGGATTTTCTTTGGGTCAGTGTCGCCCTGGAGCTTATCTGACATATGTCAGATTAAGAGAATAAGCGGCAATAACAACATATTTTTTGGACAGTCCAACATCTCTCGTAAAAAAAAAATGTGATTTAATTTCAGAAGTATTTCATAAAGTAATACTTAAATACTTGAAAAATTACTTTAAAGGGGTATAAATAAGTTTGAAGTATTTGCTTCAACCTGTTTTTTCTGTTAATTAATAGTGCAGTTTCATACATTTCTCTTTTGAGCATGCATCAAAACACAAAATTGCTTTTACTAAAAATCTTTCTCACAGCAATAGCGCTTACTTGATTAAAAACTTCATTCGTTTCAAAAATAGATAAATTGGAAGTAAAAATCACCAGGTTTCGAGCGTTTAAAAACCGGCTCCCATTTTCAAAACCTGCCAGACGTGAACTAGAAGAAACAAAAGTGATTTGAATTACTAAAGTGTAAAGTTAACAACGAGAAATGAAAAAAAGGTGTGAAACAAAAGTAGAAAAATCACAGTAGCCGAGAGAGAGAAATTTTTTTTTCTCACCTTTGTTTTTCTACTTTCTGTTAGCACCTTTACGTTTTATATTTCGAATCACTTTTCTTTCCTTTCATTTACACCTGATAAGTCTTGAAAATGGGCGCCTGTTTTTAAGCGCTTGAAACATGCTGACCCATGCATTCCCATTTAATATACTTTTGAAGCGAATGAATTTTTAAATCAAGTAATATGTATTGCAAGAAAACTGGAGCAGTATATACTGTTCCAGTTTCTTGGGATTATTTATCAAAATCAATAAGGCATATGTATTGCTACCGTTTATTAAGAACATTATCAAGCAACGGGCCTATTTAAAATTTATACTCTAATTTTTATTTTTAAACATCTAGTTTTTAGTGTTACATTTGCTCTGTTCTCACCAGAAGAGTGCAAAATAAGTCCTTTTGGTAGGAAATAAATATATGTTTTCAAGGTATTAATCGAAAAATTTTACAATAATTTGTGTTAATTCCTGACAGTAAATTCACTCTCAAATTTTTACTTCGAATTAAATTTAAACTTTATTGTTGCCACAATTTAAAATTTATGCGTGAGTTACCCTTATAAACAATAAAGTGTTTTTAGGTTGTTCTGAGGTTGACAGATGTAAAACAATACACCTAAGGTAGGAAATGAGGTTATTTCACACTAAAAAAAATCTTAATTAATAAACATTAATTTTAATCTCGCACCTTACAAAATTAACCTCATATATAACTCAGAAATATTTTTAGTTGAGATCAGATAAAATTATTCACATCTCATATAATTATCTGCTTGGAGTGTAGAAAAAATAGCCTTTACACCCAAAAAACATCCTCCTTAAGATGATTGCTCTAAAGTAGATTCTGATCAATCTCAAGTGTGAATAAAATAACTTTATACACATTAATTATGCACCTAGAGAGGTTGATCTTTTAAGGTTGTTTTTTAAGGCAACTTCAAATGAACTTCAAATCAGCTTTGACACCTCAAAACAGCCTTAAATATATCTCAAAAACACCTTTAATTTTTGTAAGGGAGGCATACAAATTTTATAATAATTAAATATTTATAAAATATGTATTTTTATCTTTTCTTTAAATGTGCATGCGTGAATAAATAATAAATTACATGAAGCATTGCAACCGAATACCATATACTAGGTAAATTTTTTATTAAATTTTGTTTATCAACTCTGGATCCGAGTTTCGTATAAAAATACAAGTAAAGTTACGCTCTGTCTAACCAACAGTAAAGTTAGTGTGCAAAATCAAAATATTTGTATATCCTCCTAGAGTTTAGAAAGAATGGAGAAAAGAATCGAGACGAATAGTTTCTTTTCTTGAATAAATTTCAAATGAAATATTCAATTATTCAGATTCTGAAACGTGAAATTACGAACTATTTTTATTTTTTAAGCTTTCGTCGTAGAAAACCTTTAGGTACATTTTGTGTTTAGAAACAATGGTTAGAGTTAAAAACATTTTTACTGATGTTGTGAAGATTTAACTATAAATGCTTTTGGTAGAAGCAATGGGATTTCACAAGAATTATATTACACAATAATTTTTTTGAATGCATTGAAGTATAAATATTTTTCATCCTATAGTTAATACATCAGCTTTTTCTTAGGTGAATACTTTTTATTTGTAAAAGTAGGAATGATTAAAAAACTATAGTATATACAAGCATTTCATATAAGGTGTTTAGTTAAAACTGTCATTAATATATATTTTTGAAATCCTTGCGGAAAGTGAATAAAAACATTATATAAGGTGTAAGCGAACAAAATAATCAAAATCCAAGGAATCATAATTAAGGGAAGTGAGTTTTTTTTAAAAATTTTATTTTATAACCGGCCTTGAGCAGTCGAACTAATTGTTAGTTAGCGATTATCAATGTTCAACTCTGAAGTCTTGCAATTTGGAATCCAACCCAGACGACAAGGGATCTAACGTTGAAACAAACTAGCCTTAGTGAAGGACTTTTTGATGGAACTAATCCTCCTTTAAG
Organism: Parasteatoda tepidariorum; assembly: GCF_043381705.1. Classification (NCBI taxonomy): domain Eukaryota; kingdom Metazoa; phylum Arthropoda; class Arachnida; order Araneae; family Theridiidae; genus Parasteatoda; species Parasteatoda tepidariorum. The sequence goes on from NC_092207.1 coordinate 72,963,925, forward strand.
TTACATGGAGAGGGAAACCATGAAAACTTTTCACGTTTAGCCTGACGGCAAGGAAAAGGGAGGTGAGCTTAGAAATATCAAAACATGTTTCATTGGTCTAAGAAATTCAATGGAGGTAAAAAATACCAATTAAAAACACTGTCAGCTTTCCTTCGGCAATCAAACTAGTTTTGATGTTTTTAATTCCGACTTTCTTAATACACGAAATGGTACGTCAGATAATATTTTTGTTTCTCCTCACTTATATATTAATTTCCAAACCTTATTGTGTGAATATTTTTTGTTTAATTTTGGACCACGTTTATAAATATACTGCAAATATGAAATATTACTTATGAAAGTTTTTAATTTACAAGTGTTTGTATCCAAATAATTTTAATAATTATTCATCCATTTAATGCATATCAGAAGTTTATAAATAATTTAAATGAATGGAAATTAAAGATTCTAGTACATATTTCCTCATTATTAATTAAGGATACTATGGTATATATTTCCTCATTATACATACATGCATACATACATCAGTAATATATTCAAACATTAGTCGATTTCAGAGCATAGTTTTCTACAATATGGTCTAAGGCAAGATTCGTGCTTGAGTTTGCATTAGAACTATCCTAGTCATGGATTAAACAAGACTGTAATTACGAAATAGGATATTTAAGTGTAATTTCACGCTTTCATTAGGTATATCACAGAATTGTGACATCTGGCCGATCATAGGAGTTAACAACTTAGTCTCCTCTAACCGAAACTTTCTTCAACTTAATCAAAAAGCTATATCTATATAAAGTTAGTTCAAATACAATTAATTTATAGTTAATGTTGTAGTTATGTCTTGGAAAAGATATATTTACAGCATGAGGGTTACTATGATAAAATGTTTATTTATGCAGGGTGCATGAAAGTGGAGAAATATCATATAAAATGCATGAAATTGGAGAAATATCTCGGAAAATACACATTGGAATAAACATCTGAAAATACACCTATAAAATATTCTCATTAAGAATATTTCTCTCATGATCTACATACAAGATCCCCACGAAGCTTGGGTGACACCCGGGTTTGATGTCAAGTTATGTGCCATTTTTCAAGTTTTTCAAAATATCAAACATGCCTATTCTCTTTTGCACGCATTCAACTTACACGCACGTCTCAAAATATTTCTATTTAAAATGATTTTCCCACCGTTTTCATTTTCCAATTACAGCGCCTTATATGAACTAAATTTCAACAATCTCATGCAAAATTAGAATTTTTTTTTTCTTGGAAAATCAAAATTTGCTATTAATTGGGGTTCTATTTAAGATTTTAAGCTTTACCTCTTCAATTCGGGAGGTTATAGCACCTAGTTAAATATTTGCATAAACGTCATCATTTTAAGTTTAAACTGCAAAAAATTAACAAAATAAAAAACGAAATAAAAAACGGACCACTCTGAATAACACTTGATCTATTAATCGAATTTTATTGTTCCAGGACTCAATCTTAATGGTTCGAGGGGGATGAACTCATATGTATTTATTCATCAGTGCAGACGAAATTTTAAGTTGCGAAATCAGATACGAATTTTTCTGAATGAGCATGCCTTTGTTACGACGGATTCGTATTCCTGATCCCCAAAATTCAGGGGTAGCGGCTATTTGGGAAATATGGTCCCAATTGCTTGGTCAGGACAGGGGTCCAAAGTTTGTACCCCTGCGTATGAATTTTACTTATCTATCTCGTGGAATTTTGAAGCGAATTGAAAAATTGTCCCAGGAAACACTCACACACCGGAAAGAAGGCTTNGATCCATCAGGGAAACGAAACTCCTCACTTTAACGCCACGCAACAACTACCCTTCTAAGCAAATCGACTGTTTTTTGCACTCTACACATCGACAACAGCGCCACCTCACCCCACCCATACCCTATTTGCGCATGTCAGCCCTTCTGTGAGTTTCAAGGTTAAGTTGCCACTATTTAATTTACAACCCTCGTATTTTATTTAAGAATGGTAAAGAAGAATTAGAAATCGTTAGGTACATAATTTTTTGCATCATTGTAAGGAATGTAATTTTATATGGAAAAAAACATTTGAGACAAATTGGTCAAATAGTTCCTGAGAAGACGAATATTAAGTATCTGCCTTTTTTAAAAATTCAATTTCTCGGGAACTTATGTATTACATTGTATTGACTTAAATTTCCTGATTCCTTTTATCCCGATGGTTTTAAGTCCTGAATCCTCAAAATGTTGGGGTATGCGCTATCTGGAAAATATGATCTCGATAGCTTAAGCAGGCGAGAGGTCGAAATTTTATTAATGGCGTTTTTCCCCATACCATCGAAACTAATGAAGTGAATCAAACTCTTCATTACTTTCTGTCTTTCTACACATATTCATAAAACTTGTTTATCCAAAAAAAATTCCATACAGAAATGACTTTCCATGATTATTTATTACTACTCAATTGACTAATCATGGAAAAAATGCAATAGCATGGTAGTAAAATTTTTACGCTAATCTTATCTACATTATTTTAAATGACAAAATATATGACTTTAATGAAATTGATCGAATAGTTCTATTAAAATAAAATTTTAAAATAGGAATTCTTTGACATAAAGAAATATTTAAAAAGTAGTTCATATTAAATTTCGCACATCTCAAAATAGCTTGGAACCCTCATTAGGCCTATATTCACGAGTCTTGGCTCAAGAAGAGTTCAAGGGACCGTTATTTTCCGATATTGAACCTATATTGAATTGTTCGATTCACCGATTTTACAGCCACTTTACAACCAACATCGGCCCTGTATAGAGTTGTCAGCTTCACCCGATATTTTACAGCACTTTACAACCTATATCGGCTTTATATAGAATTGTCAGATTAACGAAATATTTTATATTCATTATTTAGCCACTATATGCCCTATATTTGCCCAATATAGATCGATATTGGCCCTTTATAGGACCAAAAAAATCTAAATATCCCAATATTGGTCCCTCGGTGCATGTTGTGCCTAACTGAGCCCACGTGAAACTGTCGCTAGGGTTGCTCTGATCTTTTTGCTTTTCTTAATTATACTACAAGAACTTCAATTTATAATAAGTTTAAAGCTTTAAGAATTATAATTAATGTTGAAATATTATTAAAAATGAATCATAACGATACATTTAAAGCTGCATTGAACATTCTTCAATGCATACAAAAGTATGATACAATTGTATTAAAATCGGAATAGAAAGGTATCATTATAAAACGCCCCGCAGAGGACTAACCGAAAAGATTCGCCTCCCAATAGGTCATCGCATGAAGTATAACTTGCTGCGGTCTGTGAGGGAGTGAGGGGCCACTTAGATCAGTCTGCGTATGGTGCGAGAGTTCACGGTATCAGACATCGTTAAGCCACCAGACATCTACCAAAGCGGTAAAGTCATCCCTTTTGCAGAGGATCAGAATTGTGATGGCATGTTTTCGGATTATTCTCGGGGATGCTTCCCAGACCGTCGCCCATAGGGATAAATAAAACAACAGAATAATTAATTTCCCAGACATTTTTTAGACATGAAACTCAACGTTAAACAATTGCATTAAATTTATGAAATTTTCGCTTCATTCTGAAAAAAATCAATAAGAGTAATTAAATTTATGAAACATCCTTCAAGGCTGTCGTGTAATTATTTACACTAAATGACCGATGCAGTTTTATTAATTGAAAATTATTATACACCACAATATATTTACAGTAAATTTTTTAAACTATGAAAATCAATAAAATTTTTTAACATTCTTATATGGAAATTCACCACAAAAAATTTTAAACCGTTGATTTCTGGAGATATTTTTTTAGTTAAATCTATATTTTTTTTTTAAAAAACAAAAACAGTCGTTGATTTAAATCAACGAACTCTTTTATTTTTAATAATATGGATATTAATATCTAAGCATTTCCGATCTATATGGATTAGTGTCTATTAAAAAGTTAATTTCATTTCTTTTACTTTTATTTTTGTATCTAACACAGTTTCTAACAATGTTTTGTTTCATTAAAGGTAATGCTATTTATTATTCTATCTCTTCTGCCATTTAACTAAGTTTTATCAGTTTATGCAATCAGTTTTTTGAAATAAAAATATTAATGATTAACAAATGAATAACACTATAAGAATGCCTAAAACAAGTGTTAGTTTCATCAATACAGAAAACATACCACAAGGATATAGTTACGTAAATATTTATTTCATCCTTTTGTTTCCTTATTATTTATGCATTTTCTCGGAAGCCGATGTGTAATATGGTTTTATTATTCAAATAAATCTTGATACACAAGTGTCGTTTTTCGTTTTTTTGTCATTTACAATTCATAGATTGTTTCCTGAGATAGAGGCATTTGTTTCACTTTGTGGATTTGTTAGTGATGCGAGAAAGAGTAGTTTCGTCTGCATGTCTCTTAATAAATCACTATCTGTTTAGCTAGTTCACAATCCCTGCTCTAAAATAATCGATAAGTTTTTAAAGAATTAAAAGTATAGTTACAACAACATTTAGTGAACTATCGTATACCTGTTTTTAGCAATCTTTGAATAGAGTATCCACTCTTTAAATCGAAAGAATAAGTATTTTTTTTCTCCAGAAATACTGTTTTATAAATCTCTAAGATATAATATACAATGAAGTAACCAATCAAATAAATTAGGTGCCGAATTATGATGTTTCAAACTTGCGAACACAGTTTTTCGATAAATAGCAATTTGAAGCTTCAGTAAACACAAAAAACATGGCATAAAAACCATTTATTTTGTTAAATTAATTTTTCAGTTTTTAATTTTTTACTAAATGTGTGGTAATAATGGGTTATCAAAACGTAACAGAACAGTGCTATTATTGGGCTATTTCCGAATTGTTTGTCAAGGTATAAATCTTTAGTAAACATATAATAAGTTCTTCTTCAGCACGACAGCCCCTTACAGACCTTGGCTGCCTCAACCACACGTAGCCTCCAACGCCACCTGTCTATGGCAACTTTTTTCCAGTTGTTTATCTTTAATACTTTTGGATCTTTAGCAGTGCCATCCAGCCATCTAGTTGGAGGTCTTCCTCTAGCCCGAGATCCCGAAGGATTTTTAAAGGTGGCGATTTGGACTGCATTATTTTCTGGACCTCTCAAATTATGGCCAAGCCATCTTAATCTATCGCTTCGGATGACCTGCACTATCTGTGGCTGTCCATAGAGTCTATATAATTCAAAGTTGTATCTGATTCGCCAACAGCCTCTTTTCTGTACTGCGCCAAAAATATTTATAAGGATTTTCCATTCAAAAACACCAAGAGTACCATATAATAAGTTGGACTAAAAACTTTTTTTGGGATTGTAATGACCCATAAGAAAAGCTAACTTAAAAGCAAATGAACGAAATAAAATTGACAGTAAGCGATATTAAAACAATCTTATCTACACAAACGCCAAGAATTAATCAACTACTCGCCAATATAGTAAGTCCTTCTTTTTGACTAGTAGAGTGTAATTTAGCCAAAGAACAGAATTAATTTCGTCGACACAATCGTGACACCCAATTTTACACCACTCTCCCCTACATTAAAAAGAAAATAAATGACTATTAATATACATATTTTATTATCTGTTCTTAAATTAGTGTCTTAAATAAACATATTTAATATACTAAAACGCCAAATGTTTTCCTTTATTTTAGGGATTTCTTTGATAAATATATCACAAAATCAGGTGTTGGAGATAAATTTAAATTGCTTTGAACTTTCTCTAAGTGTACACAACATTTTTTCTTTCGTTATTTTTGCTTTTTACTCGATATTTTTTTTCTTTCGGTACTTCTGATTTTACAACGTTCCCATATATGGGCACCATCATACCTCATTTCCTCTTCTTTTTCAATAAATAATAAATTTTTTCAAGTCTTTATTGACACATCCTTCTCAAAAAGAAAATTTATTTTGATATCAAAACACAAACATTTTTTTTTTCAATCTCAAATGATCGCTACAAAGTTCTTTTTAACAGCAGAAATAAAGTAATGACGTCAGTCTATTTATTTTTCGAACATTTTATCGAACAAAACTGTTTAGGAAAGTGAAATAGACCGTTAAGTGCATGGCGGCAGGAAATTAATGTTCACAATGTCTCGGGAGGGATCTTCCTTTTTTTCCAAAGGCAATATCAATTCGATTATTCCTCTATCGCTGGTACCATTTCTGAAAAACAAGCCCATCTGTAATATCAGATAGCTACTAATGCAGCAAAAAGACACCAGATTTGTTGTTATAGACTGGGAGATAACCATAAAGATTCTTATTTATTTTGGACAGAATGGTAAAAGAAGGTTCTATAATAGATAAAGAAAACAACTTTGAAGAAATAGAATTTCGGAGTTTGTTTGCAGTTAATCAGTAGTAAACTTAATGCATACGGATGTGATGGAAAAAAAGTACACGTTATTTAACATTTGGTAACACAGTAATTTTAAAAACTAAAAGAAAAGTTGATTATACAAATGAATAGAAATAATAAGACATTTTTCGAAATTAGTATCAAAATTGATTGTTTATTCTTATAATAGATAAAGAAAACAATTTTGAAGAAATAGAATTTCGGAGTTTGTTGGTAGTCAATCAGTAGTAAACTTAATGCATACCAATGTGATGGAAAAAAAAGTACATGTTTTTTAACATTTGGTAACACAGTAATTTTAAAAACTAAAAGAAAAGTGATTATTCAAATGAATCGAAATAATAAGACATTTTTCGAAATTATTATCAAAATTGATTGTTTATTCTTATAATAGATAAAGAAAACAATTTTGAAGAAATAGAATTTCGGAGTTTGTTTGCAGTTAATCAGTAGTAAACTTAATGCATACGGATGTGATGGAAAAAAAGTACACGTTATTTAACATTTGGTAACATAGTAATTTTAAAAACTAAAAGAAATACAAATGATTATACAAATGATTAGAAATAATAAGACATTTTTCGAAATTATTATCCAAATCGATTGCGTATTCCTGATGTTTTATGCATGGATTTCATGCAAGTTATTGTTTCCTTTTTATGTCATGAATAAAACTAAACAAATAAAAGGTACATATATTTCGTTCAAAAATGTTTATTCAATACATTTTTACAATCCTTTTTTCTGTAAGTATCTAAAGAATTTTTTTTTAAATCAGAGGAATGCGAATAAGAAATGTGAGTTTATGAATAATTTAAAGACTCATATAAGATGCATTTTCATGCAAGGCATTTATTATTTGCAGGTTTTCAAATAATAAATGCCTTACGTTTTTTAACTTGAGAGAACATTTTGCAACTTTAGTAATAAACGTTTTGTAACTTGAGAGAACCATAACTAAAAATTAATATGTTAATGCATATGAATATTTTTGAAAAAAGTACATCCTTTGAACATTGAGTAACATAGTGATGAAAACTGAAAGAAAGGCAACTATATCAAGGAATTAAAATGAATATAGGAAGCGTACTTCCCCGCTTTATGCGCGCACAGCTAATAGCGCATATCACAACATACCTCATTGCGCACACGTTAATCTCTATCTAAAACGGCTGTTAGATAGGCGATTCTTAGGAAACATGACAATTTGGAAGAAAAAAATTTCTTCAAATTTAAAGTCTTCAAAATAATCTAAATTTTTTCTGTACATTTATTTAGTTATATTTATTAATATCTTACAGACAGTGTAGTTTATTGACATTTGCTCAATAAACAAAAAATAAATAGAAATTCACCAAATTTTGAATGCCAGGAAAATGACATATTAGCTTAGAAGTTAAGAAAACAGCCATTTTAAACTAATAGTTAAGTAACTCAACTTAAACTCAAAAAGTTGAAAAGCTAGTTTTAACTTTTTATGAAAATAAATTCCAAAAATAATTATTGTGAACAATTGGAACATACCGATTCTTCTCGGCTTCTCGTTTTTTTTCTCAGTTTATTTTTCCTTAATTGTTTTTAGGACCCATGTTTTAAAATAACCTAGTAAAATAAATTTTATAATAATTTGCATCAGAAATTTTTTTACTATATTATTTAAATTTAAAATATTTCAAATTATTTTATTTTACAACTTTATTACATTCTTTAATGTATACACCCATGTAGAGTTTAAAGACTATGACAGAATTAAATTCTACAGTGACGTTCTTAGCTTATTCTTTATGTTCTAACTATCTGTGTTTTGAAAAAAAAAACTTAAAACCTTTGTGTTAGATCATAGATTCTCAACCTTTTTAACGTTACCGCCCCCTTAAGGAGCAAAAATCATTTCAACGCCCCCCTTTGTAAAAATCCAGTTATTTAGTTTAGAGCAAGGTGACGGAGCGAGGTGTGCTGAATTATAAGAGGCAACATTAAGCAATTTATTAAGAGTTACATTTGTTTGGTTTTTAAAACAAATAATGTGTACATTAACTCGATACTTTTCTCATGTCAGGTAATCGCAGTCTATTTGTTCTAATTAAAATAAATACGGTAATAAAAAAATACAAAAAACCCTATGCTTAAAATCAATCATTTATTCTTAATTAGATAATTAAGAACACACCCAAAATAGTTTTTTTACACTAAAAAGTATTATCAACGAGACATTCGTTTCTTAACGTTTGGTTCAATACTTTAAGTGAGGTGAAGACGCAAGTCCCCTCGTTGCACAATTTCGAGATGATTTCTCTTTTTTGTGTGACAAGATCCGTAACAGCACTGAATCCACGTTCGACAAGGTAGGAGGAAGGGAAGACATTAAAATTTTTTTAACGATAGTCCGCAGTCCAGGGTAGAGGCGACAAAATTCTGTGAGACGATCATCACTTCAAAGTTTCCTTAGTTGAAAGTTCGACCAATTCCTCATAAATCTGAACCTCTGCTGTTTCAATATTCACAAAAGTGTGCATAACCCAATAACCCATTGAGGGACTTCCAGGGAACAAAACAGCTTCAAAACGGTCAGAAAAGTCCACGAGTAAAGAGTCAAGGTGTTGACAATATTCTTGTGCATCATCAGAGCGAATTTCACCTGCTTCACTGAACTCATTCCAACCAAAATTCTGCTTCCACAAAATGAGTTTTTTCAGAAAGGCAGAAATGACTGATTTTATAGGGATCAAATTGATCTCGTCGGCATGAAGTTGTAAATTTATGCCATTAAATTATAATAATATAATCAGCCAAAGTCTTTCTCCAATTCTAGCAATCTGTCTCTCAGAGCTACATCTCTGTTTTAGAGAAACTTAAGCACAGAGTCGAAAAGATTCCAAAACCTATTGAGACAGGCGCCTTTGGAAAGTCAGAGAATCTCGGTGTGTAGTAGCAAACGATTGAATTCTTCATTATACACAGTTGTCTGAATAATCAATCGTTGAGAGCATTACTGCGAATTTTGTTCACAGCAAATATAACATATTGCAATAACTGATGCAAACGGTCTCTGATATTTCCCCCCACTAAATGCTGTCTGTGAATCAGGCAGTGAACAGCTAAAATATCTGGTATTTCCCTTTACAAAAGGGCGTAAGCCCACGATGTCGACCCACCATTGCAGGAGCTCCATCAGTGGCAATCGACATAATATTCGCATGAGGAATGTTTTTCTCTGTAAAATAATCTTGGACAGTATTAAAATAGATTTACTTTTAGTATCTACAATCAAGCTTCTTGCAAAAAGCATCTTGTGACTACTTTTTCCTACCTTTCCAAACCGGACCTACGCCTACAGTAAAGCTTACATTGAATGGCAAGGTTGATTCCTCAACTTGAAGGAAAAATTCGTTGGATATCAAAAGTTTACTTAAAGAAGCTTCAACATCTTTAGACATCTCACCATTTCGTAACCCGCACTGTATCGTTGCTTAATGAGATATTTCGGATTACATTGGATGTGGCTGGATGGCGTAAAACTGTTTCTAAAACTTGACAACCGGCAGTATCAACTTTGATCCGATAGTATGAGCCTTCCCAGAATTAGCAATAAATTTTGATATATTATAAGAAGCTATCAAACCATCGTCGCATTTTTGTGATGAGATTGCTAGCAACCTGGAGACCGCAGGTGCTTTCAGAAACTTGTCTTTGATGTTCGCGAAAAATGACAAATCTTTATTTTGTTTGTCAGGATGAGTTTTTTGCAAATGCTCCTGCTAACGGAAGGATTTAATTGTCTCATTAGATAAAACTTTATTACAAAGTAAACACATGGGCAGTTGAGAGTTCAACAGCGATTGAACAAATCCAAACTTCAAGTTCGTGGCACGGTATTGATGATACTTCTTTTTGTTAACCGACATTGTTGGTGGCAGCGAAGTACAAACGATGAAAGAAAATCAATTATTTCTCCAAATTAATAAATAATTTATGGTAAGGAACTAATTCGCGCATATACCTGGCTAAATAAACAATGAGATCGAATCGAAACTAGGGAAAAAACTGTAAGGAAGGTAACGAAAATCATCATAAGAAACACAATCAAACATTCTTACCGAAAGCTCATGCTCTTCGATTTCCGTCAAATGACTTGAATGAGTCAGAGCCATTCGCGAAATAGCTATGATGAATCAGAGGCAAAAACTACAGACTCATGAGCTGCGCTGTGTTGGTTCGGATCGGAGAAAGGGTGTCATATAAGTTCGTTTTATCGGTGGTACAAAAGATGTAATAATCTTAATTTATTATGTTAATTTAATCTTTATTTTCCTTTAATATTAATTTTAGATTAATTTTATTTATTAAATAAATTTAATTTAGTAATTTTATTTGTAAGTTTTAAAATTAAATTTGAATGACAAAAATGCTCATCGCCCCCCTACCGCCCAAAACATATCCAACGCCCCCCTAGCGCCCAAAACAAGTTCACCGCCCCTCAGCATACACCCAACGCCCCCAAGGGGGGCGGTATCGCCCCCGTTGAGAAACAATGTGTTAGATGGACCATGAATTGTTTAAATTAATTCTTTTATCCACTGTAGAAAGAATCAAATAAGTTTTTGTTGCTGATATGTACAGAATAAAATTGTGTGTAGTAATCAATCATTAAATAAATAAATAACTTGGATTACATCCAAGCATATTACAATCTTACAGAAACTGGGTGTTAGGTTAATATTTGCTTTCCCTCTCAACATCATACTGTTTAAAATTTTTTTTGGTAGCTGGCATTCATAAGCCAGGAAAATGACAGCCAGGATAATGACAATTTGCCATTGTACAGCATTTAACTTTAATTCAACATTTCGGTCTAAGACGTTTGCTTTCCGCAGAATACAACAGGATTTCTTGAAATGACTCAGGTAAATCTATGTAGTTTATGTTATAAATGATTTCAGGAAGACAGGAAAGTGACAACATAAAAACCTACTCACCTTGTAAAATTTTTTGAAATAGATTTTGAACAAGAAAGTTGGTTCTTTATTCCTGAAGTAAGACATGTTCTGATAGGATGGTATTCTAATCAATCTCTTGATCTAAGACATTGATTGCTGGCCCTATCCATTTTGGTTATAAATTATTAAAAAAAAACTGCTAGGAAAATGACCGATTTTTATGCGACAAGCAAATTATTGACAGAAAAAAATTATTCTCAACAAAGTTTTTGGAAATAATACCCTCTGCATGCATTCTAGAAATGCTTACAATGGTTGAGGTAAAAAAAAATTAGATATTGAAAAAGTTATGGGAAGTTTTGAAGCTAGTTATTATTGGAAATATTGTTTGTGACATACCAGGAAAATGACATTATGAAATTCAATTAAATTTTTTAAGAGTACGAAACAGTCAATGCTTGTACTGAATCATTTTAAAAGGCTAACAGCAATGATATTTATTAATTTTTTTTAAAAAAAGTTCTTTTAGTAGTGTAGTAATAGATTTTGGAGAAAAAGACTGTCAATTGTATTTCGTGAGATGATGCGTATTCGTGGTGCAGTGGTTAAGCTGCCCGCTTTCTACCAGAGAGGTTTCGGATTCGAATCCAAGTTTTTAAGCAATTTAAATTTTTAAAAACAAAAAATTGATCGATATCAATAAATTTTTTTAGTTAAAATATGAATTGGTTTAAAAAAATTAAAAATTTTTAAATTACAAAATTGTCAATTAATTATGAAGAGACTGGTAGAAAGTGGGCAGTCCAACCATTACACTGCGACTACCATTAGCTGGGGGAAGATTTGTTAATTTAAAAGTAAATGAACTGAAACTTTATTGGTCATATTTTAATCAAGGGGGCAGAATAGACGGCTAATTTAACCCTATTCATAGTTTACAACCATGCTCTTTATTTATTTTTGTTTTAACATAGATTTTCCAGATAGATTCCTTGTAAGTGTTTTAAAGCGAGACTTGATTTCCTCCGTTACCCTTGATGTATAATTAGGTTTTTCATGATGACGTCACGATCAGTAATTTAATGAATTCACTTATGTTTTTATTCAATTGCTGAAGGAATTGCAGTGGCCGAAGAGGTTTCACCCTTCAACCAAACACGTGTAGCGGGTTCGAATCCTGTCGTAAATCTGATGCATCTAAGATGTTGTTATGTCCCTCTCTAATTTGTGCTATCTATGCTCTTCAAACTTAATTATGACTTCTTACCCATCTTTGTAAAGTCCATCTTTCCATCTATCTAAGTTTTCTATTATACTAATTACTTTGATTGTGCCTTATAAAATTTAAGCGTGTGTCTTCAATTCGAACATACATATCCACAACCCACTGAAGATACAGTTTTTGTGAACGATGCAATAAACTGAAAGTTTCTCTGATGGAAAGACGATAGGCAGCATACTGTCTCATTGTTGTTTTGTTTCGTTGATTATTTGTAACAGTGTGCGAAATATTAATATACCATCCAGGATCACCATGAGGAAACAGCAGCGGATAAGCCAATGGGTCTAACGATGAGTCTAAAACAGAAACTGTGCGAATGCCACCTGACTTTGACATCACCACCAGGTTTCGTTCCCCAGGAGGTACTCCATCTACGCATCTAAAGATTGCTGCAACATCTGTACTTGTGGCATCATTGTACCGTCGTTGATCAGACGACGCGTTGACAGTGATGTGCATGCATATTTCCTTTTCATTTCCATCACTGGAATTCCTACAGAGATCACCCATTGTTTGAAAAGATTGGACATATGAATTCACTCTGTTCAGATATACAGCTATTTCATGCATAATGTTCGCATCACATTTGACATTAGCTTGTTCACGCATTCTGTGTTCAACTGCTGTATCTACATCATAAAAGTAATTTTGAGCGTACTTTGGCTGACAACCTTCACTTGGTATAAGTGAACCAACACGATGGTAAAATGTGTCATGGATTTTAAAATGATACATTCCACCGGTTACACTTTCATCTAAGTGTGTCTCAGAACTTATCATGGCAAATGNATACTAGGGGGCTCCGCCCCCTGCTCGCTACGCTCGCCAACCCCCAGAACTGCTTCGCAGTTCCATTGCATATTGCTTCGCAATCTTATAAAAACATTTTAACAAATTTAAATTTTAAAATAAAAATGCCAGATATTGAAATCAATTACTTAATGAAATTTATACACTTCTCTGCCCCCTTCACAATTTGATTATCTTTTCTTCATGTAGCTGAGAAATTTGGAGCTGTAGCAGAGAATATATCTCAATAAGAAATGCTTTCCCGTTTAGAATTCCGCCATTCATTTCTCTGACGTCTGCCAGAGATATTTCGACGCCTGATAGCAGGCATTTTATTTAGGCAGCAGGCACTAAATAAATAAAAATAGAACTAAATAACTAAGATATCGTTTTAAATCTCAAATCAAAATAATTGTTTGTAGAAAGTTTGTTTTGGTTTGAATATTCGCACGTTTGTTTTGGTTTGAATATTCGCACGATGCCATTGCCATTCTATTGTAACGAAACAAAAAATTTATCATGAAACTAAAAATTTATCAAAGGAACTAAAGATATTGAATTCTTTTTTTAAGAAATTCAGTTCCGTTTTTTTTATCCACTCTTATTTTTGTTTATCAATCTATTAATTCAGAAATGCTTTAAATCAAACGATGCTTACGGAAACAATGCTTATGCGAACCACCCGAAAAATGATTTGCTGAATTCTCATTGGTCGAAACTAAATTATTAATTTTATTAATTAATTAAAGGAAATTTTCATAATTTTAGACCTTATTGCACATCTACATAACAATACCTTTAAAACGACACCTTATTTGTTTATCTAATGTTTATCTATTATCGACACCTTATTTATCTGTTAATTCTGTTGCGGAATTTGGGAGTTTTTAGCGAGACAAAATATTGCTAGCCTATTAATATATAGATATTGAAGCTAAAAGGAGGCTGAAACATTAAAATATCTTAACTTGATTATTTAATTTGTTTAGAAATTATTTTATGGAAATTAATGCATTAATTTCCATAAAATAATGTGTTCCGCAGGCATTTTTTAAAGCACTTTATTAGTTCTCTAATATACACTCATCGTTTACTAATGTTTAATGATGATAGTGCTTATTATATATTCTCAGAATTCTCGCTTACAAATTAGGGGCAGAGAATATATATTTAAGCAACAAAAACTAAAATGGTATACAAAAACTGAAGAATCACTATCGAAGAAAGAAAAACTGAACACATCTAAACGTGTCTGATTACTGGAGGAAAAACCTTCAGGCAATCAAATTGGTTTCTACGTTTTACTCTACTTTCTTAACGAGTGATTCCAAGGATATCGTTTTCCTTTTGCCTCGCTTAAATAATGGTTTTGCAACCCCTAATGGCCTTAGTTTGCTGATATAATTTTTTCAGCACTGATTGAGCTTTTGGAAGCACTTTAGAATAAAAGAGTGATCAGAAAAGGGTGTACGTCCAGGGTGGTTAGTACGGAAACTCGTGCTAAGCCGTATTGTGCATCGTTTGCTTGTACGCTATCAATAAATTTTGTTATTTTTTTTAATGAATCGGTATAATAAAAAAATGGAGAATAAATTTAAAAAAAACGGAGCTTAAACCTATCATATTTCATACGACGTACGCTTCCCAAATTATGTACTAATTAATAACGACTACGAACAAATGCAAATGATGTATTATGCAATTAAATGAAGTTCGAAAGCTCAACAGTTAACATTGATAGAACTTTAAATCTATTCAAGCGGAAGAAAATTTGCTGATGATTCAAAACAGAGCTTAAACATTCTCTACATTCACCTCTCATATCATATACTTATTACACAAATATTTATACTATGTATTATGCAATTTAGTTCAAAGACTCAAGGGCCCACTTTGATCTGAAACTTATGAAAGAAGAAATTTTTGTTTAAAATACAAAGCAAAGCTTGAACGTAGCATATTATACGCCACATTGAACTCTCAAAATTTTGTAGTAATTACTAATGATCAAGATCATTAGTAATGATGTTTGAAGTATACAATTAAACAAAATTCAAAGACTGAAGGGTCTAAATTGATTTAAAACTTTTAAAAGAGAAAATTAATTTAACAACATGAATTGGATTTTTAATATGCCTGCGATTTATATTTAATAAATTAGTGTAATACTAAAAATACAACGTCATGTTAAATCTAGGCAAAGCAAAGAGCAATAAATTATTTTTAAGTATATTTAATAAGCAATAATTTATTATGAGAAAAAAAAGGAATAAAAAAAACATTTTAACTATATGAAATACATTGAATTTGCTCTTTAATTAAAAAAATAATTTAAACTGTAAGTTGATGACGTAGATATTAAAAGGAAGTTACTTGATTATAAATATTAGTTTCAAACATCAAGCGTATATTGGTTTTTAAATATTTTTTAAAATGCCTGATAAGGAAGACTAACGATATGGTAATAAATTGAATATTTATAATTTTTGTAAATTCTAACTGTTTTGTCTCAATATTAGGTGTATTTAATAAAGTGTTTTATTATAAATTTAGTGTTTGATTAAAAATAAGTAGCAATTCAACTTATTTTAAAAAACACTACTACATTCCGTTTTTCGTTCGTTTTGTATATTAACTCATGCCATTGTTTTTTGAAATATCATTCTTTCGTTATGAAATGGAAAGTGTAAATTTTTTTTGTATGTATTGTAAACAAACGCCAAAGAGAAAAAAAATTTCTGCAAAAATTACCGAAAATATAATATGGCATTTCTGGCAAATCTGTATAAAAAAGGCTTTTCTGACAAAAAAAAAATGCCTAACCAACATTTACAGTATTTAAACCATTCATTTGTAATTTTTCCGTTCGTTTGCTAATGTTTTACTTGATATTCTGGTTTCCAAATTACAGTTCTTATTACCAAGCACTTAGTAAAAAATACATACATGAAAATCAAATTTATCCGAATAAATTATTTTTATGCTCTAATAGACCGAGAAAAAATTGTCAAATTTTATCTCATTTTATATATTATATTATTATTTTACCAAAATTGTGGCTAAAACGCTTCTGTAGAAACTATCGAGATTTCGGTGTTTAAAGAGAAAAGCAGTATACTACTAGCAGTCAGAACTACTAGGATATGGTAAAATTTTATGTTTTTCAAGCTCTATAATAACACCAAAAAGCTCGGAAATTTCTACCGAAGCGCTTTTATAATGATTTCAGTAAAATTAATTACAAAATATTGTTTTATAATCTGTGGTAAAATTTCTAATGTTATCATGATATCTTAGAGCATAAAACAATTTATTCGGTTCATCTTGCCTTTTTAGTTTTGTATTTTTACTAAATGTTTGGTAACATCGAAAACCAGAATTTCCGCAAACGGAATGAAAAATAGTACCTTAAATTGAATGGAAAATAGCACCAAATGTATGGTTTAAAAACCGTATAATTTGGTTATGTTTAACCAGAATTTTTTACCAGAAATGTAATCATCATACAGTCCGGTAATTTTAGCAGAATTTTTTTCTCCGTATATAAAACTTGATATTTTTCACCACACGGCTTTCTTGAAGAATTTGAAAATATGATTTATCATATCGACACAAGGCCATTAATTAATATATATTTAAAAAATAGTCTTAAAAATGAAGAAAACTAGATTTAACTTAGTTTGGAACAAGTAAATTTTTAATTTTGAAAACTATTATTTATTACGATTCCATCTGGTAATTCTAATCTCTTTACATATTATAATCGATCTGATATTCTTCTGCACACCTAAATATTGTGTTTTAATTTTCATAGTTTAATCAAGGAATTTACATTAAAGTAAAAACAGGTACCACTTAATTAGTTTGTATTTTTGTTTGCCTTTGTGTCTGCCTTTGTTTATCACAACGTTTAATTACTTTGAGTACGCAGCGTCACACGCAATATAACCGATTCAGCCTCGAGAATCAGGAAACTCCCTTTGTTTTCAATTCAGTTTGATGATACAAGAGCAGGATGCGGCTATTCTGCTCCAAATTCAAAAGAAAAAAAAATATTTATTGCAGAAATGTAATAACTCAACAAGAATATAAGGAATGTGACTGAAGTAACTTGGATTCTCTGATTTTTTTTTCTAAATCAGCAGATGAAAACAACTTCGATATAAATTCTTTTTGTTGATAAAAATAATCCTTAAATTCTAAATTACAAACATATTAAAATTATTTTCGAATATTTTTAAGAACAAACAATATACAATTCACAAAGAAAGAAAAAAATTTAAGTAAGTGTTACGAATTCGAGAAATTATTATCGTAAAATCAGTTTATTTTATTTTATATCCAAAGAAATGAGGTTGTTCTATAGTTTTCAATGCCGATAACATATCTGAAATCGATAATTTTTAATTTTATGCTTAGATGGATAGAAATCGGAAAACGTATTATTTTTTTTTATTACATTAGGCTTCTTTCGATTTAAGTTGTAATTCTCGTTTATATATTTTATTATTTGTATGACTATTTTCAGCGAAATAATTTTAGAAAATTATTTTAATAAATAATTCGTTTCTTTTTTGGGTTTAGGAAAATCATTTATTTGTTTATATTTTAAAGTTCTTAGTATCCTTTTATGAGTTACGTACCCAAATATTCATTCAAAACATGTTTCTTCATTTTACGGTATACTTGTGATACTCTCTACTGGAGAGAAAACCTCAGAAAATTTTACACGTGGTAAACCCACCTTTATTGAACTTCAAAGAGAAAAATCCTTTTTTTTTCAATCTAAGCGTAAAGTGATTGATCGAATCTCTTATATTTATCTACTTCTTTTGAAAAATTCAGATACAAATTTTTTTATTTTTTTTTTATGTAAAACTACCTTTTGAACCTAGCTTTGCTCGAAATTTTTACTTTGTACATATTTCGTTACAACTTGAGAACTTTTTTACAAAATGTAAAACATTTTGCACACAATTATAAAGTTAATTTATTTAAAGATAATCCGATGCAACAAATAACCTTTATTAGATATTTATAATTTTATTTAATAATAATCGAAAAAATTGAATTGTAAAGTAGAAAATATTTTTTGCATCATTTTGATAAAATTTTACATTGCAAAATATAAAATTTGATCAAAATCGACCGAATAGTCCTAAAAATTGAATTAAAAAGAAGTCAGATATTTAAAAATCGATTTCTCTGGAGCCGTTCGACCGATTTTGCTCAATTTTTTCTATTTTGCGGTGTAAAATTGTATTCCTTAAAATGATGCAAAAAAATTGTATACCTTATAATTCAAAATATTTCTGACTATTATTAAAGAAAATAATAAAAAATAAAAAATAGTTATTAAAATTTATTTTTTGCGTGGATCATCTTCGGGCAAGCCAGTTTTATAATTGTGTTCAAAATTTTTTAAATTCGTAAAAAATGTTCCTGATATATAATGAAATACGCAAAAAATTAAATTAACATTATGGGGCTCAAAATTTGGAACCCTCTTCTGACGAAATAATTATTTCCCACACTTCGACTACCCTATATTTTGGGGGTCAGAAATCCAAATAATATAAAAATATCGTCTGCCCTTATTGATTTGCAGAGTTGCGATCACCCTTTCGAACCATTGAGTCCTAGAGCGTGAAGACCCGATTATTAAATCATAAGTTATTAAAGTTTTTTTTTGCGCACTGTACAAATAGCACGCAGTTCTCAAAAATAAACTAGTGGGAGATACAGTTACTATTTTATAATCATTGTTGACGATATAATACAGTTATAATCATTGATGGCAAAGCGATGCTACATTACAGATACCTTACTTATTTAGTCATGCTATAAATTTTGCCTCTGTTACTTATGTTTTTACCAGTGACTTTACATTATTAGAATTAACAAAACACATTTTAGACGAGTAATTATTAAAAATGCATGTTTACATATAGTTTTCACAATACTAATTTGTAACAGTCAAAATTTTCTGCATTCATTTAATTAATTCTCAAAGATGTTAACTAACGACACTAATATTTTTATAATAATTTTTGGCTTTCTAAAGCGTCACGTTACTTAAAAATCTTTCTTTTCACCGTTGTTAATAGCTATCCTGTGGAATTGGCTCTAAATATTTAAGTTTTATTTTTTTAAATTATTTTCTATGTTTTCGGTAATAACTATCAGTAATTTGAAAATGAACTAATAATGTTTTTAAATTTAGAAGCTATTTAATTAAGTTTAAAAATAACACTCATTAAATTAAATAATTATACTTTGTATCATTTCAAACAAAAAATGTCACTATTGATTGAGGCCAACTCATGATACTTGAACCTTTCCCCATTTAACGTACTTATCTTTATTAATTTTGCTCTTTTGTACCGAACATGCATAACTTAATATTTTTTTCAGTTATCGTTGGTTTTAAATTAGTTTCATTTTATAGAAGCACGTTTTAAAGCGTGTCAACCTAAAAAATAGACACTTGATTTCATATAATTTTAGAAATACTAATTAGATTACATAGGCTTCAAATTCCAACATCGCTGATTTTTGAGTTTGCCTGACGTAACGAATAAAAATAATTATTAAAGACCGTGCAATTTCTTTAAGAGGCCTCTACCGCCGATATCTTGAGTTTTAAATTAAATTTTGAAATTGTGCTTCCTTGATATTTTTTTCGTTGCTTTTAATAAATATTGAAGATTTGGTATTATTAGACAGCACAAGAAAGAAGAAAATAAAGGGATTGCCTTATTGGATCAGGAGAAATAGAGCTTGATAATTTTAATAACTCTTATAAATTTTTCCTATAAACTTTAAAGCAATAAAATGATGCATTTCATGATTTTATGGATTTAAAAACACACGTTTTTAGGTTTTTAAACCTTTTTTTAAATTCGTATATGGTTTATTTTTATTAATGATACCACATATTTAAAGAAATTCGTGTTTATAAATAATAAACTAATCAGTTTATGACCTCGACTAAAATCTTACATGGAAACGAAACTACATTCTAAAAGTGGTTTTAAAATGTTCGACGAATCAGATGAAAAGTAAAGAAGTTAGCCTGCTTTCTAGTACGAAAAAAGCTGCTTTTATTAAAATAGTGTTCAAAATACGATTAAGCTAATTTCATCTATACATACACCAAAATAAGGGGGCATCCGGGGGCACTCCGAAAGTTCGAAGTGAGCGTAACAGTTCAATTACATGAGCAGACATATTCAAAAATTTTAAATTAGAGTTTTAACAAATAGGTAGAGTATTAAATGTGAAATCCAGAAAAGAGTGCTACTTAAAAATAAACTAAATGCAAACAAACATTACAAAGAAAATAAACAGTAACAATCAGAAGAGATATTGATGTCGCATCTTCAGTAGGGGTGCAAAGTTAATAAGAGGAAACAATTTGACATGGAAAATATAGGATGTTTGTAACTCAGAATATAATGACGGCTAGCACAACAGTACTAAAGGTATCAAATATCAGGATTTTTTTTAAGCAAAAGAGACATCGATATATGTATAAACTCTAGGAACACAAATGATTAAAATTTTGAAAATTAGGAATCACATAGGGGCAGAGATTGACAACTACTAATGTTCAACTTCGTAGCCTTGTAATTTTGAACTCAATCCAAAGGAAAAGGGAACATCTGGATCAAATATTGGAGAAATTTGCCTTCGTGGAGCATTTTTTGATGTTACTAACCTACATTTGCGTTACATAGAGGAAAACCACGAAAACCGCACACGGTCACTCTGAAGGGAAAGGGACTCTAACCCATGATAGTATTTTACCACTACCACTATTAATACCACTGAGAATATTTTACGTCAGCACTGTGGTCGGTGCGAGCTGAGTGCGGAATTCAAACAGACCAGTCATAGCAGAGAATTGAAACCGGTTCACCTCATTGAAAGGCGGACGCTCGATCCCCTGAGACTCCACTGTTCTACGTTATTTGTTGAAGAATTATACGAAAAGAATTTCTTTTTGTTGTTGACGTAAGTCATTAAGTCAAGGAGGGTGGATGTTCTTGTTTTCTACAGGCGCCATCTATGGTGAAGAATTTGACTTCTGCCGCACCCATACATCACACCCTTTCATGGGGTGAACCTATTCATACACCCATTAATTCATCCATGGATCGTAATTTTGACCTGAACCAATGAATGATCAAAATTCCAATTCAGTTCCCCCTGAGGTATAATTTGTTAAGGGAACAAGAAGGATTTTGTGACTTGACAGATTTAACTTGCACCAGTCACCATTTACTAGACGGGGTGTCTGGATTCGAGCTCCCGTTCTCACTAACGTAACTCCAGCGCCCTGCCAACTAGGCTATCCCGGAAAAAGAATTTCTACATTCCATTAAGTCACTTATTCATATTAGTGATTGTATTTCATTCATATTCATTAAAATTTATTTAACGAAGTTTAATAATCCAATTTTAAGCACTTTTTAAACTATGTCAAACTTTATCAAAAGCAATATATAATAATAAAAAATAAAAATAAGAATCAATTTATAGTTCAGCAACTATGTCCTACAAAATTCCTTTTAACACTAGATCTCCCTATTAAGTCATTTTGACTGCTTATTAATTTCAATTAGAAAAACAACGATGTATATAATGACGCAATTTATTAGGATTTTGTGACTTTTTGTACAATATATAACCTTTTTTATTGTTAATATTTACTAATAACTTGTTATATGACTGATATAAAAAATATTAAAAATTAATTTAAGCAAATTTCTTTATTCTTTTACAATCCAGTCATTTTGACTGCTTTTGGCCAATATAGGTATATACCAATCTTCAGTCTTTATAGTGTTAATAAATAAAATAAAACAAGAACACTATATTAACTGATGACTTAATAAATAGGAAACTGGTATTCACATTTCACATAATTAATTAGGTTAATATTCGGTTGAATTAGAGCCAAACACCAAAACAACTGAAATATACACTGAGTGGCCAAATTATTATGACCACCTCAAAGTTTTAAGCAAATGAGTTATTGCGTCACAGCGTTGCCGCTAGAGGGCAAGATAACCATAACACGGGAATGCTGGACAAGTGAGTCATCAGTTATACTGTGTTGCTTGCTCAGATATGGGAAAGAAAAGTGATTTAACTGAATTTCAACGTGGAATGATTGTGGGTGCGAGATGTGTCGGAACGAGTATCAGCAAAACGGCTGCACTTGTGAAGTGTTCTAGAGCAGCAGTTGTTAATGTGTACAAAGAATGGACAATCAAGCAAAAAACCGGGTCTCAACGTCAGACTTGTGGTCGTCACAGGGTACTGAATGCTCGATCAGAGAGAAGGCTGGCCAGGGTTGTGCAGCGCAACAGAATAGCAACAGTGCGACAAATTGCAAGTGATCTTAATCAAGGAGCAACTGTGAACGTCTCTGAACGGACTGTTCGACGCACATTGCGCCGTATAGGGTATGGAAGTAGACGACTGAAGGGGTGGTCATAATAATTTGGCCACTCAGTGTATATTAACAAAGATTCCAAGCTTGATGAGTAAATTAAGAAAAATGTTATTGAAATAATTTCTTTTTATAAAATTCTTCGAAAAAGCACATTTAATGGAAATGAAAATCGCAAGGAATAAAATAAATGCCTTTCCTTATTGATGTCAAAGTAACTGTACCACAAATTTACTCATCTTCAAAACATAAAACTTTTCGTGAATTCTAAGGTTCTTGAACATTAGATTTCAAATTTCCAAAGTAAGAACTTAGAATAGAAAAAATAAGTTAAAAAGCTACGAACTTTAAGACGATTCTCCGAAACAAATTCCCCTGTATTTAAGTACCCATTAAGGAATATTTTTCCGAGATTTCCACATTTTTCTCAGAACCAAGTAACCGTATTTCCGCGCGTTTCAAACATTTTGCGACTAGTGTACACATGAACAGAATAAACTTTCTTTCCACAGAGAAAAAAATATTAAATCATACCTCTCAGAAACAGCAAATGGGTTTTAAATCCTGAAACTTAAATTATTTATTTTTAAAGAGCCTAAAAATTGGATTCTTTTTCTTTGCATCATTTAGTGGTAAGCGAGATATTCTAAGAAATTCGAATTCAATCATACATTTTTATACACCATGTGGAAAGGGACAAAAGATGCAACAAAGATAAAGAGAAGAAAATTGAAATGTCCTTTGTTTATCATTTTTTTTGTTTACAGAATACATTTGACCTCTCCGTAATGGTTTTCGATTTTTTCTGATAGCATTATTTTTTCTCAAATATTATAATCGCATGAATTTTACATGATTGTTTTTCAATTATGTGCAAATATTAATATTTTACTTATTAGAATGATGAGGCATTTTGTTAAAAGTTGGAATTAAGAATAAGTCAGCTTCATACATTATCTGTGAGAAAGGTATTAATATCGCTTATCATTAATATTAATTTTATGTTAATTATCGTAGCTTTTTGTTTAAATTAAATTTCCTTAGAAATCCTCAATATCTTCATTGTAGTTTCGTTATCAAAATGTTAAAATGTACAATTACAATTTTTCTTCGGTTCTTGATGCCAGAAATTTTGAAATTGATTTTGACTATGATGATTCCCTCTACACAGTTTTCAGCTAACAGGAAAACTTTAAGAAGATCATCACTATATTTAAATTGCAAATTATGCGAAATTCCCATTGCTGAATTTTGATAAAGTATTTAGACTTTTCGTCGAAAATTTCGATGAAGTATTTAGAAATTCAGCAAAAAATCTGTAAACTAGAGCTAATTAATTCCAATTTGTTTTAAATTTTTAAATTTGAAATTAGCTTTTGGAAATGAAATCGAATTCAGTTTAAAAATTCCAATCTATAGACATAAATGTTTTAGACGAGCCATTAAATTTCAAAAAGCTATTGATCGAAAATGAATCACTACGTGTGAAAAGGGAGATCAGGTTTCAATTTCGCGTGTGCTCTGGATTTGTTTGATTCTTATAAATGTTTGTGTAATATCAGTATTAAATTATTATTTCGATGACTTTGACTTTTGAAGAAATTATAACAAAATTGGGTGAATTGTTAATTGTACTTCTAATTTGAAAAATTTTAATAATTGGATACTTGCACTTCAAGAAGGAGAAGATCACTGATACCCACAGATGTGATCTATGACGTCAACTGATCGTTTATGAGCAAAATGGAGTGTTAAAGTTGAACTGAGTGTCTCCACACATGTTAGCATGTTAATTAACTTGACTATAATTAAATTTAGTGTCATATAGCTCATCAAATTTGTTGAAATATAATTTTTCCTCGTCTACATATCTTACTGAACTTAGATTTATTATTTTTTTATGAATTTTATTGTAACCGTGATATATTTTTGTTTTGCGTGCCCCAAAATTTCGATGCATAATTTTTTTGTTAATGTTCTACATGGCTTCGTGCCTGTATTGAAATCTATGTGAAGGAATATAGAATGTGTCACATAAGAGAATTCATACTTGACGGGCTTGTCTTACTCGAAATAGAAGAGAACAGTTACTAACGTAAACAAATGCCTCATTTCAATAGCCAATCAGGATCGAGGCACTCACACTACGTCACTTTCAGGTATCCCATTGAATATTTTATTTTTGGCATTCACGAAATCATGTGCTTTTTAACTAAATGTGAATTTTCAATTTAATCCTTTATTTAATCCATTTACGAATTTTTTATTTAATCAATTTACGCATAAATCTATTTTCAGTGATAATCAAAGCTTTTCTGCATAAAACTATATGCAACGACAGTTAACTATGTCATTATTAAAAAAAAACTATTTTAGAAATTAAATATTAGTTATTAAAAAACTATTTTCTTTTTGACTTTTCTTTTAGCTTCCTTTCAATGAAAACCTTTACAACGTACGTTTTCGTTAATTGTATCAGAAACGAAGTCCAATGGATGGTAGGTGACTCTCAAAATTTTATCCAATCAGCTTTTAAGCGTCGCCGCTTAATTTTCACACATTATTGCTATCAAATTTGTAATAATGTTAATTATTTTTGCATGCAGGTTCAGAAATATAGTTCATACCTATATTATTGAAAAGAGATATAATATTTATTTGGTGAAAATATCTGTGAGTTCTCATCACGATAAACGCTTATCTTTCATGAGATAAAACTTTTCAAGAATCTGAATGGGTGAAACGGAATGATTTATCTGGGAATGTTCATGTCAATTATATTCGGAAGAACTATAAATCTTTGGTTCTTCTTTCTCCTATAATTCTGTAGAACTTCTGGACGTTTCTCTGAATTAAGGAATAATATAATATAAAACTAATAAGGAATATACCTGACGCTTTATTAGGCAATCAAAGCGGAATTTTTTTACAAATAGTTTTTAAAGTTCTGAAATCATATTTAAAAATTATTTTGACTATTTCGGATAAAAATTGAAGTTATAAATTGATAAAAATTACCATTTTTAATATGAATACGACATCTGGTTCAATTCAGTCTTCAAACGAAGAACTTGTTGGTTACTTTAACTGAAGACTTTTCTCTTTAATCTCAAATTTTTATATTTTCGCTTTGAAAGGCTAAGATAAGAAAATTAAATTATAAAATTAGTTTAAAAATTAAAATGTTTTAAATAGTAAATATTATTAAATAATTAAAAACCCTGTACAACTCTGCATTTTACAAGTATTTTAATAAAACAAAAATGTACTTGTTGAATTCTATTTTATAACCGTCCTTCAACAACCGATATAATTTTTGGGTTTACGACTACTAATGTTTAACTCCATAGCCTTGTACTATAAAACCCAATCCCAAAGACAAAGGATCTCCTAGATCAGCATTGGAGGAAATTTGTCTTCGTGGAGGACTTTTTGATGGAACTAACCCACATTTGTACTACGTGGTGAGGAAAATCACGAAAGTCTCCCACGGTTAGCCTTACGACAAGGGGACCCTAACCAACATCTCCTAGAAAAAAGCAGGCCTCAGCACGGGTTACCATAAATATCCTTTAGTAGTCCAAACGTAATGACATATTTCGTATTTTCAACCACTGCGCAGCTTAGTACCCCGAACGTTATGACATCTTTCTTATTTTTCATCTACTGCGCAGATAACTTCGTCACATCGGTCTACTAAATTGATCCGTGCAGAGGCCTTCGTACTTCTAGGAGGTGTTGCCCTAACCCATTATCCGTCTACTACTGAGGATAATTTACGTCCGCATTGTGATCAGTGCGAAGTGGGTGCGGAATTTTTTTCAACCAGCCATCGCTGGGATTCGAACCTAGTTCACCTCATTGGAAGGCGAACGCTCTAACTCCTGAGCCACCACGGCACCTTTTGCTGAAATTTAACGAGAAATCATTTGAAAGTAATTATTCTCCAAGCATATTTAAAGCGCCGTAAGTTTTCCAACTGTATTATTTATCCCGCATTTGGTGAAATTTCTGCAATTCCTACTAAAAGATTTTTGACATTTCAACAATTCAATTTAAACCAATGTGGAATAGACAAAATGTCTTATATAGATTATTTCATGTAAAAAAAAACTGTATAAAGAAATTAAATTTATTTGCGACTAACATTTCGTACACTTTCCTTGCAAAAGTCAATCTTTTATTATTTACTTTTTATCATTAGTTTTAAAATGTTGAAAATAAGACTTGTAAAAATAATATGATGACACTTGGGCAGGATGCGGCTATTCAGGACAAAAGTCATGGTACAATATATAAACTGTGGTGTAATATCACTCCGAATCCTAAAAATTGTGTGACTGAAATCGCATTTTATTCAAGTTGACACAGCATCAAGCTTTCCAATGCAATATATATGATGAATGAGAGCTTTAAATATCTAAAGTGTAAAAAGTTCGCATAAAGATTACTCGACTTCACTCCACATTGTCGTTTCCGAAATTTGTAATGTTGGCGGGTTTTGGATATTGTGCCCACGTTTTTTAAAGCGATTCAATTTAATAATAATAATAATAATAAACGTGTATCATGCGCAAATAAAGGCAAAAAATAGACATAACTATAATTTCTGTTCCATAAATAAGAAACTCCCTTAGTGTCTAAACTCAAATTTAAAGTATTTTGTGTTTTTACACGATTCAAACATAGCACTAAGTTTAGTTTATTCTCCTTTTGCGGCACTTTTAGCATCACTACCAACTGCTTTGTTTTATTTTATTACCATCGTTGAACAGATGATTGAATTTTGAATTTAAGACTACCAATGTTCATTTATTTAACCTTGTAATTTTGAACCCTATTCAGAAGACAAGAGAACTCCTGGATCAAGCAATGGAACAAACTAGCCTTCCTTAAGCATTTTTTGATGGAACTTACACGCATTTGCCTTACGTGGATTGGAAAACCACGAAAATCCCCCATGGTTCACCTGGCAGCAAGGAGACTCTAACCCATGATTCGTCTATCGCTAAGGATATTTTACATCAGCATTGTGACCGGCGCTAGTCGGGTGCGGAATTCGTATCGACAAACCATTGCTGGAATTCAAACCTGGGTCACCTCTTTGGGAGGCGAGTTCACAACCCTTACCCACAAGGGTTCCAAAATAACTTTCAGCCAACTCAGATTCTATGTTCAATCCAAAAACTATAATCTGGAATTGAAATATAAGGGTGCAGTGCAGTTGAAATTCGGAAGCTGCACGCCTTAAAGTGAAAACAGCAAAGGTTAGAATATGACAATATCAATAAAAAAGCACCATAGAATGCATTCATTAACATGAAGTAAGCATTGAAAATTTTTGTAGCAAAATTCATAAATAGATTCAAAATTATGCTTTATTAAGAAAAATATTTTCATTCAAAATAATATTGAGAAAAAAAAGAATTGACTGGAGGATAAAAGTTTCTAAACTAATTATTCTGAACGTCACTGAAGTAATTATCGGTTTTTTGATGAAGTGCATCTTCGTTCTTCAAAACGCTATTTTTAAAATGAAAAAAGAAAAATAAGGCATTCCTATTTCTTTTTAGAAATTTCTCGGAATTTTCAGTAAAAACATCATAAAAGAAAAGGAATTTCTTGAATAAATAACTGATTCTTTTGCCAGAAGACAAACTAATAAAGTTATTCTAAGAAAGCGTGAAATACTGAAATACTTAATTTGAAAACAAATATTCGCTGAATTGAGTAAACAATTATATAAAATTTTTAAACGAAATTAAAAAAAAGCTCTGCTAAACAAACGATAAATATGAGAATATTGGTTAACCTTTTTATAATTTTGAAAGTTCTTGGATAAAAAGCTTAAATCGATTAATGTTTTTCAATACTTTAATATAGCTAGGTTTACACACAAAAAATAAATAAATAGATGTAGAAAAATGTATAGATTTATGTTAAAAAAAGAACCAAAAAACTTAAGTCAAACTTTTAAACGTAGCGTGATTAAGTGATCATTTCATTAATACCACAAATAAAAATTTTCGCTTTTAACAAAAAATATGTGGATTAATTGTACGCCATTTTGTATCTTGTAAATATTTTATTGCTTTTATTATTCGAAGGCTTTGTAAACAGTTTTTATAATTCTTTTTAAGTGAGTTTATTATCCAATTTATATTTATCCAGGAAAAAAATGTCAAAATCTATTTGACAGATTTACTTAAAAAATATGAATAAATAAAGAGTTCTAAAGAAATAGAATTTTTATAATCTCTTTAAATAAATTAAATTAAAATATAAATATCTTTAATTCTGAGTTTAGAATAGTTACGCATTTAGATTTTAAAGTTAGTGAAAAGTACTCTACTTTCAGTTAAAAATTTTTTTTGAAAATCAAAATTGAAAGCCTGTCACTTTATGTTAAAATATGATAAGGGCCGACGCCGCTGTTTTGGGCGTTCAACTTAAAGTTACATTTTGTGTTGCCGCTCAAAATGTATAAGACATTAGAAAACTTTTGCGTTACGTTTAAATTACGTAAACGCAATAACTTTTGATCTAATGATCGGAATTTCAGGTTCCAGCACTCAGTTTTAATGGCTCAAGGGGGTAGACTTCAAATATGCCAATTAATTAGTGCAGACGATATTTTAAGTTGTGAAATCGGATACAAAAACGTACTTTCTCTGAATAAATATGTCTTTTTTTCGACAGATTCGATTTTTTGACTCCGAAATACGGTCCGCAAAGTTTGCTGAGGAGAGCGGTCTTATGTTTGGACTCAATATTACTTTTACTTTTTGCGTATTTTGCTATATCTCGAGAATATTCTTATATCTCGAGAATTTTTCAAGCGAATTGAAAAATTTTTACGCAAAATTATAAAATTCATTTATGCTAAGATAACTTCATGCAAAAAAAAAATGAATTTCAGTAAATATTAACTATTTTTTATTATTTTATTTAATAATAGTCAAATTTTTTTTAATGAAAGGTATACATTTTCTGTATACCTTTAATTTAAATTTCATATACATTTTTTATACACCTTTTGTGTACCTTTTAAGAAATGTAGGGTACGCAATTTTTTTACATAATTTTGAAGTACGTAATGTTACACGGCAAAATACAAAATTGGCGGAAAAGTCCCTGAGAAATCTAGTTTAAAATAAGCCGTATACTTAAATTGTGTGCAAAAAGTTTTCAATTCACCTAAAAATTTCTCTTGATATGGCGAAATACGCAAAAATACGCATTTAATAATATGCACTAAAAACGGCGTATGGCGGCATGGATTCCTATGTCATTTTATTCATGATGATGTGCCCTTACTCCTATTGAAGTCTCAGGATTCCCTACCGTTTTTAAACTTTTACATTTCGTCGAAAAATAGACTAAGAATAAAATCTGTAACTTGGAAACAGTATTTGATTGTAGATTTGATATCAGCGTTCTAAGATTTGTTAAAAAATCTCATGCAACAAAAAACAAAATTCCTTGTGTAATTTTTGAGATCGTAATGTTAAAAATCCTGTTTCATTTCTCAAATGATGAATTTACATAAAAAAAATCTTGAATACGTAAAATAGATTTTCCACTTTACATTTTTTATTGGAAAGTATAATTATTTTAGAAATTTTAGTAACTTAAATCAATGATTTAAATGCATTTAATGAATGATTTATTCCGTTTTCAGTTTAAAAAAAATATCTTCAACGAGTGAAAATATTGCATACGTCTTGCTAATTTAGAACTACATAAATAATTATTTTGTTTTGAATTCATATACTTTCTTTTAGAATATCCTTTGTTTGGAACAAAATACAAATAAAGGCACGCATGAATAAATTTATTTTGCCAATGTATTTTTGTCAAATTTATTAATCTCTTAAGAACTCGGCTTGCTAACAAAATTCTTCAGTAAATAAAAGCTTTACTTGATTCCTTGATGTTTTGTTATTAATGTTCTTTTTTAAGCTTTGTCTTACAATGTCATACCAACATGAATCTAAGTTAAAGTATTTTTCAATCTTCTAAAGATTCGGTAATTAAGGTAATTTATTTTCCGTTGCTGAAGATTTTAAACTTAGAGTAGAAAGCTTTTAGCATTAAATCCTTCACGAAGCCTAAAATTCGAAATTTAAGATTGGAATAATGAAGTCGGATAAGAAAATTTATTCCAGGATAAATTTTAAGAAGAGAATCGTTTGCATTTTCAACTTGTTTTTAAAATTCGAGGATAGCTATATTATTCGCAGAAAAATAATTTAAAAAGAAGTGTGGGTCATGTGATATTCTTCTGATATTTTATGCCTGATATTTCATCAGGCGATGCTATTTTCTTCTTGAAGGATGCGGATGTAAAAAAAAGAACAGTAACGGAAGAGGGAAAATAAATCTTTGTTGTTTAAGAAGAAGTAAGACTTAAAGCCTTTAAAAAATTGATGCTTTTCAATTTTGATTTGACTTAAAATATTATACTTGAATAATAAAATTGTTTGCTTTAATTCAAATAAAAATATCAATTTTTTTTCCTTACTTATTTTGGTACTTTTATCTCAGTTGATAAAAAATTAAATTGGAAATTGATTGACATTATTAATTGATATAATTTAAGATTAATACATGTTATAATAGTTTAAAAAACTTATTAATGTCCTAATTACTAAGTTTTCAGAAAAATATTATTGTACGTCCAAGGCATCCAGTTTTCAAGAGAGACAGAATAGAAATATACAGATACACTGTAAAAATTTGAGACTTAAAGTATGGTAAAAAATACTGGCACGCAGGATGCATCACCCGTAAAATCCATTTCCATCTTAAAGTTCTATATCGTATATTTTACGGCAATAGTTAAACTACAGTGATTCAATGATTTTACAATAAATATTACTGACAAAATTATGGTATATCAGAATTTTTGTTCCGTAAAATTTTACGGTAAAAATGGATTTTAATCTAAATTTGCTCCAAAATGTTTTTACAGTAGCTATACAGTGATATACATAAATTTAGAAATGTAAGTTCTTAAAGTTTCATGCTAAAAAAAAAGAAAAAAAATTCCATCTGCTAAATATTTGTAAAATAGTAAATTTGTTTTAAGTTCTTTTTTTAGTTCTAATTTGTTTAAATTTGTTTTAGTTCTTAGCTTGTTTCTCTGCATTTAAATTTTAATCAATAATAATTCATATTTTTTCATACATTTGAAACATTAGCATCTTACTAATTATTGAGATGGACACCTATCTTCACCGTAAAAAAAACTCGGTAAATCCTTAACCAATATTTAGTGCAAAGATTCTCGTTATCTCAAATTTTATTTAAACAAAAGACCATTTTATTTCAGTTACACCATAAATTGGGAAGTGTGATCGAAAAATACTTCCAGGGTACAACTGACTGCACCAAATTTTGGTAAAGGACACAAAACTTTGACAGTCATTGTAAACAGAACGACATTTGTTTACGACGCCATGTTTTCTTTACAACTCGGTCCTCCTTTCTCTGCTTTTATAAAAGAAGGATTGAGAATAGGTAATTTGTTCTTCAAAACACCTACTTTTGGTGCAATCTTTTACTGGGATTTAGAACTAGTGAAAACACCAAAATATGGCGAAATTGAAGTTCATTTTTTGTAGCCAGCAAATTAATACCAATTTTTCGCAGCATGGCTCGGAAGTTTTAACAGCTTACCGTCCCCCACAAAAACAACCTATATTTGAACTAGTCCAATGGGATGTCTGCAAATGAGGCAGTGTGGGTATCTCCATCCTGATTGGTTGTTGAAACTCGCAACTTGTTTACTTTAGCAATTGTCTATTCAGAGTAAGCCAAGTCTGTCAAGTATCAATTTCCTTAAGGGACACATTCTTTATTCTTTCAATAAGATTTTTTCGCAAAGATTTCAATTCATTCTTTTATATATTTCTTACTTAACACAAAGACAGGTACGAAACCATGTGGAACATAAGCAAACTAATTATGCATCGAAGTTGCCAGGTATACAAAACAAAAATATATCACGGTGACAATAAAATACATAAACAAATAATAAATCTAAGTTTTTACTTAACTTACGTAGACGAGAATTCAATTTCAAGAAATTTGATGGGTGATACGGCACAGTATGTAAATAACTTCTCGTTAATTAACATTTAACTAGTGTGGAAAAAATTAGCTGAACTATAATCCGCCATTTTGATTATAAGCGATCAGCTGCAGCTGACATCTTAAGTCACATGTGTGGGTATCAGTGATCTTCTTCTGTAAATGCAAGTACCCAATTATATCGTTTAACGTATGCAGCTAACCTGATGCTAAACTCGTCTAAAGCTAAAAAATTAAAATTTGATATTTGATAAATTAGAAGTCCACAGCGCGTGCTATGGGGAAAAAATTAAATTAGATAAATAATTTTTAAATAAAAGAAAATCTATCCATTTATAAAACTGCATGATTAAAATCATCTTGGGAATTTATAATTGAGTTGCATTTAATAAATTGGTCATAACAAAGGAGATCAATTTGTTCAAAACGTTTTATGTACGTTTTTTTAAAAACAAGACACTTTTTGCTTTAAGAAAGTTCTCAAGTAGAAATGAAATTAGTATTAATATTTTTAATAATAAAGACGTCTGAATGATAATATTAAAAATACTGTATTATATTTCGTTTCAAGCATCAAGCAATTATCCGTTTGGGCTGCTTGAGCAGCGGGGTAACTTAATTAATTTTTGATTTTAATTTAATTATAAATATCGAAGAAAAATTCCTAACTGTTTTTTCATTCTTCTTTATTTGACATTTCTGAAGTAATTTCAAAACTAACTCCTGCCGAAATGATCAATGTGATAAAAAAAAATTTAAGTTGATGAAAAATTCAATGATATTTTCCGTTTGAATTTAATTATATACAGTTATAAATGTTAAGATTAATCGAATAATGTTCTATACATTCTGAATGTAATTAAATTAAGAAACTTCGTAAAAATGAGATTTGTCTCGTTTTTATTTGTACATATTTAAAGCTAACCGGAAATTATTGAAAACAAACCATAGTTCGTTAATTTCAATTGAATCTGTAATTCATAGTTCTTAAATAAAAAAGTAAACCTGATTTTAACTTAATTGTGGAAAGTGTTGCAAAAACGTGAAGAAATGAAAGTGTTGAAAAAATTGAATATTTAAGAAAAACGAAATAAACAAACCCAAATAATTTTTATTCAAACAATCTTGTCTTATGAGGTAAGATCTAAATCTCAAAAGTTTAATTCTTATAACAATACTTTCAGATTTAGAATATTTTTCAGACTTTCAGAATCAGATTACTGTCTCTATTTATGTTATTTATAAAACTGCTGTAAATATACTAAAGTTACACCTGAATTGATTCAATTATTGTTGCAAATAGAATAAAATATAAAGTTCTTAATTACTAAATAATAGATATTGTTCATAAAAGAAGAGTTCTTCATTTCTAAATAGATATACTAGTTGAGAAAAAAATAAAGTTCTTCATTATTACTATAATTATTTAATATTTTGACAAAACCTTTTATCAGAATTACAAAATTGTTCCTACTTACTTACAAATTTAGCCTTGCAATCAATTTAGTCATTAATATATCACAAAACAGTCATTTGTAGACTTGTTATCCATGTATATATTAGTCCATATAATCTATTTTCCCTTGAGGAAAAATTGGTTTATCCTCAATTAGACGTCCCTTTATGTAAGGGAACTTGATTCCTACCATTTAATACAGTGAAATAACATTAAAAATAGTATTAGACAAATATCTGAAATAGGATCGAAGGTCTTTTTATACTCAGGTTTTCTTTAATGCAACTAAGATTTGAAGATTTGTTGTCTGTAATTCAAAATGATGTTGACAAATTTAAATCTTTACCAATTTACTTCTTTTGTATATTATAAATTCTTCTTCTTCTTGTGATAAAGAAAAGCTAACACTCTTAATAACTTTTGATAGTAATTTTGTATTTATGGCTTGTATGCAAAACAATTAATTCCTACAATTACTACAAATTATGCTTTATATCAACTTCCGCATTTAACTAGTTTTTAACAGATTTTTAAATATAGAGCTTAATACTGTCTGGATCGATGAAACTAATGAAAATCTCGTTGCTTCCATGCCACAGATTTGAACGAAATTTTGTATGAAAAAGTTACAGGCTAAAAAATAACTAAAATAATTATTAAAATTCTTTTTGGACCAATTTTATGAGGGGGGGGGGGGGCATTTTGAAATTTAACGAAGCGGCACTGCTGGAAAATATGACTCGTATGTTCAAAATGTCTTTTGTCTTTAATGTCTTTTTTTAATTATTTTTTTGAGTCAATTCCCTTAATTTTAGTATCATTAGAAAGAAAAAGTTGAGAAAAATGTGTAATAAAACTATTAAAATATTGATTGTGTGTACTATGTGTGAGTGTGGGGGGGGATTTCTAGAAATATTATCTTGCATCGAAAGACAAAATTAAACAACAAACGATAATAACGTGCAATAAACATTCATACACCAAAATATTGCGCAAGGGAAGAAAAAATTCGAAAGAAAGGATGATTTCAATGGGGATGATTCCCAGCAGTGCCAGTCTATTTTTAATAAATATTGTTTAATAGTAAAAAATGAGAATTTGTAGAAAACACCTTATCAATTTGAGTTTCTCTTTAAAAGCACACAAACTATTTAGAAAATTGCTTAAAACATTTTAAAATTTTAAGATTTTTTTAGGAGTTTTTTTAATTGGTTGCCGAATGCGATTCCCTACAAAATTATGAAGCAAAAGTAATGCTGAATTCTTCCCACGCATGCGCAGTATAAAAGAACAATTTATTATTTTATTAACTTATATATTACACAATTTTCAGAATTTTTTTTTCTTGCNTATGTCTGTAATTTTCCTTTGTTTTATCTTCATTTTGAACTTATCTAATCAGTTCTGTTTACTTGCAGCTTATGCACAATAAATGAAACTTATTGTTTTTTTTAATTTTCTTCGTGTTTTTTTTGTGTATATTTATTTTGTTGTCTATATATATATACATACATACATAATATACTTAGCAGTAGAATTTAAAATTTTTCGAAGGCCGACCATAGATTACAAAAAAATCAAGTATTTTTGAACACCCTATGCCAGAAAATCAAGCAATAAGCTTGTAACTTGTATCTGTTACTCAAGTTGTTATTTTTAATAACTGCATTACATTTCGCAAACTCAGAGTAAATATTAATGGAGATATGGATATTTTTATAAAAATAAATATTTTTTTGCCTTACGTTTTTTTGTTGTAACTTTATAAATCTTCAATGTATTGTAAAATTATTAATTACGTAAAAAACTGCGCAAGATATAAGTATTTCAGGTAGCTCTTTTATACTGTATATGCGCAAAAAAAAGTTCTTTCATAATTTAGTATTGAATCGCATTTTGCAACTAATGAAAAAAGTTTGATTTAAATCTCTTAGAAATTTAAAAAGTTTCGTCAAGCAATTTTTCAAGAAGTTTTTGCGTTTTTTAAAAGAAAGCTCAAAACGATCAGGGATTTCCCGCGAATTTTATTTTATATCACGAGACAAAATTTAATAACAAATGATAATTTCTTACAGTAATCGTCCGGAAACCAAAATGTGAAAGAAAACATTCTTTTATGGGGGATATTTCCCACTATGGCAGTTTCATTTTTAATGAAGTTTGTTTAATAATACAAAATGAAATTTGTGGAAAGCACCTAATCGTTTTGAGCTTTTATTTAAAAAGTACAAAAACTACCTAGAAAGTTACTTGGAACTTTTTTAATTTTAAAGATATTCAAATCAAACCTTTTCATTTGTTGCCGATTATGATTCACAACAAAATTATGAAAAAAATTCAAAATTTTTCAATCTAAACGTAAGGATGAAAATTTTTTTATACTATTTACCTTTTCCATTTACAGAATTATTATAAATACGTGATCATATATTTAAAAGATAACGTACGTAAGGTATTTTTAATCTTTCCACAGTTCTGACAAACAAGACCTTTTTTAAACTTTTAGATAATTCAAACAATAAATGTATAATTACAATCTTGAATTAGATCAGCTCATCTTTAGCTAGTTCACTTCAGTTTTAACTATTGCACTTAATAATAATAAAAGTAGTTTATATTAAAATGGCGAATAATGAACTTGTATAAAATTTATGATGCGTATTAAGTTTTAGACAAGAATATTTGATTTTTTTCCAACTTTAATAAGGAAAATATAATCCTGTAAAGAAAAGATCAATGCATTAAAACTCTTTCAAGAAGTTCCTGTTTAAAAAGTTTCCCCAGTTATATTCTCGTTCGTATTTTGTCTCTTATTTCTACATTACTAAACTAAACCCTTCCAGAAATTTTTTTTTCAATCCTTTTCTGGTTAAAAAGTTTTTTTAGACTACCAATTTTCTCTCCAAAACATAAAAAAGTTTCGAAAGTCTTAAGGAATAAAATTCATTCTGACGAAAACCTCTGGATTATTGGAAAAACTCTAGGGTGGTCTTGAAGTATATTTTACATGTTTGAGAGAGAAACTCACTACGAATGAAAGATAAAATAAAAAGAATTTAGATAAATTAGTTTTAACACATATTTCTTTATTAATGATTAAGTCTAACAATGCCCAACTTTTTTCTCAATCAGTATAACTTAGTTGGTGCGTGATATTATAATTAACTAGGGGACTAAGCCCCCTGTTCACTGCCACTCACCAACCCTGATGAATGCTTCGCAGTAATTGTTGCTTCTTGGCAGAAAACAGTTTTCTTACTAAAGTTAAAATTATTCACTTAACTCCTAAACAATCGGTTAATTTTCAAGAAAACGGTCTTAAAAGTGCCTTTTTTGCCAAATACACGCATTTGATTAGTGCTGACATCTAGTTTAAAATAAACTAACTGCTATCAACAATTACCTTACCTGGCACTGCCATCTCGTGTGTAAAATGAGAAATATAATGTTTTCCGGCAAAAGAAAAGAATTAGTTCTATTCTTATTGGTGCGTTACTGCTGAGCACTCCATTTAGGAAATTTCGCTGGAGCGAGAAATAGAGGGCGAAACCTCACCCTGTCATTTTCACGGAAGCGAGAAGGAAGTGGTAAACATATATGTACTAAAAGAAATTCCGTTTGAGCCTCCAAATATTATTATCCATTAGTATTATAAATATTTAGGTCTATTGGTGAAGATCTATTAGAAGTATATTCAGGTCTATTAGAAGTCATTTTTATAAGTAATAATTAATTAAAATAACATTTATATTGTTATAACTTTATATAATATTACATTGTTCGAACAAATTTGATGACTTCACAACCGTAATTTACTATTTTCGCTTGCCAAACGTGCGGATGTGTTAAATACTATTTTTGCTTTCATCTTTGTGCATGAAACTAATCTTTAAGTTCTAAATCACTTAACATGTGACGTAACTACCACTACGATTATTAAACATCAACTCACTAGTATATAAGACAAGCTAACTTGATTCAATCTTGAGGTACCTTCTGATAGATGAAGGTTGGCATTGTCTAATGGTCGTTCCCCACATCGGTGATTTGCGGACGTGATATGATCACGCCTACTTTGACGGATGGTCCACATTGGATAGTTGACTTGTTATTTGTGACTGTGTCATCGTTCTCCTGGGGCTGTTGCTTCTCTGTCTCATTTATACACAACGGGATCCTGCACACACTCGACTGCTGATAGCAACACAGGAGTGACTACACATACAATCAGAAACTTAATACAGCTCACATGGCTAAAGCTCAAAACCCGGTGACCTTAATCCAGTTCTCCCGGTCTTTTACAAATACAGCAACAAGTGGTATCCGTTCATCGAATTCTATCCCTGATAAAATTCTGGTGGGGGAGTATTGTGGTGTAACTACCACTACGATTATTAAACATCAATTCACTAGTATATAAAATGATCTAACTTGATTCTATCTTGAGGTAACTTTTGATAGATGAAGGTTGGCATTGTTTAAAGGTCCTCCCCCACAAACAGATCTTTTTAGCTGTAATTTATAACACTATATTAATGCTATTTGCACAAAAATAATATAGAAAAACAACAATTCTTTTTTTTAAATTCTTGAATTAAGAGAGTAATAAGGAAAACTGTACAGGAAAGAACTTTAAATTAGGGGTACAAAAATATTTATTGAAAAGCAATACCTTTAGGACGTATATTAATTTTATCCTGATGACAACCAAACCAATATGAAAATGAATGAGGAAAAACTGGATCCTATCAGGTGATTTTCCGGCCAATAAAAATGCACGGGCAACCATGGAAACCATCATTAGATTCTTATGTACAATAAGAAATAAGAATATCCTAATATCAATAATTTAATATACTAGGAGGCTCCTTCTTCCCTTGATTACTAAACCACGTAATTGTTTTTCATTCATAGTTGTTTATTTTATTACCACGTTTATATCAAGTTGCCTTCGTGTATGTCTGTTCGGATGGAATTTTGTAATCGATTTTAAACTAACTTATCGACTAGCTACAGACTTCAAATTTGGCACATAGTTCAGAATTGGATGACAATGCATGAAAATGAAGAGAAAAAAGACATACAAAGTAAAATAAAATTAAAATTAAAGATAAATTAATACAGGGTTATTCATAATTCCCTCCGGGGTTTCGAAGCGTTATAGTAAAAAAAAGAAGACGAATATGAAAAAAAGAAACTTGTGAAATTATTCCGAAATTATTCAAGTTTTACTTACATACATTACAGGTGTTCTATGTGTGAACTCTTGATCACACGGCATGCATCAATGCGATAGTCCAGTTCCTGCCC
The DNA here is from genome assembly GCF_043381705.1 of Parasteatoda tepidariorum. Classification (NCBI taxonomy): domain Eukaryota; kingdom Metazoa; phylum Arthropoda; class Arachnida; order Araneae; family Theridiidae; genus Parasteatoda; species Parasteatoda tepidariorum. The sequence goes on from NC_092207.1 coordinate 73,003,671, forward strand.
GGAGGGAATTATGAATAATTTTGTATTTTCGCAATTGTCTTTTGTTGTCGATTCGATTATTTCAAATTAGTGTCACATGTCAGTCGAAAAGTTTTGTGTACAGTGAGTGGAAAAATTGAGATTTTGGAAGTGAGTACAAAAATAAAAAATAAAAATGAAAATAATATTTTTAAAAACCACGTGTTGGTAGTGAAGAATAATAATTAAAAAGCAAAAATTTGAAAAACGAAAAACGTGGGGAGCATGAAATACATAGCAGTACATATACACATACATATACACATGCATAACCATATACATATCCACATACACATGCATATACACAAACATATTCCGCATACACATCCACATTCAGATACAATTGCAGATATAAACTCATGTTTGTGAAAATTGCAACACCATGAAGGACTTACGCGAGTGAGCTGAAATTTTCAGGAAATGCAAAGTAGAGCATGATATGCAAATGATTAGAATTTCAGACCCGTAGCGCATGCGTATGCTGAGCAGCGCCCTCTGAACGGCGGATGGATCCGAATAAATAGACGGTTGTAGCAAAGCTAGTATGGTTATCGGTGGTTATCTGCTAGTGGTAAACGTTAGCTTAGTCATTACTTATGCCTATTGGACGAAAGAGAGCGAGATTTCAACAACTTACGGGGTTTAAACAGGGGAGAATCATCGGCCTTCGTGAAGCTGGATTATCTTATCGTACAGTAGCCCCTCGTGTGCAGCGTAACAGCAGCACAGTGATGCGTGTTTGAAAGCAGTGGAAGGACGAGTGTCGGACAACTCGGAAATCTGGGAGTGGACCCCGAAATGTCACGTCAGCTCGTGATGATAGACACTTGTTCGGCGTTGCGCTAACGGACCGTACGGCTCCCTCTAGACAACTAGCAGCACGGTGGCCAATAGCTACAGGTGTTTCATTGTGTGCTTTATCAATTCGTAGACGTCTGCTGCAGCGTGGACTGCGCGCAAGGACTCCTTTATACAGGATCCCCTCACGCTAAACCTTCGCCGCCTGCGGCTGCAATAGGACAACCAGCATAGGGACTGGCGTGCTGATTGGCAGCGTGTCGTGTTTTCTGATGAATCTCGCTTCAATTTGAGGTACCATGATGGCCGCATTCGTGTCAGACGCTATGCCGGTGAATGCCATCTTCCGGAGTGCGTTATCGAACGCCACAGTGGACGAACACCCGGAGTTATGGTCTGGGGTGCCATAGCATATCATGGACGATCTCAATTGCTACGAATTGTGGGTAATCTGAACAGCAACCGGTACATCAGTGAAGTTCTACAGCCCCAAGCTGTTCCCTTCCTTCAAGCCTTGCCAGGTGCTGTATTTCAACAGTACAATGCCCGCCCTCATATTGCTAGGACTGTTCAATCCTTCCTTGCATCGCGACAGGTACAACTTCTTCCTTGGCCGGCGTATTCCCCGGATATGTCGCCGATTGAACATGTGTGGGATTTCGTTGGTCGGCGTCTCGCTCGTAATCCTCGTCCTGTTGCTTCTACAGACGAACTTTGGGTACGCATACAAACAGTATTGAATTCTCTTCCTCAGACAGACATTCAAAGTTTGCTTGACTCCATGCCATGTCGTGTAGCAGCACTTATTGCGGAGCGTGGTGGTTACACAAAATACTGAATTCGATCTCTTGTTATAGTTTGTTTGCCTTGAAAGTTTAAGCATTTATTTGTACCACTCAACTGTGCATTAAATTTCATTCAATTAGGACGATTCCTTCATGGTGTTGCAATTTTCACAAACAGGAGCTTACATATTCTCATGAGCACACATATTGTTACTGTAATGTATTTCATGCACCCCACGTTTTTCGTTTTTCAAATCTTTGTTTTTTAATTATTATTCTCCACTACAAAAACGTGGTTCTTAAAAATATTATTTTTATTTTTTTTCTTCTTAAACGTCAATATTTTCCACAAAAACACAGAACAGGTTCTTTTTAAAATACGCAATTATTGTAGCTTTATGTAAGGTCAGTATCTTAATAATTATCGTAATGAAACAAACGATTACCTAAATTTGAAAAATAATCATTTGTATTTGAAAAAACATTTTTGCCTAAGGAATACAGATTTTGTGACTCAATAGGACGAAATAAATGAGAAATAATATTACTCGTTGACGTTTGATAACTATTCAAATAGGAAATGGTTTTAATTGCTTGTATTTTTTGCTGCAAGTTCAACAATTAATAATTCTCGAAAAAATTATCGAATGTTAAATTAGTTTTTTATTCCATTGTACTCCCTGTACATTGTTCCGCCTTCTCTCGTAATTTTAAGTTTCTAAGTCTTGCAGTTTCTGCGCAGCAAAACAAAATGTAACGTTACGTTTTACATCCAAATTAACGGTGGCAATATTGGTAGTCCTTTCGATTTTTTAATGTAGTGAGATATTTTAATTACTGCTTTTTAAAAAAATAATTTTGGCCTGTCTACTTAATTTTCTTCCTGTTTAATAAGTGTTTTATTTACTTTATTGCCGACCGGCCTATATGATGGGCAAGGAGCTGACCTCACATCAAATCGGTCCCGGCTTCGAACCCTGTCTGAGACATGGAAATTCTTTCCTTCTATCTCTCTACTGTCTGGCTTCATACTGTGGGTGAAAGGATGGCCCATCTAATATGGGGCCTAAAAGGAGTGGTCAACACATCTGACCTTCTGATACTCGGATCACGAATGTGTATACTATCTATGTCGAACTATGCACAGGGGCGGATATTGGAAGAAAAATTTTATCCTTCTTAAACAGGTTTCGCTGTTTATGGTAATCCAGATTTCCAGAACTAAATATTTTGTTCCATTGTTTCAAGTAACGTACGAATGAAACACTATATTTATCTGGAGATTGAAATATAAAGTTTTGTGGATATTAGTATTTGGTAACTATCCCAAGTTCCTCTGGGAGTCACTGATAGAAATCGAATGTAGATCTCGGTATGTTATTATTAATATATTTTTTAAATAACGAGTTTAAGACATACCAGTCAAACCTTAAACAAACTCCGACATACTAGTAAGTAAGGGAAGTTAAGGAAAATATAATTTCTCATTAACAATTCACTCTTTTTTATTTAAAAGTGAAATATATTCCATATATTTTTGCAAACCACGAAATTACAGCAATCGATTGATTGATAATAGTCGAGTTTATTGATTTCAGTTTCTGGCTTGTACATCGATATATTTACACAAACAATGATAAACATAAAGCATTAAATGTGACGGTATAATATAATTTTTACCGTTTATAAAAGTTGTATTACTTCGTGATATAACTTAACTAAAATATAAAGGCAGTCATGACAGATTGATATGAATTCTGCTCCCGATTTGCACTGACCACAGAACAGACGCAAAATATCCTTAATGGTAGGCTATATGGATTAGAATCCCCTTGCCGTCGGAAGAATAACCTTGTGAGGTTTTTTAAGTTTTCGTTTTTATATAACACAAATGTAGGTTAGTTCCATCAAATTGTCCTCCACAAAGGCTAGTTTGACCCAACACTTGATTTAAGTGTTCACTTGTCTTTTGGGTTGGGATTAAAATTACAAGGTTTTGGAGTTAAATATAGGAAGTCGTAAACTCAGAATTGAGTCTGCTGTTCCATGTCGTTTATAAGAGGTCCTTCGTTCGATCTTAGCCAGCGGTCAGTGAACACCTCTCTCTCAGCCCATCATGCATAAAAAGTCACGGAAAAAATCTGCAATTAAAAAAACTAGTCAAAAGAAAGCTAAAATTGATTTTCAGGTGTTATCCATTTTGTTATCATATACCCTCATGTTGACTTTCGTAAAAAAAAAAAAAATTTGGTGCCCGAAGTGATCTTGATTTTAACATGCACATCTAATTTTACATTATGTATAGGGAAGAATTTACCCCGACCCGCCCTTATTTAGGGCATACGGGTAAATGTTTATTAAAATAAAAAAATCCAGAAAACAGTACAAACATAAAATACACATCAGACATGGCAACAGCCCATGAACATGGCGGGCGTAGAGCAACTAAAATCATGTAAGGTGATAACCATTAATACAGCAATATATTAAAAGTGCAAATTAAAAGATAATTTAAAAGAACAATTTAAAAGATAATTTAAAAGAACAATTTAAAAGATAAACGTGCAAAATTTACAAAAGAACAATATTGTAAAAACATTTAAAAACAGTACTTTTAAAACCAATTAAATAGTACAAAGGTAAATAACAATAAAATTGGAGCAAGTAAAAGAAGAAGAGTTTATAAAAAACATAGTAAAAAAAAATTGAGACACCCAAGCTGGAAGGAACAAGCTCCGAGACATTAAAGACCGTCCCCCAATACATCCTCTATACATTATGCATATATTAAAAAAATGAGGTGGCATAATTACTTTCCTGTTCCCGGAAGTTTTAATTTAAAGGCATGCCCAAACTTGCCTTTGGAGCAACGCAATTCATTTCGTAATTAAAATTCTTTACATCATTAGCTAATAATTATAATTCTTGGAAGTATCGCTTGAAAGGTATTTCGCAGAATTTTAAACTCAGAAGTAATGAGAAAAAGTCCTTAAGCAATTCGAATTATAATAGTCCTAATGATTAAAATATGACTTACTAACTTTATAGCTGCAAGTCATACAACTTGGTAATTAGAATAAAGTTATTACTTTTAAACTTTTAGCAAAGTAGTAAATTTAAATATAAATATTATCTTACATTTTGGATCATGTACAATTTCAGATTTTTTTTATGAAAAATAAAAGTTAAAAATTTAGAGAAAACGTGAAAGAAATAAAGATTAATGAAAAGAGAAGAAGAAAAATTGTTAAAATAAAATGTTTTCAAAAAAATTTATTTAAAAAATATATATTAGAAAGCCGGAAAGCGAAATAGTGAAAAGATATAATCTTTTAATAAGCTCATCCGCAAAAATAAAAAAAATAAAACTTTTAATTTTCAGAATTTTTCGCTCTTCTCTCTTTTTTCTTTTTATCCCTTTTGTCTTTATTGTGCTATATAAAGTTTGTTTGAGATGAGAAGTGTTAATTTCAATAAGAACTTTCTCGAAGTTATCTGATAATAGAGCTCTGTAACTAAAAACTGAAATCATTCGATAAAAAAAATTACGCACCAGTACGGTACAAAATACATCATCAGTTGCAAAAGACGTATAGTACAAATCAGTAGAAATTAAAGCATCGCAATCAGTGCAAATTACATTGTAAGTTACAAAATAGGCATGGTTCAAATAAGCATAAATTTCAGCATCAGTTACAAAAGACACACAGTACAAATCAGTACAAATTACAGCATTACAATCAATACAAATTACATAATCAATTACGAAAGACGCACAGTACAAATTGCATCATCAATTACAGAAGACAAAGAGTACAAATTGCAGCATCAGCTACAAAAGACGCACAGTACAAATCAGTAAAAATTGCAGCATCAGTTACAAAAGACACATTCAGTAGACTAAAAGACTGCGCAAGAACACAAATTTAGATATTTTTCAACAAATAAACTTTTGGGTATAATATTTTAAGGCATTAATGGTTCTTTTTAAGAAAATGCTAGAGTGGCCTAATATTTTGCACTTAAATTTGACGAATTGCAGCTGTATCCGTCTCTGATATGTCATTAAACTCTGCATTCATTTCAATAGTGAATTTAGCAACTTATTGTCATTCAACGTTAAAAATATGATTGTAAACAAATTCGTCGAGTTTAATGTTTCAAAGATTAAGAATGTAATTAAATTCAAATAATTACTTAGAATAATTGTTTAAATTAACTTCAGTAAAGATAACTTCAATCTCAGATTTTTTATTACATATCTTCTAATTTAATAATGGTATGGTACTTATCAAAGCTATGTTTCTCGAGCCACTTCTGGAATGTGAGAAAAATATTCTGTCACATATTTAATTATGGAAAATATCATCAGATCTTATTTAAAATAAAGGCAACTTCATTATATTATAGGAATGAGAAACTATTCAAAAAATGATATTGGTACTGCTAGATTTATCATCTTTTAATATTCTTTAAGAGAAAATATTCTAAGAATTAATTTTAGATAATAAGCTGAAAGAAATTGGTAAAACTATTTTGTTAATTTTCATCCATTTTAAATGATTTTTTATTTTTGCAAAAAAACACTTTTCTCGTTAAGGAGCACTTTCTATCCTTGTTAGTGTTTAAGAAAATTAAGTAACATTCCAAATTGATTCTTTTTGTTGTCAAAAACTTAGGTTCACTCTTTCAATAATGAAAACTCGTATTTGGAGCTGTACCCGTTTCATCTTAAAGAAAACCACCCAGTAAAAAAATTCAAATTTTTCTTTTGACATCGGAAAGTTATAATTCCAATTCAGTGATAATATTTTATACATATCATCACTGTGATTCTCAGTGATAGTGATTGGACAAGAGATATATTGAGATTTATTTTGTATATATGTGATAATATGTTATACATATTTTATATATTATACATATTATCACTGTGATGATCAGTGATAGCGATTGGATAAGAGATATATTGAGATTTATTTTGTATATATGTGATAAAATGTGTTATAAATATTTTATATATTATATATAATTTATATATTATACATGTTATCACTGTGATTCTCAGTGATAGTGATTGGATAAGAGATATATTGAGATTTATTTTGTATATATGTGATAATGTGTTATACATATTATTCATATATGCTATACAATATATTTATAACACATTACTGTATAATATATTATACATATTATCACTGTGATGCACAGTAATAGTGATTAGATAAGACATGCATTAATTTTTTTTTGTTTATATTATTATTGTGTTAAACTATTAATTGGGGGAGGGAAAGCATTTGCTTTCTTTATTTCCTGCAAAACTTGTTTTTCGGCACAGATGTGTAGTATCGTTATTTAAAATATTCGACTTTAACTTCGACTCCTGATTTCTCTGAGAGGAAAGAAAGAAAATCCTCATTACTTTTACGCGTTGGCAACAAAGATCTGAGTTATCAAGCTTTAAAACTGTTACAAACATAAAAACGCAAGCTATGTTATGTTAACAAATTTCTGAATGAAAAATTTTTTCTCGCTTGATTAAGGAAAAACTGAAACAAACTGAACTATAAGTTGGGAAGAATTGAAAGGCGAAAAGCGAATAATTTATATCAACCAAGTGTTCTGTAGAATGATAAAAATATAGTTATGCAGGTTCAATAATAGTAATGCTATTTAATGTTGCTTTTATTCATCGAAAAATGGGTATCAGTCATGCTGTCACGCATTTTAAGTATAATAAAAAAATCAATCACAAGGAGGCAGAAAAATAGGTTCAACAACTTATTATTTACTAAAAATGTAAATTTCTTGAAAAGGATTTATTTTTAAAGTTTTAATAATTTATTTTAATGAAGACTTCACGCTAGAACACATTTCAAATAGGTTTAATTTAGTAGCCAGTGAAGCTATCATTGTTTACAAAACCATAAAAGTTTGCATATCAATTTTATGGGGAAAAGGGGCATCAGCGAACAGGGAGAGGGGCTCACTAGTTATAAGAAAAGAGATGCCTCACACGCACAACACCCACATGCAAAAACACCATACAACATTATTGCTAGAAGCTTCTTTATTGAATATTCATGAACAAGAAAACTACTACAAACGATACATTAAATTCATTTACATATTCTTTTAATTAACTTCAACTAAATAAACTTAGCTTTGGAATTTATCAATCAAAAGAAACGCTATTAATCATATCCTTTTAAGCAAATAAATTATTCTTAAGTTTTGAAAATTTTCTGTCTTCTTTTTTTAATATACATAAATGAAACATAGGCCCAAAAAGTTCAAATGAGTTAAGTGTATGAGTTATTACTTAAATTATTTTTATAATTTTTTGTGGGTAATAGTTTTGTACACTTAACAATAAAAGTTCACCTAATGTTTAGACACCATTATATCTTATAATATTAAACAATGACTGTAATATAATACAATATCATTAGACAATATTTAGATACCTATTGTCTAAACACATGAAGTAAGTTTCAAATGCTTTCTTAGATTTACGGTTAAACAAAGCCTTGTCACAAATAATCTTTTGATTCCAAATAATTCTTAATTACAAATATAATTAAAAATGATAAAAAAAGCGAAATAGACAATTTATTCGAGACATTGATGAATATAACCAAAAAATTATTTAAAAAAAATTTGCATTGAGATAAAGGAATTTGATTTAAAGGAGTAATTGAATATAAATAAAGAATTGTTAATTTAATTTAAATAAGACGAAAAACGCCAACCTAAATTAACGTTAAAATAGCACGACTTGAAAAATAAGCAGTCAGTTTTTATAGATCATAAAGAAATTAAATTTCATTATATATTTTAAATACAAAAAAGAAAATTTATGAGAGACAAAAATGAAAGTTTTATCTCGATAACATTAAAAACTATAAATCAATTAAAATATTTCATTTCGTTTTATTGTTTTGTAGGACAATCTTTAAATGGGTTTTGCAATCCAGACATTTTGCCAGAAAAGATATTTTAATTTCCTTTTACCTACTAATACTTTACGCGATAATAAATGCTTTTTAATATAGAAAAAAAATAACAGTCAAAGAAACAGCTAAGTCTACGGACTTTTTAATTAGTGATAGCTAAGATGAGAATTTGCCATTTTTCCTCTAATTTGAAGTAATACTCAAATAATGGAAGATAATTTACCGACACCTTCAATACAGCGTCAGAAATGATTCACTCTATTTGTACGAAATGCGTAAAAATGTATAAAAAAAACGCGCAGACATTAAATAGCTGATCCATTTACGACTATTACTGCTTAATTCCGTACCCTTGTATTTTCGTATCCCACCCAGAAGACAAGTGAACTTTTGGATCAAGCCCTTAAACAAATTCGTAGAGGATTTTTTGGTTGAACTACCCCTTATTTGTATTTCGAAAAGAGGAAAGCCACGAATACCTCTCATGGTTAGCCTGTCGGTGAAAGGATTTTTACCCATGATCTGTCTACCGCTGGGGATATTCAGTCAGCACTGTCGTCGGTGCAAAAATTTGAATCTGGCAATCATAAAATCATGCCCTAAAATTTCCAAGATTTTGTGCAACTTTCCATTATCTTGTTTTTTTGACGCCCCTGATTATAATAATATAAAATCTTTCACAAATTTTGATAACAAATGTTTACGCATTCAGTTTCATTTATTTGCGTTATAATTACTTTTAATCCATTAATGATCATATGATTTTGATGACAATGTTGTAAAAATTCACAATAATCATACATTACACTGGGAAGGAAATTTTTTGTTGCATTTATACAAGTACTTGATCTTGCTTAATTGTGATGTAGGGAACTCAAATATAAAATTAGTTTTGCTCCTAAAGTTACAGATTTTTTTTAAAAATAACAATTTTGTCTATTTTTTTTCGAAATGTTCAAGTTTAAAAACTTAATATATAAGAGGGGCCGCGTAAATGTTGCGACAAATTTCTTTGAGAGTTCGAATGATTCATCAGATTAACAATGGATAGGATGCCATACCCGGAAATGCGCGGCTGGGGGCATTTCCCTACTAAGATCTGTTTATATGAAGAAACAACTCATAATAAAGAAGCTCCTCTAGTGGCTTCTGATGACATTTCTAAACATGGGTTCCTATACAAATTTAATTCTGATGATGTACTCTAACTCAATTAGAAGTTTGTAGCAACACTTATGCCATTTCCTGCTATACCCTTTTTAAACTTACATATTTCGACAAAAAATAGACAAAAAATATCGTTTAAAAAATCTGCAGCTTGGTGAGAGAAACTGGTTGCAAATTTGAAATCGACGATATCTATGATTTTCTTCAAACATCTCGTGCAACAAAAAAAAAGAAAATATACCCCAGTATTATTTTTAATTATTCTTGCCACTTACATCCTTTAGTTTGCTCGTAACTGTTTGTTGTTTCTAATTTTCATTTAAGATATACGATAATGCACATTGAAGTAAGGGATGCTGAATTATTCCTTATTTTATTTATTTTTTCTTCAGAAGGAATCATGCGCTTGTGAAATTTAAAAAAATGGAAAATGGAAATGGGTTGAACCTGTATTGAAAAGATCAGAAAATTCCTTTTCTGAGCCAAACTTTCCCCAAGGTAGACAGAAATTTTTATTTATTTCTGTCTACCTTATTCAGAATTTAGAATTTATTATATTCCCCAAGGTAGACAGAAAAAATGGGAAAGACCGAAGATGACTTGGCATAGAGGTATTGAGAGAAAAGCCAGAGGTACAGGTAAAAATTTAAATGAGATAAAATTCTTTGCTGACTATCGGGATAGATGGCGAGGCGCAAATGAGGCCATATGCTCCTTTAAAGAGTAGATTCGTAAGTGAACTTAAACGGATGAAATTTTTACACTATTTTAATATTCTTTCATTTTTAGATACCCCTAACACTATCAATTTATGACTGCTGAGTTGGTCAAACATATAAGGGCTTATAAATGTTACTTTTCTAATTATTGGACTTTTTCAGCGTGCTTGATTTCTATTCCTTATATCGTTTTAGTTTTAAAACATCCCTAAGGGGCAAAGACAAATTGTTAAAACTTTTCAGTTGTCATCTAAGAGAGCAGCGGTGGCTCAAAGGATAGAGCGTTCTCTTTCAATAAGGAGATTCTGGTTCAAATCCCAGAGGTGACTTCTTGTAATGAATTCTGCTCCTGACTCTCACTAACTACGATGCTGAAGTAAAGAATCCTCATTGGGAGACAAATCATGGGTTAGAATCGCTTTGAAGTCGGGTGGAGATTTCCTCTCCATGCAATATAAATGAGTTAGTTCCATCAAAGTGAAGGCTAGTTTGTTCCAATTCTTGTTTAAGGAAAGCCTTGTCTTCTGGGTTTTGCTTGAAATTACAAGGCTACGGAGTCGAACAGTGATAGTCGTGAAATCGGAATTGGGTTTGCTGTTCGACACCAGTTATAAAAAATGAAGTAAAGTAAAATTGTCGTCAATGACAAGTGATAAATGCAAACTAAGAGGGAAGCTAAAAACACTGGGTGCCCCATCCAAACATTTCAAAACTCAATTGAAAAAAAAATGAAGAGAGCTATAAATGTAAGTTTGACTGCGCACTGCTAAGGAGACAAGTAATTCATTATGTTTTAAAATTATTTACAAAGTTTGTGAGCAGATGGTGCTGATTACTCAGTTGATCAATGCTTTGTTTCCAAAATTACTACTTGCAGAAACAACGTAAGGCAGTCCATGGACAAAATTTACAGACATCCCTGTAAATATTTTTGATAGAATAGCATGTTTTTAATTTTTTTAGTCAGTTGCACTATCTGTTGATTAACTCTGAACTATTACTGAAACTTAATAACTGTTCTCTAAACAGAAAACAGCAAACACAGTTCAATTACTTTTTCCCTTCTTAAATTGTTTTTTTCTTCTTTCCAATCTCAGGTGATTTTCATGACATCTGTAACTAATTTTGATTGTAATATCAAAATGTCTACTCAACATAATTCTTCCACTCTTTCTCTTTCAGACATGCACTAAATCTGCTCTGTATACGTTCAAACAGGTTTGGACAAAATTTGATTCATTACATAAAAAAGAAGTTTTTTGTCCAACTAAAGAATAAAGTACTAAATTTGGAATACTTTTTTTCTATTATTGTACGTTTCAGCTCACTCAAGGTAAGTAATTGCTAATGACGGATTATGTGTCTGATTCTGTAATTTAATTGATAGTTTGAATTATTTAATAAACATTATTAAGTTTAACATTTGAAGCCATTAAGATTGGTACTTAGTGTGGAAAATATGACCATAAGAACAAAAATTTTACTCAGGGATATGTTTTTTCCCTCACTGAAGTCAGCAGAAAAATTATATTAGTGAAAAGCTTTTGATCTAAGGATCAGATCTTCACGTTCTGGGACTCATTATTAATGGTTTGAGAGGGTGACTTCGAATAAGCTAATTAAATGGTGCAGATGATATTTCAGGTTGTAAAACCAGACAAACAAATGTACTTTCTCTGAATAAAGATGCCTTTTTTATGATGAACTCTAATTCTTGCCCCCAAAATATAGGTGGTAGCCGTAATTAAATTTTGTTACCCCTTAATTTTAATTTTATTTTGTAGTCCGTGGATCGAGATTCAGACAGAAAGTAAAGGTTTATTAACAAAAAGCAAACAAACACATACAAATTTAAAAAGAACGCCATCTGGCGGTATTAAAAAAAAAGACTTCGTAGCAATCCTTCCCTGGGAATGACAACAATCTCCTCCTGTGAGAAGGGTTTTATTTTTGAACACAAATAACATTATACATAAAAAAATATTAATTCTTTTAACATAAATTTCAAATTAAACTTATTTTTTCCAAAGAGAAAATTAACTTCTCAAAAGTTACAGCTTTAGTTAAAAAATCAGAAACATTATCATTAGTATTCTTATAAACAGTTTTTAATATTTTATCTTCAACCATATCTCTCACAAAAGGAAATTTAAGATTTACATGCCTGGTTTTGTTAGAAGATTTACCATTATTCAACCAGTCAATAGCTGCTTGGCTATCAGAAAATATAGTAACAGGAGCATTAATAAATTTTTTACAGTTCTGTTCATTTAACATATTTATTATCCATGTAAGTTCTCGAGCTGTGTCAGCCGCAGCAAATAATTCAGCTTCATATGTTGATAGACCTACACATCTTTGTTTTCTACTTTTCCATGTTATAAGAGAATTACCTTACACAACCTGAAAAAGATTTTCCTTCTTCTGCGTTGCCTCAACTTGATTCCGCACTACAATCTAAAATACCAAATTCTTTACTATAAAATATGATCCTATCTTTTGAACCGTTCAAATATTTCAAAACTATTTTAGCCAAAACATAATGCCTTTTTTCACGACGTTTATTAAATTGTGATAAATAACTAGTTACAAAAGCAATATCTGGTCGGGTTCTATTTGCTAAATATAAAAGTTCACCGACGATTTCCTGATAATCAGTCTGATCCACTAAATCATCAGTAGGATTAAGACATCTATCTTCACCTTTTATGGGAGTATTTGTTTTCTTACAATTTTGCAAACCATACTTTTTCAGTAAGGATTCAATGTAATGAGTTTGAGATAAACCAATTCCGTTTTCTTTTTGTGAAATCTCAATGCCTAAAAATTTTGAATCGTTAATTGTTTCTTTTAATTCAAATGTTTGATTAAGTTTTGAAATGATATCTTTGTATAATTTCGAATTATTAGAAAATATTGCTAAATCAACGTATACACAAATTGCGAAAAAATCATTATCATTAATTTTTGTAAATACACAATTGTCAAATGCAAGTTGAGTGAGACCAATCTTTCTAAGTTCATTTTTTAACTTTATATGCCAATTTCTACCAGATTGAGGTAGACCATAAATACTTTTGTTTAATTTGCACACTTTATTTTTACCATATTTATCTTCAAAACCTGGAGGTATTTCCATATATAGAGTCTCATCAATATCGCCATATAAATATGCAGTTTTAATATGAAAAATTTAACAAATAAGTCCAATTTTGCTGCTAAAGTAATTAATAACCTAAATGATTCAATATTTGCCACAGGTGAATATGATTCGGAATAATCAAAATTTTTTACTTGATTGAAACCAGCTGCAACCAGTCGCGCTTTGTAAATTTTGTTATTATCCCCATTTTTAATTGTATACACCCATTTACTTTTTATTATTTTTTCCCTCTCAAGCCGCTCAATTAATTCGAAAACCTTATGTTTCTCCATCGAAAGAAGTTCATTTTCCATTGCGGCTTTCCATTCCGAATATTTATTACTATTTTCAAAACCACAGCCTTGCTGCCAACGATTCAGACAGAAAATAAAGTTTATTAACAAAAAGCAAACAAACACATACAAATTAAAAAAGAACGCCATCTGGCGGTATTGAAAGAAAAGGACTTCGTAGCAATCCTTCCCAGGGAATGACAACATATTTTTTAGCGCATTTCATGACAGCTCTAGAACTTTTTAAGCGAATTAAAAAAATTTGCACGCGTTTATAAAATTCGTTTATCCAAAGATAAATCCATGCAAAAAATAACTTTCAGTAAATGTTTATTATTTATTCAATTATTACCTAAAAAATTGAATTGTTTAAAGCATTCAGTTTTTAATATCAATTTAAAAAATATAATTTCATACGAAAAAATGCAGAATTTGAACGAAAGGTTTTCTACTTTTATTTAATAAATAATAAAAAAATAATAAGCATTTAGAAAAAATTATTTTTTGTATCGAATTATCATTGGATTGAGGAATATTATAATTAAGTGCAAACATATTTCAATTCGCTAAAAAGGTTCTCTAGCTATGGGGAAATACGCAAAAAGTAAAATCAGAATTGAGGGATCCAAACTTTGGATCCCTCTCCTGACTAAACTAAGGGGATCATATTTCCCAGATTGCGACTACCCCCTATATTTTGGGGGTCAGAAATCCAAATCCATCATAAAAAATATGTTTTTTAAGCTAAACTACGTATTGTGTCTTATTTTGTATCTTAAAATATTGTCTGCACTATTTAATTAGCATATTTGAGATTACCCTTTTAAACCATTAAGATTGAGTCATAGATAGTGAGGATCTGATCAATAGATCAAAAGTTATCCAGGGTGATGTGTTTATTTTGTTGCGCACACTGCAAAACCTTATTCCCAAGTTATACATAATCCACCGTTGAATATTTTTTACCTAATGGTTAGCACCAAATTCGTTATTAACTAAATGTTTCAGCACAAACGTTTAACTTAAAAGATGTGTTTCAAATATCAAATTAAATCCGTGGGTTTTTGTTTAAAAATAGCAGTCGTTTAGTTTGCTTAAATATGTCGGTTCTTTTCTAATAGTTTTCAAATAAAACTTTTGAAACTCTATCCTCAACCGTAAAAGAACGTCAAGTTTCTATTTTTAGTTCCTAAATGTCTACATTTATTTGAAAGCTTTTAAATTTTGTCAAGAAAATTATCACGGTTTTTGGCTTTAAGTGCGTCATTTAAATGGTAATCGTTTGTTTTTAGGCTTAGTTGGAATATGTAAGTGCGTTTATGAAAGAATGTAAAAAGAAATTAATTAAACTTTATATATAGTTTTAATTTATTTTATATTAAATGTAATCTTAATGTATAGTTTTAAATTTAGCTAAAATGTGAAATTATTGCTATTATTTTATAAATAATTTTTATATTTTGTTTCGTGAAGTATTTGTCAACAATAGATATTTTATTAGTTGTAGAAGATTCTTTGACAAAATCAAGAACAGAAATTTTTTTCTAAACCGAATGTTTTCTTTATGCAACTTCCTTTTGTCTGTTTAAGGTATTTCTATGACTGTTTATTTTATTAATTAACACGAAGCATGAAATTTTGACAGTCAGATTCTTCTCAAAATGTTCTTTTCAAAGGGTAGTAGGTTAGATTCGTCTTTATTTATTAGAATCCAAATTTCAGTGCCATACTCAACTATAGATTTGATAACTATCTTTTACTTGTAACCTTAGTACCTGTCTTCCTTAGTCTGAAGTTAATTATTATTTGACATTCAAAAATAAAAGGTTTCGTTTCTATATTTAGACAGATTCTTTTTTTATTAATCCTATTATAAGATTTTTCCTTTCAAAAAGGTGAATGTGCCGCATAGCCAGAAGGAGAACTGCTTGTGTTGACACAAGGAAATGCTTTCCAAAATAACTTCTTTTAGCTTTCGAAACCGACAAGAGATGACATCAAGTGCAAGATAAAGTTTTGATCGAAACAGGGTTTCTACTGCGGATTTTTTTTATTTATTTAGATGCTACTTAGATAGTTTCAAAGTCATCTATTTCCAAAGGAAAATATTATTTCTGCATTTATAAAAATAGTAGTGTTGCCCAGTGGTAAACCTTCCATTCATATGCCCCAGACCAAAAAGTGAAACAAGATAGAACTCAATGTTTATCTTTGCATGCTTTCTAATCATTTCTCATGTCTATCCTTATCCATATGATTCTCAAAGTGCCATACAAGTTAAATTTTTTTTTCTCAACAGATTATTGGATATTTACCCAAATCAAAGTCAACCTTATTCGCACATTCTCGAAATCCATTTTATTTTAAAACTACACTGGTTTTCAGAATTGAGAGAATTTTTATATTTAGTCCATTATCGCCAGAACAATTGGACAGATTTTTTTATAAACAAATTCGCATTAAAGACTGTCCAGTGTATGTTGATAAAATACAAAAATAATAACCATTTAACAATTATAATATACACGTATGATCTTGCGTGACACTTACCAGAGTCAGATGGTATCGAAGAGTTTCTAGAGAATTGAATAAAAAAAATGATTGAATGGAGAATTAAAGTGAGGGAGGAGGAATATACCCACCTTGTTCAGATATACAGGCTTTACAACTTGATTTCATACTGGAAAAGAACATGATGGTTTCGGTGGCAATTTGTCCCACTCGTCGAGTGGGCTATTTTCGGAAACTGGACTGTTCTCAAAGGGGGATCACGTGTTGCAATTGCGCTCTCCAGAGCGTCTAAGGCATGAGGTTCTGAGATCTAGCTGGCTAATGCGTCTGGCAAATATGTTTATTTTCCTGAAAATGGAGTGTTCTGTTTGGTGTCCTATTGTCGTCCATTAAATCTCATTGTCATCCATACCTACTGAAAAGGTCCTGTCCTGAAAAGGCTAATATAGGTTTCGAAAATTTTATTCTATACCTCACAGCAATCATAGAGCTCTTTCAAAGACACTGAGGAGTGTGCACGAATTCAGCATTTTCCCTTCCCAGACCATTAAAGTTCGCCCCTCATAATGGTCAGTTTCTCGAACATTAAAAGGCAGATAGCGGGTTCCTGGTTTTCTCCATATGAATTTCGTCGTGAGTCAGTGGTCAGGTTGAAGCGGGATTCATCAGTGAAGAGAATATTTAACCATTTATCCATGCCTAAACGGAATGTTCTGTCGGCAGAAGTCAGCGAACATAAGTAGAAGATTTCTTACGAACAGCCCCCTCGCTTTAAATCTTCTGAAAACAGTAACCCTGGAAACTCGGCTATCCATGGCCGCATAGAGGTTACGAGAGAGCTTAGAAACTGTAACATCACTGTAACGCTTTGGTGTTATCGACAAATAACAATCTTTGTTGGCCTTTTTGACTCGTGGCTGACCTTAGCGAAGTAGATCAATAGCCAGGCCTCCATAGATCCGGATTCCTGAAATTTCTTTCAGAAATTACAGAATTGCACATAACCATGGCCTTTAAAATGAGTTCTTCACGAATCTAGTATTGAGACTGGCCTGCTTCAAGTCTCTCCCACAATTCACCACCTCTTTCCATCTTCCTAACGTTGATGGATGCTCATTTTTGTTGTTTGAAATTAAATTAAAAGAATATGTTAAGATTGCTACTCAAAAACAACAAGAAATTGGGCAAGATGTGCCAGCAAACGAAACGTTGATTTTGCCATGCCGGTTTATAAGAGTATTCTTCTTCTATCTCCTCTTTTATACACGTATGCAGTTAAAATATTCGACACACAAGATTTGAATCTTTATTTCGAAGCAGTAGTTTTACATTTCGCTTAGCAGTAGTTTTACATTTCGCTATTTTCAGGAAATTAAAACGAAATATTCAAATTTTCGTTATTGTGAACACCAGCGTAGTACTCGGCTAGCTCATTTCTACTTCCAAACAGAGGGCACCACAACCAAAAAGAAAAAAAAAAGATAAGAAAAACAATTTGATAGCCTAAGAACATTGATCTGGCTCACTTTCTAAATAAGGCCTTCAATTACGATTAATGTTCTGAAACTAACAATTTACCAAATTTACTCATGATTAAAAATTGCTAGTAAAATCTCTCAATATAAGTCTCTCTAAGTTTCGAATTGAACGAAACTTGCTTTAAAAAGAACAGTAGTTATAATTATAATACTTACAATTCGAAAACTCTTTTAAAAGTTTTTTTTAAAAAAGTGCAATAAATATTGAAAAAAATAGAGGAACACTTCAAAATAATAAGAGAGAAATTTTAAAAGCATATGATTAAATAAATGATATTCCATGTTTAATTTGAAGCAGAGAAAAAAAAAGTTGTTAAAAAGTTGCACACTCTTCCCTAACATCACTGCTGCCAATCTTATAACTTAGATATGTTTTAAAGATAATGTTTTTGTGTTTGATTTTGTAACTTGAAATATTGCTGCACAGGTATTTAAGATGATACTATCAGGTTATCATGAAAATTCCATTACTATACCAGAAGTAATTAAGGTGTTCTCTATTCTCAGCCCTGTGCGGCCTTCACTAAAAGGTTGAGACCGTATATTTACAGTCGTTGATCTTAGAATGTGCTTATCCAAACCTATAACGATAAGTGTCCACAAAACATTCAGCACAAAAAACTGTATTACGTATTGTTTTGTTCTGGATACATCTAAACTAAACACTTCTTTACATTCCCTATAAATGTTCTCATGTGAATATGCTAATACATTATTTGCAATGCACATTGCACTCCTGTATCCTTACTTTATAATTCTGAGGAGTGCCGTTGCGTACCATAATTCTGACGTGAGCCATACCCACTTTTCATTTCGGCAACTCATATCTGCGTAAAAAAATTATTTTTTTTGTACGCGTTTTAATAAAATAAAGGCATGCTGCCTTGAAATTCGTGGGTTATAGCGCAAAATATATAAACACTTTGTCTTAAAAGTTCGAATGTATTCTTATGAGATATGCACTGAATTTTCAACCCTGCGCTTTCCACAAGAATATTTCATTCTTTAAAATTGTTCATATATTTCGAAAAGCTGAGTTTGAAATCTTTAAAAATTGTGTTACATTAGTCTAAAGTTTGTACAGGATGGGATTTGCTGAAATAATAACATAAATGGTCTTTCAGAGCCGCGATGGTTCAGAAGATAGAGTGTTCACCTCTCAATGAGGTGACCCGGGTTTGATTCCATCCTAGCGATGGCTGATAGATTCGAATTCCGCACCTGGCTCGCACCGACTGCAGTGCTGATGTAAAATATAATCAGTTGTAGACCGATCATTGGTTAAAATTCCCTTGCAGTCGAACTAACAGTAGAAGGTTTTCATGGCTTTTCCCTCAATGTAACTCAAATGCTGATTTGTTCCGTTAAGAAGTTCTCTACGAAAGCTAGTTAGTCTCAATGCTTGATCAAGGAGTTCTCTTGTCTTCTTGGATGGGTTCAAGCTTTTAATATCGACTGTAAACTATAGTATAGCATTATGCAGGTACTTTAACACCTGTAAAAAGTTAGCATTAAAATAAATAAATATAATCACTTTAATATAATCACTAATATACATAAATAAATATAATCACTTTACAAAATAAATAAATATAATCACTAATATAAATATAATCACTTGATTAAAAAAATCATAATATCTCCAATATTCAACCAGTTCAACAATGAAAGTCATAGGGGGGATTAAAGCTATAACCTTCAAGTTGTTAGCGGTTAAATCGTTAAACTAACTAAGCCTTAGCGAGCATATTGTTCTGGGAAATTGAGGAAAATTTTGTAAGAGGGCATCATAGGGCATGTATTCAAGAATTTTGTTAAAAACTATTAACCCCCTTACGTTGGAGGAATATAAATTTTTTTTTTTTATCGCAATATGAACCCCATAGTAAAAAGCAAAAAATGGAATTCAAATGATGTGACTCTAGACAGAGCTAAATAAAGTAAGATGTAGCCGTCGTCAAAGCGGTACCGTAAAACGTTGAAAATTTATATAATATTCATTTCTTCATTTCTGCCTAGCAATGTCTTTTTTTACGCTAAAAGTATCATTCCAAATCCATTTTACGTTTTTTCCAATAATGATAATTTTCGATGATTTAAAAAATACAGGTTCGTACTAGTTATTCCTATCATTTATCGCGACTTGTTTCTGCTCTTTTACTCATTGTTTTTGTAAGCATCTTTTTAGAATCAATTCATCACTGCTGAGTACAGACAGATAGATAAATATTCCATTTTGTTGAGTGTTCTGCCCTTTTGGGAGAGTAACGGAATAGCTAGAAATATAAGTTGATTGATATTCTGATGTTAAGGATGCTTTATCATCTGTCCTTGCTTATTTCTCCCTTTACAAATCTACTGTTTTTCCTTAATTACAATGTAAATAAAGTTGGCAACATTTTAATTTTTATCCTGCATTTTTCCTTATTTTTATCCTTACCATTATTTTTAGTTGGGGCAATTCTTTGCTTAATAAAGAATTAATAATTTTAAAGGTTTAGATTTGGTAGCATTTGATGTAAGTGTGAAATATGAACTAGACTATCAACTAGAAGCGCCCTCTTGTGTTATACAGCTGAGTGAAGAAACGTGCAGTCCTGTTTGTTTACTCTCTTGTGAATATTTTCTTTCCTTTTTCCTGTCTGTGAGCGACTTAATAGTATAAATAATGAATCATGTGACACTCTATTTCTCCTCAGTTATTTTCATTCAAATTGTACACTATTCCCAAACTAATAATAGGTATAAAGCCTAAAATGTTTCTTCTTATATTTTATTTTTTTATGAAACAGTTTAGAAAGGGGTTGAACGATTCACTCAATAAGCTAAGAATAATATAAAAACATTCCTTTCATTTTTTTAATAATAAAATTTTGAAATTCTAGTTCATGTGAACAATAAAGAATTAAATTCAAATTATGAAAAAAATCTTTGTTTGAAAAAAAACTTTTGTTTACGGTAGTTGTTTATGATATTACCATGTTCTTATCTATATACGTGTATAAAAATTCAATATACAAAAATAAATTATTTGGTTTGAATGTTGAAAAGGTAAATAATGTTTAGGAATATTTTTTTTTATTTGAATACCCTTTAATTACATTTTAAGTAAGCCAATGGCTTGATTTCATCCTATAATTATTATTTTTTCCTATAATCTCTTAGAAGATGATTGTTCTTTTACCAAAATGTCAGAGAAAGAAAAAAAAAAGAAGTTTCAACTCCTCTTTCTTGTTTAAATATATTGATGCATATCTTTTTTTTTCTGCTCTAGGAAGAAAAACTTCATTTTTATTTTTAAGGTTATAAATCATCTAAAAATGTCAGTTTGCTAATTCAAGCCAAGTCACTGAAAACTGGCAAGTGATAAAAGTTTTGTTTTCTCACCAACCATGAAATGAAGTCGTTTATCGCCCAATTTAGTTCTGATGGGAAAAGAGCCAATTTTGACTTTATGTCAACTTATATGAAACGTATCATAGTGCTATAGTATGAGCAGTATTAAAGTTCAATATTTCTACATTATTACTGAAAATAAGACACAATTTTAAAAAAAGTTAATTTTTTTTAAAGACTGTATTACTTTAGTAACTATACTTTTTAAACATTCTGTCGTGAAAAATCCATTTTTGTCCTTTTCTTGAATGTCCATTTTTCACAGAATTTATCTGGTATCATTTCGAGTCTGTAAATGACTTCGTAAAAAAATAGTTTTGATTGGACAACTTTGCAAAAAAGATTAAAAAAAATATGGACAAATCGATTTTAATTATTGTTAGTGTATGATACGAACACGATTTTATGACATTGCAGCACTCTATATTTTATCTCTATGGGTTATACTGGAGGTGGGGAACTAAGGCGTAAACGGGTGAGAGACATAAATATTGTTGTATTACATATATGGGATTGTATCCGATTTACTTTTTCACGTTTAATTCAAAGACATAAATCACTAAATCACGTGGTAATATAGTTTGAAAATTATTAAGGTTATAGGAGTAAAAAGAACAGTTATGTTATTATACTTATTAAAGCATCTGACATAGCTATCGAGGCAAATGAGGTATTGCTTTTGGTTACTGATTTCGTATAAAATTTGAAAGAAATCGGACGAAGAGTTTCCGAGTTATACAATATTTAAAAACCACAGATTTAAGAGTTGATTTTTCGAGAACTATCCTACCGACGTCATTCAAATTTTATATTTTGCATTTTAAAATTACATGTTTTAAAATCATGTAAAAATTGCATATTTTAAAATTCAAATTCTTAACCTAAATACCAGTTTCACCTAAAATGTTCTCCAGAAGTACGTAAAATGTAAAATTAGGGCGATAAAACTTTCGACTGATCTCTTGCCTAAGTATTTGAATCAATATTCCAGATAGCAGCTATCACCATATTTTGAAGATCCGAATCAAAATTCGTCGTAAAAAGTTATGTTTATTCAGACAAGGTACGTTTTTGTGTTTGTCATAAATAATTAGCATATTTAAGGTTTGGTCCTCGAAACAATCAGATTGAATCTTAGTGGACATAAAAGCCCATTAGATCAAATTTTATTTAGACTGTTTACTTTTTTGTTCCTTTTACATAATTGTAGTAAGTAGTAAAACGTTACAGACCAAAAGGTAAAAGACTTTCTAGACAAATGAGGTTCTAGGTTTATTTCTTTATGTTAAATAGATTCACTTAATTCGTTTAATCTATCAGTTTAGTTTTTCCTATGCTCGTTAAGCCAAATCGTCAAAGCTAAACTTTAAAGAAATGATGAGTAATAACCCTCCTTAATATTCAATTTTAATCAAACTGAGATCTAAGCTAACAAACGAAATTAACTGGTGTTATCTCCTAAATATTTGAAGAAACAGAATCGTCTAAAGTTTAACTTATTTTGCAATGAATAAATAAAAATCATTTTTTGAAAGTTTTGATTTCGGAAGCAGTAATTGATAGTCTTAAATGATTTTTTGGATCGGGGCTGAAATTCCCAATTGCAACCGTTGCTTATATTTCAGGAATCTCAAATAGTTCTGGATTCAAATTGGAAAGATCCACGATTTTTTCATTTTATTACTATAGATTAAATATAATAGCTCCAAATATCATTTTGTTTAATCAATACCATGTAAAAAAAATTCGGGTATCTGAACACTTAAAATGGTGGTATTTATTTCTCACCGAAGTCGTTTACAATACATCAAAACTCAAGAATAACTCCTAATGAAATAAAACAACTAGAAGTTCCTTTCACACTACTAGTGCAAAGCAGCCGCCATGTTTGTTATTTAATAACAGCATTTCTAATTACACTAACGCATAAGAATCAGTAAAGTTATTTTTACGAATATAAAGTAAAAATCAGTAATTTAGTTTACATTCACTGCCAACCGGACTGTGTAGGGGTCAGGAAACCGGACTTGCATCAGAAAGATTCCGGGTTCGAATCCCGGGCAAAGCATGGATGATGTATCATTCTCTGTACCACCTGTCCTTACTGTGGGAGCGACGTTGGCCCACCTAATATAGTGCCCCTGAAAGCGTGGCAACATCTGGAAAGCCTGAACAAATCTGCCCTACTGATACCTGAATTGACGAAATGTTTACACGGGTGGGCATTGGAAATGATAAAAAGAAGTTTATATTCTCGAATTAAAATAAAATTAGTCTGTAAATAAAACGTACGCGTAATAAAATATTTAATACAGTTTACACAGACTTTAGAAATTAAAATATAGATATCCTTATTACACAACTAAAAGCTTACATGGCTTAATTACAAACTTTAGTTTTTATAGATTGAAAGTAGCATTGAAGATAACCACAGATATTCACCAATTAGTTACCGATTGTAAACAATTGCAGACGATAACGAAACAAGCCAACAATTGAGCTTTTAGAATCGAAAAAATTTAACGCTTATGGTACAAAGGAGCGTGATCTTTGAGTAAACATTTTGCATTTTAGGTGTTTGGAACTTTTATACACCCTTCAAATTGTATAAGAAACATCTCGATTTGTTGTTAATTTAAAAACAAAGTTGTTTCTCCAGATTTTGCTTTGGATAATTGCAAAAATTTATTGTGCATAATTGTCACTATTTTTGATGTTGAGGTAATCTAAAATTTTTTAGCAAAATTTTTTTATTTACTTCGTCATTGTAATAATTTTATTTATTGATTTTTTGTTTGCTTATTTACTGACAACGCATATTTTTATTTGCATTAGAATCTATTTTATTGCAAAAATATTTTGTTAAAAAAAAGCATATTTCTAGTAATGTAATCAATCTAATTCTTTCAAACAAATGTTATTTAGACAATTTTATATAACTTTATTCACGATAACTTCAGTTCTGTGCTAAAAATGTATTTAATTTTCCATATTAAAAAATGGTGACAACTACACTAAAAGTTTTTTTTATTGAAGATCAGATTCGGGGGGATATTTTTGCAGCATTTTCCCGAATTTTCCACAGTTTTTACCATGTATGATAAGAGATTTTACATATTAGTTGAATAACATTTGTAAAAATAATTTATTTCGTAACTTCATTTTTCTGTAAAAATGTGTTTTTTAGACCTTTTTTAATAGTATATTGTATATCTTTAGAAATATCATATTTTTGTAATAACTCAAGCTCTGAAAAAATATATAACAAAATTTAAAGTGCATAGTTAAAAGCTTCTCGCTTTGAAAAGTGAACATGTCAATTATATTAATTTACTTTTAGCTTTTTCTAATATAATACTTAAAAGAATCCAGGAAAAGTTCAGATTTATCGCAGTATAAAATACGTATTAGTATATTTTATCTTTTATAAAAGAATTTTTTTTCATCTCATGCATTTATTCATGTAACTGCCATTTTTATCTAAAGAATATATTTTCGGTAAATTGAGAAGTAAGGAGTAACGAGGAAAATATTTTTGTTGCAAAAACTTTTCAATGGTTAATTTGGAAGTTTTGCGATAAGTATAAGTTGTTACAACTTAAAAACCAGGAACACTTTATTTTTAGCTTTGGAATCCCTTACGTCAATTTTAAACGTGTTTGAAAAAGAATGTTTACTTACAAAAAGTTTTAAAAATTCCACAGTTGTTTTATACACTGGCCATTTTTACCAAGTGGTGATATTTTTTAGAAAAACCCTACATTAATGTTTTATATTAGAAATATTTTTAAATTGAAGTATTTTTTAACGAATAGAAATATTTTCTATTACCCTGTAGTTAAAATTTTAGATTTTGTCACTTAAAGTATATTAGTTATACTGAGTGTTAAAATATTTGGAAACGGTTAAATATCTTGAGAAATATGCATGGGATTGAAAAAATGAAACTAGTCACATTCAATGTGTTTTTTTTAAAACTATCCAGTGATACCAAACTCGATCTAAAACCCTTACCACCCAGGAGCGAGGTGGATTGCAGTTTCGGATTCTCCAGGGAAAAGTAATAGGGTAACTTTTTCTAGGGAATACGAATCTTCAATAAAAAATAGGAGTTAATATTTAAGATTTCAAAGTTTCTCCCCACCCTGCTCCCAGGGGTGTAAGATTGAGTTTGGTGTCATTGAACAGATTTTAAAAATATATTAAATGTGACTAGTACTATTTTTTTTTGATCCGATGTATATCATTAAACTTAATCCTTTTCCATTACTTTTTCCCCTGAGAATCCGAAACTGGGATAAAAAAAAAATA
Source organism: Parasteatoda tepidariorum (assembly GCF_043381705.1). NCBI lineage: Eukaryota > Metazoa > Arthropoda > Arachnida > Araneae > Theridiidae > Parasteatoda > Parasteatoda tepidariorum. The sequence continues at coordinate 73,029,308 of NC_092207.1, forward strand.
GGAGTTTATATTTAAGATTTCAAAGTTGCTCCCCGTCCTACTCTAGGGATGTAAGGTTGAGTTTGGAATAATTGAATAGCTCTAAAAATATATTATATGAGGTTACTATTATTTTTTTTATCCGATGTACATTATAAGCCCTATTTTTTCCCCAGTACTTTTTCCCGCGGAATCCGAAATTGAGATAAAAAAAATACAGGTCCATATTTAAGATATCCAATTTGCCCCAACCCTTCTCCAGGGGCTGGATGAAAGATAGGGTTAGGGGTATCATTGGATTGCTTTAAAAAATATAAAAATATTGAATGTGTCTAGTTTCAACTTATACATACATATATATATATATATATTATTTACATGNTTTAATATATATATATATATATATATATATAAATTGAATGTATATGATAAATTATATATATATATAAACTGTATGTGCTATAGGCCCCTTATGCTATAGGGCTGAAAATATGGTTAAGAATAAAATTTTTTAAAATTAAGCATTCTTCTCTTTTTGCCCAAAATATGGTAATTTTATTAAAATATTTTGTCTAACCTTAATCGGTTGGTTGTTTTATTAAATAATCAAATATTTTGTTTTCAACATTGGATGATTAGTGGTAAGACATTGTTAACAGTTTTTTTAGAATATAACAGACTACAAATTAATACAACCAATGATACTTTGCATAGTTAGTTGTTATTAAATAAATAAAAAAGCTAAATACCGAATACTATGAGATATAAAGGTATTTTTAAAATCAATCTAAGATAATAAATATGGACGATGGGTACTCAAATAAATACTGATAAGTATCACATCTCAAATACTTCTGACCTTTGTCCTCAATACACTATACACGGAACCAAAATGTATTACTGATCACTGATTCAATTCACTGTTTTCAATTTACTGGATTTCAATTCTTTGTTCTTCAATTTACTAGATTTCAATTCAGTGTTCTTCAGTCTACAGGATTTCAATTCACTGTTCTTCAATTTACTGGATTTCAATTCACTGTTCTTCAATTTACTTGATTTCCATTCACTGCTCTTCAATTCATTGCTATTTCTGCTGCTAATAACGTAAATTTTTTGGATGTAAATTTTTTTTTCTACCTTTCCTTATCTGACAAATGTTAAGTAGCTCTACGCTTTCATCTATATTGCAGGGATAGGAAGACCTTCCTTCATTAAATTTTCATCAGCAAAGCTTTGTTCTAGTACAGTGATTCTCAACCTTTTTTTTGTGGCGGCACACTTTTAACGATTTCGAAATTTGCCGTCCAACAAAGAAATAAATTAGCTTAAAAGTTGTTTACTTACCTATAATACACTGTGTTAAATAGTCTGTGATAATAATTTTGAATGTGAAATAAAATAATATGTACTACAAAAGCACGTTTATTAAGGGATTAATTATTTCTTTCGACTAATTTTTTACTAGTTAGTACCAATTATTTTTTTTCGCTAGTTATTAATTGTTAGCTTTTTTTCTATAGTTATTAACTGTTAGTTTTTTTACATTGTTATTTTATGTGATTTCTTGTTAACTAGTTTTTTTGCTAATTATTAATTGCTAGCTTATTTTTTTGTTAGTTATCCTTTGTTAATTTGCTTTCATAACTATGAATTGCATAGCTTACTTTAATGACTAGCTTTTAATTCTGTTTGAAAGTTAATATTTAGCTTTTTTTGTTTTGTTAATTAAGAATTTTTATAGTCATTAAATTTTCTACTTATTTCAAAATTTTATAAAATTGCCAAAGACAATTAAACGCTTCCGTCTCATTTTAACTTATTTTAAGATTGTCAAAGACAGGACAATTGCCGACAAGGATGTTCAGGCGATGAAAAAGCCTGGAAAAATTATCAAAAGTATATAGATATATATATAATACATTACCTCAAAAGAATTTTCGAACAATGTTTCTGTTATCTTTATTTTAAAGAAATAAAAATTAAACTATCCATTATTTAACAATAAAAAATTTAACAATATATTAACACAAAAAATGCTTCTAATGTTTTTTTTCCATCTGAATTTTGAATAAAAGCAATTTTGTGTTCACAGAAATGAAATGAGAANGGCACATTTTAAGAATTTGGCGGCACACAAAAATGCCGCGGCACAGTGGTTGAGAATCACTGTTCTAGTAGATTAAATAAGTTCGTCGATGCTTAGAGCTCAAGCATTTTTTTCCTTGCTTGATAACAGAAATGAGCTCTACGTTCGTAATTAGTCATTTTTTAAGTTTTAAACCTGTGAATGATAGTGTTAAGTTTTTAAAAAAATGAACTAATTTTGTAGTATCACTTTTCATGCTAATAAATTCAGTGATTTTAAATAATTGAAAAAGAATGCTAAATTTAAATCTAAAAAAAAAGAAGTCTCAAATCTTTTAGTTTAAAGTCTTTCTCCTAATTTCCAACGACTTCCATAGGTGTAAAGACATTATTCCAATCCTTTTGGAAATGTATAGGACTTCGCAAAGTGTATCACTGCAATGTATAAACTATTTTGATTGAGAAAAGTACTTCTCATCTTAGCCCAACTGTTACGTGCTTATCTTCTCACAAACGGTAAGTTTGCATGCCACGCGTCATACAATTTACCTATGGAAAGAACTCCCCTCGCCACAACGTCTAAGGCCCACTGCGCTATGAAAAAAAGAAACATCGCATTTCAAAGAGGGGAACTTCTCTTTTCTTATTCCTTTCGTTCGCCGACTCACGCTAACACCTGTCTTAAATTTTGACCTAACACCCCTACTTGTAATAGTTAAACCCCGTAACCCTAGTCACCGCACTGCTTCAGGTGAAAGGCGAGAACACAATTACCAACAGGAAAATAAATTTATACTTGAACCCTGAACTGACTTATGTGTCACATAAAATTTCGAATGGAGCAGTGACAGCCTGGTTAGGAGAGAAATTTTTGCACAATAACAACACAATGCTGGAGTAACTTTTTAAACATTAATAAACATTAAAATACTAGATCTTTCGTGGCCTTTGAAACTATGGCTTTTTACGATCGGTATGTTTTCATAATTATAGAAGGAACTTAAGCAAATATTGGCATAATATATTTTCTATAATTTATTCAAATTTCATTTTTTCTAATGCTCTTCTCAGTAAATATAATCATTAATATTTTTTCAGTAATTCCATTTGAGCAGAAATCCAATTATATAAAATAGCACAGCGGAACAAATTTTTTTGTTGCATTTATTCTAATACTTGCATTTTGTTACATTTATGGTAATACTTGCATTTTGTTGCATTTATGATAATACTACCTAATTAGAGTGTGAAGATTTCAGATTTGCAATTGGTTTCTTTCTGCAAGCTTCAGTTTTTTTGAAAAACTTTTTAATCTATTTTTATTCTATTTTTGGTAAATTTTTGTTGAAATATACAAGTTTAAAAACGTTATGTATAGCAAGGAGTCGTATAAATGTTGCGACGAACTTCTAGAGTAGTTAGGGCACATTACAAGGATTAGAATTGCCAAAAAACTCATGCCCAGAAATGTCATCATACGCCGCTAGTAGCGCTTCACTATTAAGAATTGTTCGGCTATGATAAATTCTTCGTATTATGTGAGAGCAGTTAATAAAAGGTTTTTTTTTCTGACATTTAACAGTTTGAATACAATGACTTATTTATGATTATTTGACTGTTTTACTTGAATATGGTAAAATAACAATTAAATAAATTGTCATTTAACCATTTTCTCCGAGAAATTTCTAACAGTGTAAAATATTGACAAAATTTAACATGACAGTTATGAATAAATATTAAAATATCACTACGGTCATAAAAACAGCCTACTGTTCTCTAAAAAGCGTTATTTTAAGTGATGAAAGAGATTCTTAATGAAACAACTTCAACGGTGCTCGCAAATTTTCGGCTTTAATAACTCTCTCGATATATCAAACGTTAACTAAACAAACGCATTAACTAAATTCACCATAAGACATTTATCAAACATTTCGCTAACTTTGGAAACACATTATTGTGAAGCTAATAAAATGCTTTTTAAGTAATCTTTAGTGAAATTGCACAATTAATGATTACTACATTGAGCGCACATTAACTTCTGTAATTTATAATATCAAACTTAGACAGTTTTGATATCGCAATTATAAATAATTCTGAAAATTGGAAAACGTATTTGCATGAATTTAATTAAAGTACTTGTCACTTAAACACTCCTGTGCACTTATTTTAAGCGAGTAATGTTATTTGAAATTATAGTTTTGCATCTCTATTATGCACGTTGTTCTGCAATCAACCCCATTAATATATTCACAATAAAGCAAATTTATAGTTAAATATAATTCAATAAAAACCCATATTTTTGGCAATTTATTTTAGAGTTATATACTTGTAAGGAGGAATACAATTATGTAAAATAGAAATTTTTGGTTATTTTGAAGTGCTAAAACTTAAGATTTTTTAAAATAGATTCTAATGAAATTACTTTTGGAGCTAAAAGAAATAACACTTGCCAAAATTCTTCAAATGCCAATACTGTTCTTTAAATAGGCTGAACTCATAACTTAAGTTAAATCATATCCGATCAAATTTAAATTTAAACTGTGTATATTTAAATTTAGAAGTTTGTAAAAAGACTGATATATTTATATTATTGCTAAATTTTTTTAAATTCCAAACAGTTTTCTGACAGATTTTTATCATTTTGAAGAAATAATTCTCAATATAGCTAAAATCCGTAAATGAAAAAAAAATTGCAACCGTTTGTAAGACTTTTCGTATTTTATCATAAAACTATACATTTATCAAGCTAACTTAAATATTTGCAGGCGCTATATTGTTAAAAATTCCGGATCAAATTACTGTAAAAAGTAAAAGTAGTTTGGGTGCCGGTACTTTTTAACAAAATCCATTTTCACTGTAAAATTTTACGGAGCAAAGAATCTGATATACCATAATTTTTACAGTAGTATTTACTATGAAATCACTGAATCACTGCAACTAAATTAATGTTACTGTAAAAAGTTCCGTATAAAATTCTATAGTAAAATGGATTTTACGGATGAGATGACGCACACAAGGTGCCAGTACTTTTTACTGTAAATGTTTCAGGAATTTTTTGCAAGGCATTGCTCCAGTCGTACCACCTAAGACTTCATTAAATAAAGCCTGTACTGCTATTGCATATACTATTTGCATAGCTTTGAAATAATTTCTAACATTTTTACTAGTTGTACAAGGTTCACAAGGGTATCAGAAACATTTTATTAGTTATTACAAATTCACGTAATGTAGCAATAATTTTTTACTTTAAAAGTTAGACATCTGCAGGACACAGTTCTCCTGCATATATATTTTGTTCGCAAAATTATATGAAATGGTTGTTACAAATATGGCTACAGTTAATGATCGAGGTTTGTCTCGTTTATATTACTATTATTATTTCTGTTATTACTGACTTTTTTTTAAATAAAAATCGTGGAAACGCTGTTGTTTAAATAAAAAACTTTTTTTTAGAATTTTATTTTATTCTATTGCCTGGATAAAAAAAAAAGTCCCCAAACTATGCTTATTTTTTCTGCCTCCAAAGAAGCGAACAAACCCCTTTATTAAAATGTTTTTATTGTGTGAGGAAAGTAATGGTCAGAAAGATAAGAGAGACTCTAAACTTGTTAGGTAAATTTGATCTCGTTTGTTCAATCGATAGTTAGAAAGTCAACGTTCATTGTAATTCCTCTCTCACTAAAGTGCCTCATTACTTCGGCATATTCATTACACAGAGGTCAGGTCACCGTTATTTGATTATAATTTCATGCGAAGTTTAATAAACGGTGGGTTTTAGTTGAGAATTTTAAACTACTTTTCATCAAAAGAATATACGAAACCTTTAATTTGAGAATCTCCTTGTCAAAATTTATTTTCCAACTTTGTGATCGAAATTTTTTAATTCTGAATGCGTCATATTACATATATATATATATATATATATATATATCTAAAATGTTTCTTNTAAAAAAAAAACTTTTAAACTTAGCTTCTTTAGATAGTACTACCAGTCCTAAACCTGGAAAAAGTGTGAAAGGAAGTTAGTGCATAAATAATAATCATTTAAACTAGATTTTAAACAACTTTCTAATCATCCGAGCTTTTCATTATCCGAACCACGTTCGGTCCCGAGCAGTTCGGATAATCGTCGCTCTACTGTATATATATATATATAGATATATATATATATATACAAAAAGAAAAAAAGAGAAAAACGGAGAAGCTATAAGTATATAGAACTCATAAAATAAGTTAAAAATGTTGAGAACATGGAAAAAACTACGCAATAATGAAAAAAGAAAAGAAGAAGATTACTAAAAAAATAAGTAAATAAAATTAAAAAAAATAAGAAAAATCAGGAAAAAAAAAGATAGAATCTCTTCCTCAGCTCATACGATTATATCCGCAAGAAGGAGTGCTTTCTAATATTGTATTGATATAGCAAAAGTAAAATATATCAATACAATAGTGAGAGGAGCACTCAAAAAATGTTTTAATTTTTGAATTTTTTCCCAGATTTTTATTAATTTTTTTTTTTTTTAAATAGTTTTCTTCTTCTGTTTTTTCATTATTCTGTAATTTTTTCCATGTTTTCTCTACATTTTGATCTAATGTTATAATGGTACAGTTATTGGCATACTATAGTTTCAGATCTATGAAGAAGAATTTTCCCCATTATAAATAATTTGCAAATTTTGTGCTTACCACAGTTACATTTTGCAAAAACAGATTTACAATTCGTGTTCCGACACTGACGAAGGTTCTTGTTTATAGAACGCATATTTGGCGTACATCCATTTTCGTGGCTTTATTTGTGCTTTATTTACGTTTTTTTAATCGTTTTTTTGCTTTAATCATATTAAATATAAAGTTATCTTGTATGAATTAAAAAACGCTTTCATTTCGAAAAAATTATAATAAGATTCTGAAAGAATGCTGTTGATTGAACTACTAACACAGTAGGCTCCGAATAGGCATTTTTTGCAGTGGTGTGCAGTGTGAAACATTCTGGATCAAATTACGATTTAAAGTTAAAGCACTTAGGGTTCATCATCCACAAAACCCATTTCACCGTAAAATCCATTTTTACCGCAAAACATTATGCCATAAATATTACAGTAATATTTATTTACTTAAGAGTGTTTCAGCGATTTTACGATAATTATTACTGTAAGCATTAATTTCGTTCCGCCTCACCCAATTATGGGTGTCCGGGAGGTACTAAGGACACTACGAAACTTTGCCCTTTTATTAACTTACAACGGAGTATAATAAGCTAATTCAACTTGCAGAATTAATAAAGAGTGCAGCTTTGTCATTTTAAGCTATGATAGCTTATGCGATAGAGCTATCTACTTCTCATGAGGTGACCGAAGTCCAAAAACCAACAATAGCTGGTCAATAGAAATTCTGCACTCGAATTACAACGACAGCAGTTTTGACGTAAAATATCCTCTATGAAAGATTGATTATGAGTGTTAGAGACCTGTTACCGTCGGGCTAACCGAAAGTGGTTTTCATGGTTTCCCTTTTGCCAATGAGGGCTAGTTTAATCAATAACTCCCCCATGAAAGCTAGTTTATAGTTATTATGGTTGATTCAGAGCCGCGATGGCTCAAGGGATAGAGCGTTCGCCTTCCAATGAGGTGAACCGGGGTTTGATCCCGGCGATGGCTGGTCGATACGAATTTCTCATTCGGCTTGCACCGACCACAATGCTGGCGTGAGATATCCTCAGTGGTAGACGGATCATAAGTTAAAGTCCCCTTGCCGCCAGGCTAACTGTGGGAGGTTCTCGTGGTCTTCCTCTCCATGTAACGCAAATGAGGGCTAGTTCCATCAAAAAATCCTCCACGGAAGCAAAATTTCTCCCAATACTTGATCCAGGAGTTCCCTTGTCTTCTGGATTGGGTTCAAAATTACAAGGCTACGGAGTTGAACATTAGTAGTCGTAAATCCAGAAATTGGGTGGACTGTTCAACGACGGTTATGAAATAGAATAAAATGCTTGATTCTGAAGCTCCCTTGTCTTCTGGGTTGGGATACAAGACTGTTGAGTTTAGTCATAAACCCAAAAATAGGTCGGCTAGAAAAAATAAAAAAAGAGCACAATGGCTTGACTTTACAGAAAGAAAAATATTTTTATCAAAAAACAAATGTTAAGTTATTTTAAAGCCATGATTATTTAACTTTCACAAAATATTTAAATCCAACTATTTAAAGTGGATATTAAGACATACGGTTTAAACAAATAACTTCGAAATAAAACGGAACTTAATAAATCGAAAAGTTTTACTAACTATTCGAGTTAATCCTTACGTAATATATGACGTGTGCCAGTTTTATTTTAAACTTTTTTGCCCCAAGTAATGTAAAGAATCAGATAGACTTAATAATAGAGAGGGATTGAAAACCATCGAAGCGTTATAATAGTTGAAATATGCTAACCTTAGGAGTTTTATAACACTTGTCTGACGTTGTTACTGTTCAAATATTGAACCGAATTTAAAATCCTATATTTAATAAATGTCACGCACCAAGAATTAATTTCAGAAGGAATTAATTCGTAAAAAGGTCATTATACAAAACCTCTTGCAAATTAATTTTTTTGTAATATATTTCAGATTAAAACTAAATTTAACCCAAACTAATTGATGATTTTGGAGAAACAAAACAATCAATTTTGTAAGCTTTGTTTTATGTGGTTACATAGGTATTGAAGATTTTCATGATTTTTAAATTCTCTCTCTCTCAAGACAATAAATTTTGTAAGCTTTGTTTTATGTGGTTATATAGGTTTTGAAGATATAAAAAACATTGATTTCATGACTTTTAAATTCTTTATTCATTCATTCATTCTCTCTCTGATAACCCACAAACCGTAGACAGCAGCTGTAAAAGGTAATTTTAAACCCCAATCTTTCACCCCTTTTCTCTCACTCCTGTCAAAATCCCGGGGTAAGCTTTCATCTCTTTTATCTCTTGCCCGTGATATTTTCGGGCTAGTACGTTTAAGAGTAATGCAGCAAAAACGTTTGAATTTATCCATATCTTGTGCCTGGAATTGTTTTATTCCTTATTTTACACACTAGATGGCTGCCCCAGACTATTTTTAATGTAACTGGTGATAGTTTATTTTAAACTAGATGTCAGCACTATCCAGATTTATATTTCTTTGTGATATGTATTTCGTACTATTAGCTCAGCTACTTATGCTCTTTTTGAATACATGTGATTTGCGTTCTGTGATAAAATATTTTTTAATGTTGTGTACATTATGGGGTTAGAGTTACATGGACAGATGAAGTACATATGGAGTTTTAAATTTCAAGCTAAGGAAATTCCGAAAATCAGAAATGAATACATATATTGTACTTACACCTTTTTTAATATAATTTTCCTGAATAAAACTGTCGAATCTCGATAGATGAGCGTGTGTGTCGTTAGAATTTTGCAATAAAAATTTAGATCACTTTCGATTTAACTAGATCATTCATAACAATACTCGATGTCAATGCAATATTCAACCATTTTCTGACCGATACCAGTAGAAATTATCACGATATTACTGTTGAAGAAACTATTTAGCCAAACTAAAATTCAGTAAATTTTGAATCTCGACCAATCAGAAAATGTTACCCTTATGTTGTAACTTTCCGACGAAGTTAGATAGCAATAACTCTACTTACTGTTGACAACTATTAATTTGCGAGAATTAACATTTTTTTTTTAGTTTAAAAAATATATTTGTCGATTATATAAAGGGGATTTAAAATTTAAAAATCTTTCTTGTTAACAGATGACTCTGTTTCATGCATTCTATTTTTTTGTTTTAAATACTATAATAGTCCTTTACAATGTTCTCCGAAAAAGATTCTAAATTACGCGTCTGATTACTTACTTTTTTACAAGGTTGTTTATTTGTAATTATTTCTCAATTTTAACATTCATTTTGCGACAGGAAAAAAAAACGATTTCACATTGAAAAATAGGTTTTGCAAACATCTATTCTGATGTTTCTCTACGTAGAAAAAATCCTAGTTAATTACCGTACTGTATGCCATTGACCAATTATTTAGTAAAAAATACAAAACTGAAAATTTTTTTTAACTAAATAAATAGTTTTCATGCCTTGCTCTATGATATCATGACAGAATTATCGAATTTTATCACATTTAACAAATTTTGTCATGTATCATAAAAGCGTATTTTATTGTTAATTTGACCAAAATCATTATCAAAGCACTTCGATAAGAATTACCGGGCTGCATAATGTTCCCATAGAACCAATTAGCCTGCGGTATTACCATATTTTGGTGCTTTTAACCATACTTTTATTCCCGGTATAAAAATTTTGTTTTCATAAAATCATAAATATTTGAATAATCATACTTTACAAATATATTGTGTTTCAATGCAACGAATACTGGCTGAGCTATCATTACTCCGTGCAACGTTAGGAAAGTGAAGTTTTTCTTTTCTTTTTTTAGCAACGGTATTAACTAGTCGACAAAATAGTTTTCGTAAAAAAAAAAAAAAAAAAAAAAAAAAAAAAAAAAAAAAAAAAAAAAAAAAAAAAAAAANAAAAAAAAAAAAAAAAAAAAAGAACAGGTTTATTAAAAAATACGTATGCTTGAAAGTTTCTTGTTCCGCTTAGGAATTTTCTTTCTCGTACTGGGAAAATTGTAGCTGCATAAATATGGAAAGAATATTAATGCGGTAGAAAACTATATACTGCTAAAGTATTTAAACGAGAAGAAATGTGCCTTGTAAATTAGAAATAAAAAGTCACTATAAATTTTATTCCATATGGTGGTTTACTAACTATTTCATGCCGCGAATTATTGAAATACTTTTAAGTTTGATTTCAGTTTCGTAATTTAAATTTTCCTTTTGAAGTACCTGAAGGTATCTGATTATCTTTTCAAACCAATTCTAACAAAATCAAATCATTTAACTCCAGATTTTCACATAAAAAATATTTCCATTTCTCCAAAGCAGTTTGAGTTTGGTTTGTTTAGATGTCACATAGAACTAAAGTTCATATATATATNCGAGATTCGTCGCTAAAGACTATACGTCCCCAGTCAGAATCATTCCAGCCATATCTGCTCAAAACATTCATGCATACGAAATTTTAAAGCAATCGGATGATTGCTTCTTGGTGCGTCGATTTTTTTGTTATAGAGTGTATATTATTTTGTTAGTTAGTAAGGGGGGAAAGGAAACTGAAGTATGCGAAGATAGCTCCTTCGAGATACTAATATTTTATTAAACATATTCACATTTATATACAAGTTGGTTTGAATTACAAGAAGCATCATCACAGCAGGTAATGAGAGAAATACTTACAGGCTGTCATGTGCGTGCTGGTATTTATACAATTCTAAGAATATGACGTCAGAACTCTTATTTCAGTTCACTTCAAAAATAAGTAAAAACACAATTGATTAAAGACAAACAGATAACAATATGAAATAAACTTGATTTTACAATGAGCGGCGAACCCATCACCACCAAACTTTAAAGCATAGGCGGACATACCACAGCCTGCCTGTTTAGTCTTTTAATACCTTCAAATAGGTTTTCTTGTTATTTCCTCTATTTTTAAATGCTACAACTTAAATTTTGTTAGTCTCATTTACTTGAAATTTTTCACAGTTTCTCTCTAAGCAAAGATTCTTAAAATTTTTTGACTCATGCTCACTTGGCAATAAATTTTTTTCAAATTCCCTAAAACAATTTTTATTTTATTTTATTAAATCTTCTTTAAAGTTGTAATACATTTTGTTGTTATACATAAAGTTGTTATATTCCATTTTATACATTTTTATCAAGCAGGTTGAATCTTTCATTCCTTATTTTTTTTTATGCCGTTGTAATGCCTTGATAATCGTATTCACTATATTAAAAGTTCCCACTAACTAAATAGTTTTTAATAATTTTTTTTATAAAAGCAGTTTATACGTAGAAGTTGTAAGTGTTTGCATAAAAAAATTTATATTGCTAATTACTTTTCAATAATTAATTTATATTACTTTACAATATAAATTAATAATCCATAAAACATTTTCGTTTTAAAACAATTAAAATTCTGAGACATAAAAATATTTTATATAGTTCTGTAAGAAAAGTGATAAGATTTGTGAAGAAATAAGGTCAATCTGCAATCCATCAGTGTTTTCTAGTACATATCTAGTACTGTGAGTCAAAAGTTTTTAAAAATAAAGTTAGACAGTTCATCCCTCCTAATTTCTGTCAGAAAAAGTTTCCAAAAAAATTGGAGAACCTTAAAAAACGGACACAAATTTTATTTAGTTAATTTTTCAGCCAGTTTAAATCGAATATAGCTCAATTTCTAAGGGCCCTTTACTCAAGGTCTTTACTCCTGGTCTGACCCTTAAGATCTATTAAGAAGTTAACATTTTAGAAGAAACGGAAATAGAATCATTTTCTCGTCTTAAGCCCATTTGAAAAACGTAGTTTTTATAATTTTTGTTCCATTTTTTTATTTCAGTTTTGTATGTATACTTATTTTTTAAAATAAAAAAAAACTCATTAATTTGATTAATGATAAAACAGAATTAAATTTTGCTTTCAGCAATTAGAAAGCAAAAACTTATATTTTTAAATAGGTTAGGCTAGAAGCTCAATGTGATCTTGAGCACTCAGACGAAGCTAGACTAGCCAAAGAGTGTTCGAAATTCTGTTTGACAATGACTTCTATGTGTCATTTAAATAGCAATACAATTTGCTTATTACGGTCAGAAAATGATTGTTACAGGTTCTATCGTGAGATACAGTTGAGATATGAGTAATTTAGTCAGAGATTATATAAATAGTCACATGTTTAATTTTCGAAATTTAATTTTGATTTACCTTAGGTGATTAAATAGCAATAAGTTCTACTTTTCATGGGCAATAAAACAATTCCAAATTCTTTAGGAAGATGATCAGAAAATTCCTTTTTGCTATATATCGTGACAGATTTTGATTGGATCGGCCAAAAAAGATTTTTTTTCTCAAACGATCGAAAACTACATTCAATTAGGAATTCCCTTTGGCGATTAAATAGTAAATAATTCCACTTTTCGTGATCGATAAATCATCTTTCCAACTTTTTTAGGAAGGATATCGGTCACTTCTTTTTTGCTAAATAGCATGACAAACTTTACTTGGATCTGTCAACAAAAACCAAAAAAAAAAAAAAAAAAATTCAAACATTCAAAAACTTAATTCAATTTTGATTTACCTTTAGTGATGAAATAAGTTTCACTGTTCGTGATCAATAAGACAATTTCAATTTTTTTGGGAAAATGATCGGTGAAATCCTTTTTGTTATATATCGTGACAAACTTTGCTTGGATCGATCTAAAAAATTTTCTTTTCAAACGATCAAAAAATAAATTCAATTTTCATTTACCTTTGAAGATAAAATAACAATAAGCTTTTCTTTTCTTATTCAATGAAAGAATTCCAATTTTTTTTAAGAAAGAGATCGGTAAATTCCTTTTTGCTACATATGTAGATAAAATTTTCCTCGTATGCTAGTATTAGTCAAAAGAAGAATGAATTTGAATTGTCATCAGACAAAGAGTCAGTTAATTTTATTTTATAACCGTTGTTGAACAGCTGACTCAATTTTGAGTTTACGAGTACCAATGTTCAACTCCGTAGTCTTGTAATCTTGAACCTAATGCAGAAGACAAGGGAACTCCCGGATCTGGAATAATTCGGGGAAATTTGTCTTCGTGAAGGATTTTGTGATGAAATTAACCCACATTTGATTTACATGATGAGAAAAACCATGAAACCCTTCCACAGCCTGACGACAAAAGGACTACCATGATCCATATTTCACTTAGGATATTTTACATCAGCACTGTGGTCGGTGCGAACCGAGTGTAGAATTCGTAACGCCCAAACATCGCTGTGATTCGAACCTGGATTACTTCTTTGAGAAGTGAGTGCTCTATCCCCCGAATTTTTACAGCTCTATTGCTTATTTTATAACTGACATTGCACAGTCGACCCAATTTTCGGGTTTACGACCACTAATACTCAACCCAGTACCCTCGGATATTACTGGATATTACTGGACTTCTTATTCGCATATCGGTTGTCGAGATAACATTTCTAAAGAGTATTGAGTTAAAAATGCCAAAATTAATTCAAGATACTTTCTTTTAATCTCCACTAACAAAATCATAATTGTGCAAAAATGTGCCAAAATTGCTCCAAAAGAAATAATTGTCAAATTTGAAAATTCCATGTATTCAAATTAGAAAAAGCATATAGGGATAGGTTAGGTATTTCCTTGGTTACAAAGATTCAAAGGCTTCTTGGAGCTTTTGACATACATACCTTTAAATTTTACCAAGTTATTCATTTAGTTGTGTAGTATATATCATTCTAGAAAAGTCACAGATATACATTTCCGATAGGTTGAAATTAGCTACTTTTATCACTACCTGCATAAAAATGCTTGAAGTTTGAAAAGGTTTGGCAAAGTCTGAAAAAGAATATAAAAGCATATTAAACCGTATTGTATTAGTTCCATTCAACTTTGCGGAGCGTTTTATATTATTAATAATTCAGTCTTCTACTCTTTCATAGAATGAGCCAATATTGGTTTGTATGGCTAAAAAAATGCTCACGTTTAAGTCATACGGAGCCGAAATATTGGTTAAACAGTAATTAAAATACATCCCAAGCATTGTACATTTAGTGCAACCCTAAATAGCTCTTCTATAAAAGTTATTTTTTTTATCACAGCCTGCATTTTCCATAGCATTTTCTTATTTCTCTATGGGCTTAAAAATAGAGCAGAAATTCTTACTATTTAATTTTAACATTTTGCCATTGTCCCACCAGAGAAGCTGATGTATATAAAAGCTGATAAGATAAGTATCTTCATTTGGGTAAATTACTTCCAAACAAGATTATGGCGTTAAACGGTGTAACGCGTTTACACGCATTACTATGTTTGGCTATCACCTAGCTAATACGAATCCTATAGGTAGAAATTTTCTTTTCTGTGGAAAATAAGGTTCGTTGCCAACTTAGGTTCGTTTTTGGTTCCTTAACTTTTTCACACCAAAAATGTCCAATAAACTGAGTTAAGTTTGAACTGAGTTAAGAACATGATATATTTTGGTGTCGTATGACAATAATGTTATTGAAGAAATTCAAAGACAAAAATACTTCTTAAATAAGTAGCACAAGTGCAATTAATAGAACACTTATTATGTCACTAGTCACACCAAGAAGTCATTGCAGTTAAGTCGTTGCTTTGGTTACATTAACTTGCTTCAAAGCAGCTTTTATAAGTCCACATTTTTAAGATAGTCTTACGAAGTAAATCTGCGTCAGTTAAGGCAAAATTAAATAACTTGTCTGCTATATTAACTATCTATTATTATATAAATAACTATATATGTCAACTATGGTCTCAGTAAGAACATTAAGCAGACATTCTTCCTAAATATCAGACATGAATTTTGCACTCAAGTTATCGTCTAAAATAACTGGCTTTATTATAATTTTTCATTTATCGTTTCTAAATTGTTATATACTAAATGAGATCATTTGTTAGCCACTAGTAGGCTACACACCATGGATCAAAAATTAGAAATCTTTACTTAAGCATAGGCCATGAGACACATTTTTCAGTTAAATTTACTTTTCAGTTTTCTATTTTTACTAAATGTGAGAACTATAATTTAAAGTCCAGAATTTTCTTTAAATCGTTACCAAAAACAAACAAAAAAATATCAAATAAATGATTTAAACATTTTGGGGTTTATCACAGAAATATCTGGATACTCCTTTCTTTCTTTAAGCTGAAATAATTTTGCCATAAATTAGAAATGGGAATTTACTTTTGCAATAGATTTATTTCTCATTTTAAATAGTTATAAATCTTCATATAAAAAACGTGTAATTCTGATTTGCTTGCTATTAAAAATTTCAGCTTAATATGAATATATTTCATTAGCAATTTAGTAAAAATTTATCAATACAATGTCATTTTCATATATATCATAGACATATAATTTCATTCGAATTCTCGCAAAATATTAAATTGCTGTTCCGAACTTTTCAGTCTTTGTTGTGTTTTTTTAATTGTTTTAAAAAACTTTAGGACAACTAAATATGAAAACATTTACAACAATACTTAAGAGAGTTAAATAAAACTATATTCCTTTTTATATTGTTTTAATGGTTCTTCCTAAACATTGTTGCCGAAAATGACCATTGTTAATCACACCAACAAAGTAACAAAAAATATTAAATCCTCATTCTTATTTGAGCTTTTATAAGTGAATAACGTCTTTTTTGACAAGTGACTTATAATTTGTGAAAATGAGTGAACTATNGAAAAAGCACTTTAAAGTCAGACTGCTGAGCGAGTTTCTGTATTAGAACAATTTAAAATCATTCATACCTTTTTTAAAAATGTAGATAGAGAAATGAATTTTTTTCTGTACATTTGAAATACTTTGAAGTTTTATTATAAGCAATAAAATTTTTTTTGGTATTTTCGTCATTTTTTGGGTACTGTGACCCCTTAATCACTGGCAAAAAGAGTTGATAAGAAATCCAAGGCCTTATCGTAAGCATGAAAACTATTAATTTCATAGATTTTTAGTAAAAGATAAATTTTGAAATATCAAAAAATCTTGATTAGGATCTATTTAAGACTTTTTGGAACTAAGCAGAAAGTGGCGATATACAATATTAGAAGTCGGTATTATTTTGTGTGAGACAATCCCTAACTTCCACAACTTGTGATTTCATTCATTGCATAAATGTGTTAATTTAATCCTGTTTGAAAATCGTTGAAACTGAATTGAATTAAAGTATGAAAACCCTTCCACAAATTACAAACGGAAGTATTAAAATAAAATGAAAAACTTCGAATAGAAATAATGCAAGAAAAATATGAAATAACTGCTATTATTTGTACAAATACAAGTATATTATTAACTTTTAATGGTCCGAAGTTTGAAATTTTTTTAAAACTATTTCATATTCTGAAGAAAGAAAATAATTTTTTAGCGCTACAATTTATTTTTCCTTCATTAGAAATAAAAATGATAATACACTTTTATAACGGTTTTCATCGTTGCAACACATGTTGCACTACACTGTAAATCATTACAGATCAAATTTAGGTAAAAAGTACCGGCACTTTGGATGCATTATGCGTAAAATACGTGAGAACCTGAACGACAATACTTTTTATCATGAAATCCATTTTTTTCCGGAACATCTCAGGATCAAAATTTTTTTTGCAATAATTATTACCTTAAAATCACTGAATCATTTATATTAAATAAGGAATCATTTGTATCAAATAAATATTACTGTAAAAATTACGGCATAATATTTTACGGTAAAAAGGGGCTTTAGTGTAACATGTGTTTTACGAATAATGTACCAAAAGTACCAATACTTATATCCGTCATTTCATTCGGAATTTCTAATTGCAGAAATAATGCTATTTGTTTAAAAAAAGAAAACATATTATGATTTATTTAATGAAAAATAAGGTTATAAACTTTTGAAATTATATACATTATAAGCTAAAAGAGACATTTTTATTTCATTAATTAAATTAAGTACCTAAAAGCAATAAGCAATAATAGTTTAAAGAAACATTTTGTCGCTTTTAATTATAATAACTATCACCTAATTATGTAGTCTTATCACATTTCCTCATATTTCAATCAAACTTTAAACAATAAAAAAGAGTATTTAAGTTCATTTTAATTCGTGTAAATTGTAAGTGTATTTTAAACTGAGGAATGTTTCGCTATTATACCGTTTCGTGAGCCGTACTAACCGGTTTCTATTCGATCTACAGTATATATCTACAAGTATACATATCTACAATATATATCACAACAATATAAGTAATAACTTATTCATTAATAAGCATGATTGTTATTACTAATAGTTAAATGATATTTTTGAGGTCCCCGAAATCGAATAGTACTAGTATTTCTTATGTATTCATTAACAAAACATTTAAATTATTATCCAAGTGGAACGGAAGTTTTAAAATTAAATTAAAATCATCAAAAAGATGTTTAGGAAAAAAATGTTGTTGTATGTGTTTTCATAAAGAGTCATTACTTTTGGATAAATTCAGATAGATCACTTCGTTGCTATGCATTTCAGTAAAATCTTTTTTTTTAGGTTCCTTTTTAATTTTAAGCAATTACACATTGGTTAAAAACAACAATTCTTAAATGTAGAATAGACAATGTTGTATAGATCTATATTAAATAGTTTTTTTCTTACTCATAAAATGAGCTACGTTATTCAGTTATTATTATTCCAATTGTTCTTGAAAATTTAGTTACAATTATTCAACTTGTGGTTGTTATCCAGTTATTACATTTTTGTTTCCCAAATTTAAAATAGTCAAAAATAAGCTAAATTGAAATTTAATTAATCTTTTTTAGCGCCTGGATTTCTTGCAGAGGACACCAGTAGTAATTCATCTGGAACAGATGGGTAAGTATTTGATTTAGATTGTGAAATAATATAATTTCTTTAAGGAAAAAATGGTAATTTTTTAAAGTTAAAGACATAAATAAATAAAAAAAACAAATAAATAAATTAAAAAGAAAGAAGGAAAGAAATGCGAAGAAAAAAATCCTTTTGAAAAAGTGCAAAGAAACTGTCGTATTTAAATAATTTAGATTAAATGTAATTATTTGAAAAAAATATTGCATTCGATTTTGTACTTAGAACATGTGAAGAAAATATCAAATGTGAATATCTATATGAAATGTTAATATGAGAATGATAGCGATGTGAAGAGTTGTTTTTAACAAAATTTATTTCATTAATATTAACTTGACATGAAATTAGTCTTTATAGTTTCTTAAATATGAGTTGAGCAAATTACTGATGAAATATGACCACCTTGAGATAATTAAATATTCTGTCTATAAATATCTAATTGATAAATATATAATTTTATTTCTTTTTTTAGCTACGAAATGCTGGCGGTTGAGAGTGAGATAGTTTGTGAGGAGTCAAATTTGACTTCGGATGAGAATGACGCTAGTGATAGGTACTTTTTAAAGTCATTATCTTTAAGACATCATAATATTTGTATTTTAAACTACTTTAAATATTGAACAATATTTGTTGCATATAAGTACACAAAATAATACCATGGAAAAGAAAAAGTGATAAGGAATTCGAAAGTTTTATTTTTTTGCATTTGGCACTTTTGTATGATATGCTACCTATTGCAATTTTTTTGCGAAAATAAATTGTGTTTATTAGTTTTTAATTTTTATTTAAGAATTCATACTATTAGCAATAGAATGAAAAATAAATCAAGGAAATCTATCGTAGATAACTTACGATGTTTGTTTTTTTAATTGCCCGGCAGAATATTACTTTTGCTTACATATTTTTATATTGAAATGAGTAAGAAACATGCATGTAAAATACTTTTAAACTATGCAAATTAAATTAATTTGCTGTTATGCGAGATAGGTAAATATAAAAGGTTTATACGATCATAAACGGGAAGTGCAAAAAAAATGCTTACATTCTCACAAAAAAGGTTTATTACTTTATTCTTTACTATTAAATATGTTCATGTAAGTCATGTATTAAAATTGAAGTAACTATATAATGTGATAATTTCAATTTTTACCTTTAGCGATGATATGGAAGAATTGAGTGCAGAAATAGAGCATTCTGATTCTTTTACAAGTGATGATGAAGAGGATGAGATTTTGGACAGGTAATCTTTTTCTCTTTTATTTTATTATTATTGCGATAATTGTCTTTAATTATATTTTAAATATTTAGAGATTTTCTATATGATATATTGAATAGTATATATGTTGCTACTTTTGCATGCTGATTTTCATCGTGGTCACTTTACAGAATAATTGTGCAGAATTCCTTTTAAGAAATGCAAATTGAAATAATTTATGATAATCAGAGCTTAATGTTTTAAAATAAGTTGTACAAAATTAATAAAAGTATGATTTAATTCTTATTAATAAAAGACATGCTATTATATGTTAAGCATATGTTAAGCTTGACATGTTAACTATATAATATGATAATTTTATTTTTTTATTTTTAGAGATGACTTGGTTGAGTTGAGGGCTGAAATAGAGCCCAATGAGTCATCTTCAACAGAGGATGAAGATGTTGCTATAGTGAATAGGTAGTTTAAATAGTTTTAATATTATTGAGATTAATTATTTTAAACAAAATTTTGAACACTTTGTCATTTTTAAAAGCACATGCTACTTTTTTCGATGTAAACTTTCGTAGTGGACTGAATAGAAATATATATTTAGAATTTATTTAAAAATTACAAAATAAAGGAATTTGTTCTGATGAGACCTAGATGAATTACAAAAAACTAATGTGAAGCATAAGCGAAAATGTATGAAATGGTTTTTTTAAAAAAAAAACTAATAATTTTACTTCTTGATGCGTACATAATTCAGGCAAATACTGTTAAAAAATTATTTCTCAAAATTACTCCGAAGTATATGTAGTCAAATTTTAAAACTCAGAGAGTGGCATGCTCAACATTGAAACAGTGTGTATATTTCTTTTGATGCGTCATGGCAAAATGTCACATCATCATCAAATGAGACAAAATTTAAATTTTATTAGTCTATAACGATTAATAATTGAAGAAAAAATCTAATTTGATAATAATTTCCTGCACTTACCTCCGTTCTAAATTTATTTCACGAGTAAAAATTGTCTTTAGATTGGTAATCAACACTTTTCTAACTAACCGCCACGTTTATTTATAAATGAAGATGAGTTCTCAGAGCTGTTCTATTGAATATGTCAATATACGTAGAGGGTTCAATTTCAATTATGTATTTTTTTGACCTATTCTATCGCATTTTTTCACTAATTTGCGAAACAGATTTTAACAGGGAAGGCATTTGTTAATCTTAAGGTATTTATTTCATGAACTAATTTCTTTTTTCTTCTTTTTAGCGAAAAAATGGAGGAAGTGCAGGCTGATATTGAGCCTGAAGAGTCAGAAATGATTCTTGAGAAAGAGATTGTTGCTACGACTGGGTAATTAAAATCATATTTTAAACTTACATAAAATGAGTTACATTTGTTAAAACACCAGATTTAAATTTTTAAGGCCCGGAATCGTAATTTTACTTTATTCGAATTCTTTAAATTATTTTCTTCGAGAAACAAATAACCTACATTCTATTTCACTCATATCCTAATAGAATGGATATTTTCCGCATCCATTTCTGTTAAATAGTAGCAGTATTTTAATCCAAAATTCAAAATTCGATTTTCTACACTTACGTAGTTTTGTTAACTCCATCGTACTGTCCATAAATGCTCATAATTTTATTTTATTTATTGAATGCAATTCCGTTTAATGTAAAAATGTATTTTTATATAAGAATGTTTTATCAATTTATTAAGTTTATTATCCAAAATAGGGATTGTAACCACAATCTAAAAAACATGGTCTCAATGGATCAGTTTTTCTTCGATCAAAAGAGTTTTTACACATTAAAGTTAGTTTTACTTCTTGCAAATTTTGCTGTATCAAAGAGTTAATATTTTTAAATTTTTGTTTTTCAAGGGCTATTCAATTAATTCTTTCAATTTCTGTGTTTCGTCTTTTAACATTTCTTAGAAAAAAATTTAGTTAAAAAATTTGCTTTCGAAAGAAACTCCAAAAGTTTAAGCCATTTGACATTTTAATAATAATAATTAATTGCAATAAATAATATTTTGCATAGAATAACTTTTAAATAAACTGACTAAAATTGCACCATTCCCTGTTATGAAAATAAAGGTTCCTATTCCGTCACAAGAAATGAATCTAAATAAACAATTTTATATCTGATTTCTTAACCTTATGCCTGAAAAGATATTTTAGCATATTTGAGGAAAGTCACACAACTCTTTGCTTTCATGAAAATCGGATCTTTAAATCAAAATTTAATAATGTGCTCAAGTTTTTATTTCTTCTCTTTTTAGCTTAAAGTACCTAAATTTTAATATTAAATTAATTTTACTAATTTTCTTCTTTAATTTTAGTAGTGACAAAAGTGGCCATTATTACTTCGAGATTGATTCGAGGGAAAAGAAAATACTGGCCAAGGCTAATAAAGTGAAGGAGTCACTGGACATTGTAGTTGGATTAAAGAGGTATATATCAATTGCTAT
Source organism: Parasteatoda tepidariorum (assembly GCF_043381705.1). Lineage (NCBI taxonomy): Eukaryota > Metazoa > Arthropoda > Arachnida > Araneae > Theridiidae > Parasteatoda > Parasteatoda tepidariorum. Next base: position 73,051,577 of record NC_092207.1, read on the forward strand.
CGATCTTATTTAAATAAGTTCATTTCCTTTAATTTCAATTTAAATCAATAATATGCTTTACTATGTGCTTTAAAAATATATGTTATAACATATTTATTTCATTCTACGTCTTCTCCTTAAACTGAATAATCATAGATAGTAATTAAATACGTTTTTAAGTAACATAAAAGTAACATTAAGTAACATGTTGTTAAAATTATTGACATTATTTATTTATATGTCAAAGTAATAAAAATACATTTTTTCGTTGCTTGTATTTGATATATTGACAAACCAAGAATGATATTTCTCTAAAATTTCTCTTGTTTTGATTTTATAAAGTAATTTCGATAGTTTTACTTTATTTTGTAAGGTTGATCGACGCATAGACTACGATTTGTCTTCTTTAATATGAAATTGAGTCGTTATGCAGTTAATCAACAATTATTATAATTCATATCGATGAATATATAATAATTGTAATATTTTAAAATTATGTATTCAGATTTACATATTCATGTCTGTCATTTATATATTCATTCATATGAAAAGTGAGATTTATGTTTATGAATACTTTTTCATAGAAAAAAAGACCAATTTGCTTATTTGTTGGAAGTAAATATTAATTTATAGTAATTTATCTTCTCTTTTTAAAACTCCATAAGTTAATACCCAAACAATGCAAATTGAGGCATTTAATGCGTATTTATAATGAAAATACTAATTTATATAATTAATAAATGGATGAATTCTTACAGGAGTGGAGATATTTCTCTTTTGACAAAAAATCTAGAGGAAAAATTAGCCCAAAACCCAGATTTTGCTGAGAAAAGGGAATTGGCAAGAAAGAGAGAGAAGAAAAGCTTCCGAAATCTTGTGAGACGCCTATTTTCTGGGTGTTTCAAACGGAAGTAATTCTTTCATAACTGTGTGACTTTAAAACTGGGCGACTTGATCTGCAACTGTGACTCTTAACTAAGATTGCGTTGCCCAATTGTGTGAATATTAAAATGGAAAATGCACAATTGTGTGACTTAAAATGGACAATGCACAATTGTGTGACTTAAAATGGGCAATGAGCAATTGTGTGACTTATAATGGACTATGCACAATCGTGTGACTTATAATGGACTATACACAATTGTGTGACTTAAAATGGACTATGCACAATTGTGTGACTTATAATGGACTATGCACAATCGTGTGACTTATAATGGACTATGCACAATTGTGTGACTTATAATGGACAATGCACAATTGTGTGACTTAAAATGGACAATGCACTATTGTGTGACTTTTTAAATACACATTATATGATTGTGTGAATTTTCCTGACTGTGACGATATTTCCCGAACGTGTGACTGCAAAACTAGATATCGCTTGGTTTAAGACTACAAACTGGACGAACCGGGCTTTCTTTATTTATTAAAACTGAATGTGTGCCTGTAAAATTTAAACAGAGTGCAATAAATGGAACCTGTTTAAAGCTTCGTTATTATTTTTGTACGAGTATTACTCTTATTATTAAGAATATCAAAATTAATTTTTATTAAAAAAGAGGGCTCCGCCCCCTGCTCGCTGACGCTCGCCAACCCCCGGAGAATTGCTTCGCAATTCTTGCTTGGTTTGCTTCGCAAAACCAAGAATGCTTTGATTTCATATATTTCAATATTAAACTGAATATTAACTGTTATCATCGAAAAGAATTAATTTTCTTAAATGCAGAATAAGCAGTGTGTCAATATCAATGTCACTTTTTTTCGTTGACTACAGTTCCTTCTATGTCCTATTTGTTCTTTAAATGAGCCAAAATTGTCAGAAATTAACATCAATGTGCAGATATAATCTTAATATGAAACTTGTTTAAAAAAAATGATAATCACAATAATACAGACTTTGTCCCAAAGAAATGAATATATTTTTAACACATTTAATTCAATATATATATATATATATATATATATATTACTGTGNGTACTATACGGCCACACCGTACAAGTTTGTTTCCTCACAGAAACATAAAAAGTAACATATTACATGCTTATTACACTCAATGACATTATGCAGTAGAATAATTTATGATCACTTATTATTCTGATGACTGGAAGCAGCAAATAAGGAAAGAATTTCGTTTCATGTCCCTATAATGATTTGCTTGACTTACATTAAACATACACCGTACTTGTCTTATTATTATTATTACTATTTTGTTTCACTCATTTTTTCAAATTAGCATTCTTTATGGCGTTCATATTCTTTGATTAAAAAAATAATGAAAATGCATCCTTTTTCATTTCGCATATGATAAAAGAAAAGAAAAATATTCCTTGACTTTCACTTCCATCAATTCTGTCACGGTGTCTTTATTCATCATGGCTGGAAGAATGTAGCTAAAATTAACTCCTCTTTTCATTTAAGTTTTTTAATTATTATAAAAGTTCCAAAGCTGCTTTAATGATATATAACAAGCGTACCATTCCTTTGATGAGTTTCTGAAGAAGATAATAATGCCTCAACTTTTCTGACTCATAACATGTTAATTTATATGTTTAATGCTCCAATCTCGTTAATGTAATGAGAAACAAAAGATCTTTTTGTAAAAAAATAAAAAAAATTTTCTTCAGAATACTAGTATGCTTCACCCCCTGTTCGCTGAGGCTTCCCAACCCCCGAGATTGCTGTACGATCTTATATTCTAACTCATTTAAAATGTATTCCAGATTAAAATCTTAAGAACTTAAAGCAACTATTAAGACATTTAAAACTAATTCCTCTTCAAGGAATTGAACATTTTTGTCAATACTAAGTTATTTAAATTTTAGAAAAAATTATTGAAATAAATGGCAAGAAATTAAAAAAACTTGCAGAAAAACATTAATTATGTTTTCGTCAATAATTACGTCACGTCAATTTCAAAGGATACGTGAAACGTGGTTTTTAATGGTGATAGAGACGTTACAAAGTCGAACATACTATTGCAATCTCCCCCTGGGTTCAATCTATTAAAGTGGTCCCTCCTTAAGGATTCAGTTTCGTTAAAAAGTTTGAGGTTAAAAGGTGTTTCAATACAATTTTAGAACATATGTAATTCAACACAGATTTCATATAGTATGGTTTTAGAAATATTTAATTGCATTTTATTCATGAGAAAAACCATGAAACCCTTCCACAGTAAGCCTGAGGACAAAGGGACTACCATGATACATATTTCACTTAGGATATTTTGCAGCACTACTGAGGTCGGTGCGAACCGAGTGTAGAATTCGTAGCGTCCAAACATCACTGTGGTTCGAACCTGGGTAACTTCTTTGAGAAGTGAGTGCTCTATCCCCCGAATTTCTGCAGCTCTATTGCTTATTTTATAACCGACATTGAATAGCCGACCTAATTTTTAGGACTTCTTATTCGCATATCGGTTGTCGTGGTAGCATTTCTAATGAGTATTGAGTAGAAATTGCTAAAATTAATTTAAGATACTTTCTTTTCATCTCCACTAACAAAATCATTATTGTGCAAAAATGCGTCAAAATTGCTCCAAAATAAATATTTGCCAAATTTGAAAATCCATGTATTCAAAATGGTAAAAGTATGTAGGGATAGGTTAGGTAAGGTTACAAAGATCCAATGGCTTCTTGGAGCTTTTCACGTACATACCTTTAAATTTTACCAAGATATTTATTTAGTTGTGCAAGATATTTATTAGTCATTCTAGAAAAAGCATAGATATACATTTACGATGGGTTGAAATTAGCTAATTTTATCACTACATGCATAAAAGTGTTTGAAGTTTGAAAAAGTTTGGCAAAGTCTGAAAAAGAATATGAAAGCAAATTTAGACCATATTGTATTAGTTTGCTGCTCATTTTAATATTATTAATAATTCAGTCTTCTTATCTTTCAAAGAATGAGTCAATATTGATTCGTATGGCTAAAATAATGTCCACGTTTAACTCCCACGGAGCCGAAATGTTTGTTAAACAGTAATTGAAATACATCCCAAATATTGCATATTTAGTGCAACACTAGATAGTTCTTCGGTAAAAGTTTTTTTTTTTATTGCAGTCTGCATTTTCTATAGCATCTGTGGGTTTAGAAATAGAGCAGAAATTCTTACAATTTAATTTTAACATTTTGCTATTGTCCCACCAGAAAAGCTGATATATATATAAAAGCTGATAGGATAAGTATCTTCATTTGAGTAAATTACTTCTAAACAAGATTACTGCGTTAAACAGTGTAACGCTTTTACACGCATTACTGTGTTTGGCTATCATCTAGTTAATACAAATCCTATACGTAGAAATTTTCTTTGCTGTGGAAAATAAAGTTCGTTGACAAATTAGATTCGTTTTTGGTTCATCAACTTTTTTACTCCAAAAATGTCCAATAAATACAAAAAAATTGAACTAAGTTAAGAATCATAATACATTTTGATGTCGTATGATAACAATGATATTGGAGCAATTCAAAGACAAAAAAAGTAGTTCTTAAAAAAGTAGCATAACTGAAATTAATAGTTACACACTTTTTTATCTCACTAGTCACTCTAAGAAGTCATTGCAGAAGTTGTTGTTTGGCTTACATTAACATGCTTCAAAATAGCTTTTACAAATCCAGATTGTTAAGATAGTTTTACGAAGTAAATCTGCGTCAGTTAAGGCCAAAATTAAATAACTTGTCTATTATATTAACTATCTATTATTATATGAATAACTTATCTATTATTATATAAATAGCTGTATATATTAACTATGGTCTCAATAAAAACATTAAGCAGACATTCTTCATAAATATCAAACATGAATTTTGCACTCAAGTTATCATCTAAAATAACTGTCTTTATAATATTTTTTTATTTATCATTTCTAAATTGTTATCATATACTAAATAAGATAATTTGTTGGCAACTAGTAGGCTACACACCATGGATCAAAAATTAGAAATCTTTACTTAAGCATAGGTGTAAGACACATTTTTCTGTTAAATTTACTTTTCAGTTTTCTATTTTTAATAAATGCGAGAACTATAATTTAAAGTCTCGAATTTTGTGCAAATCATTACCAAAAAAGAACAAAAATATAACAAATAAATGATTTAAACACTTTAGATTTTGGAGTTTATCACTGAAATTATCACTTTTTTTTCCTGTTTTAAACTGAAATAATTTTGCCATAAATTGGAAATGTGAATTTACTTTTGCAATAGATTTTTTCTCATTTTTCTCATTCAAAAATCTTCATATAAAAAAAGATTAATCTGATTTGCTTGATATTAAAAATTTCAGCTTAATATAAATATATATCATTTGCATATTGCTGTTCCGAACTTTTCAGTCTTTGTTGCGTTTCATTGTTTTAAAAAACTCTAGGACAACAATACTTAAGAGAGTTAAATGAAATTTTATTCCTCTGTATATTGTTTTAATGGTTCTTCTTAAACATTGTTGCCGAAAATGACCATTGTTAGTCACACCAACAAAGTAACAAAAAATATTGATTCCTCATTCTTATTTGAGCTTTTATAAGTGAATAACGTCTTTTTTGACTAGTGACTTATAATTTGTGAAAATGAGTGAACTTTTTCGTTTTGCTGTGCTTAATCACTGGCAAAAAGAGTTGATAAAAAATCCAAGGCCTTACCGTAAGCATGAAACCTATTAATTTCATAGATTTTTAGCAAAAGATAAATTTCGAAATATCAAAAAATCTTGATTAGGATCTATTTAAGACTTTTTGGAACTAAGCAGGAAGCGGCGATATACAATATTAGAAGTCGGTATTATTTTGTGTGAGACAATCCCCAACTTCCACAACTTGTGATTTCATTCATTGCATAAATGTTTTAATTTAATCCAGTTTGAAAATCCTTGAAACTGAATTGAATTAAAGTATGAAAATTCTTCCTCAAATTGCAAACGGAAGTATTAAAATAAAATGAAAAACTTCGAATAGAAATAATACAAGAAAAATATGAAATAACTGCTATTATTTGTACAAACACAAGTATATTATTAACTTATAATGGTCCGAAGTATTTTAAAACTATTTCATATTCTGAAGAAAGAAAATAATTCTTTAACGCTGCAATTTATTTTTCCTTCATTAGAAATTAAAATGATAATACACTTTTATAAAGGTTTTCATCATCGCAAAACATGTTGCACTACACTGTAAATCATTACAGATCAAATTTAGGTAAAAAGTACCGGCACTTTGGATGTATCATGCGTAAAATACATGAGAATCTGAACGACAATACTTTTTATCATGAAATCCATTTTTTCCGGAACATCTCAAGGATCAAAATTTTTTTGCAATAATTATTACCTTAAAATCACTAAATCACTTATATTAAATAAGGAATCATTTTTCTTAAATAAATATTACAGTAAAATTACGGCATAATATTTTACGGTAAAAATGGGCTTTAGTGTAACATGTGTTTTACGAATAATGCACCAAAAGTACCAATACTTATTTCCGTCATTTCATTCGGAATTTTTGATTGCAGAAATAATGCTATTTGTTTAAAAAAAGAAAACATAATATGATTTATTTAATGAAAAATAAAGTTGTAAACTTTTGAAATTATATGCATTATAAGCTAAAAGAGACATTTTTATTTCATTAATTAAATTAAGTACCTAAAAGCAATAAGCAATTGTAGTTTAAAGGGACATTTTGTCGCTTTTAATTATAATAACTATCACCTAATTATGTAGTCTTATCACATTTCTTCATATTTCAATCAAACCTTAAACAATAAAAAAGAGTATTTAAGTTCATTTTAATTCATGTAAATTGTAAGTGTATTTTAAACTGAGGAATGTTTCGTTATTATACCGTTTTGCGAGTCGTACTAACCGGTTTCTATTCGATCTACAATATATATCTACAAGTATATATATCTACAATATATATCACAACAATATAAGTAATAACTTATTCATTAATAAGCATGATTGGTATTACTAATAGTTAAATGATATTTTTGAGGCCCCCGAAATCGAATAGTACTAGTATTTCTAATGTATTCATTAACAAAACATTTAAATTATTATCCAAGTGGAACGGAAGTTTTAAAATTAAATTAAAATCATCTAAAAGATGTTTAGAAAAAAATTGTTGTTGTATGTGTTTTCATAAAGAGTCATGACTTTTGGATAAATTCAGATAGATCACTTTGTTGCTATGCATTTCAGTAAAATCTTTTTTTTAGGTTCTTTTTTAATTTTAAGCAATTACACATTGGTTAAAAACAACAATTCTTAAATGTAGTATAGACAATGTTGTATAGATCTATATTAAATAGTTTTTTTCTTCCTCATAGAATGAGCTACGTTATTCAGTTATTATTATTCCAATTGTTCTTGAAAATTTAGTTACAATTATTCAACTTGTGGTTGTTATCCAGTTATTACATTTTTGTTACCCAAATTCAAAATAGTCAAAAATAAGCTAAATTAAAATTTAATTAATAATCTTTTTTTAGCGCCTGGATTTCTTGCAGAGGACACCAGTAGTAGTTCATCTGGAACAGATGGGTAAGTATTTGATTTAGATTGTGAAATAATATAATTTCTTTAAGGAAAAAATGGTAATTTTTTAAAGTTAAAGACATAAATAAATAAAAAGACGAATAAATAAATTAAAAAGAAAGAAGGAAAGAAATGCAAAGAAAAAAATCCTTTTGAAAAAGTATAAAGAAACTGTCGTATTTAAATAATTTAGATTAAATATAATTATTTGAAAAGAATATTGCATTAGATATTGTACTTAGAACATGTGAAGAAAATATCAAATGTGAATATCGATATGAAATGTTAATATGAGAATGATAGCAATGTGAAGAGTTGTTTTTAACAAAATTTATTTCTTTAATATTGACTTGACATTAAATTAGTCTTTATAATTTCTTAAATATGAGTTGAGCCAAAAACTGATGAAAGATGACCACCTTGAGATAATTAAGTATTCTGTCTATAAATATCTAATTGATAAATATATTATTTTCTTTCTTTTGTTTCAGCTACGAAATGCTGGGGGTTATGGGTGAGATAGTGAGTGAGGAGTCAAATTTGACTTCTGATGAGGATGACGCTAATGATAGGTACTATTTAAAGTTATTATCTTTAAGACATCATAACATTTGTATTTTAAACTACGTTAAATATTGAACAATGTTGCATATTAGTACACAAAATTATACCATGGAAAAGAAAAAGTGATAAGGAATTCGAAAGTTTTATTTTTTTGCATTTGGCACTTTTGTCAAAAATAAATTGTGTTTATTAGTTTTTAATTTTTATTTAAGAATTCATACTATTAGCAATAGAATGAAAAATAAATCAAGGAAATCTATCGTAGATAACTTACGATGTTTCTTTTTTAATTGCGTGGCAGAACTGTACTTTTGCATACATATTTATATATATTGGAATTAGTAAAAAACATGCATATAAAAAACTTTTAAACTATGCAAATTAAATTAATTTGCTAATTAATTGATTTGATAGGTAAATATAAAAGGTTTATACGATCATAAATGGGAAATGCAAAAAAAAAATGCTTAAATTCTCACAAAAAAAGGTTTATTACTTTATTCTTTACTATTAAATATGTTCATGTAAGTCATGTATTAAAATTGAAGTAACTATATAATGTGATAATTTCATTTTTTACTTTTAGCGATGATATGGAAGAACTGAGTGCAGAAATAGAGCATTCTGAGTCATCTTCCACGAATGATGAAGATGGTGAGATTTTGGATAGGTAATCTAGTTATCTTTTACTTTATTATTATTGCGGTAATTGTCTTTGATGTGATTTTAAATATTTAGCGATTTTCTATATGATATATTGAATAGTATTTATGTTGTTACTTTTGCATGCTGATTTTCATCGTGGAAACTTTAGAAAATAATTGTGTAGAATTCTTTTTAAGAAATGCAAATTGAAATAATATGTGATAATCAGAGCTTAATGTTTTGAAATAAGTTGTACAAAATTCATAAAAGTATGATTTAATTCTTATTAAAAAAAGACATGCTATCATATGTTAAGCATATGTTAAGCTTAATTTGTTAACAAGATAATATGATAATTTTATTTTTTTATCTTTAGAGATGACTTGGTTGAGTTGAGGGCTGAAATAGAGCCAGAAGAGTCATCTTCAACAGAGGATGAAGATGTTGCTATAGAGAATAGGTAGCTTAAATAGTTTTAATATTATTGAGATTAATTATTTTAAACAAAATTTTATACACTTAGTAATTTTTAAGAGCACATTCTACCTTTTTTGTGCAAACTTTCGTAGTGAAATGAATAGAAATATATATTTACAATTTATTTAAAAAGTGCAAAACAAAAAAATTTGTTCTGATGAGAACAAGATAAATTACAAAAAATAAATATGAAGCATAAGCGAAAATGTATGAAATGGTTTTTAAAAAAAAATAATTTTACTTNAAATCTTGCTACCACTTTTTATTTATTTTTTTAAAAAAAATTATGGGTTATTTTTACTTCACTTTACAAAATAGTAAGTTTACGCAATGAATTATTTTAAGACAACGCAATTCCCAAGTGATGCTGTAAGTAAATCTCTACTAAAGCCGAAAATTGGCGTCATTCCATTTTAAAGCCTTTGTTTTTGTAGACTCATCTAAGAATTATGAAATTCGGTTTCAAGGATTAATTTTGCAAGCTGTACCGAATGCAATAAAAAATATAATACAGGGGTTGGGCAAAATAATGGAAACGCTTCCATACTAATTAAAGCTTTAATACTTCTCAAGAAATGCTTAGAGAATTATTTTAAGATTTTGGAAATATTAGGTCATACAATTTCTCATACATATCAATAAAGTTTAAAGCTTTTAAAGGCTTGAGGGACCGACAATAAATTACGAGCGAAAAAGAATGATATACCAAACAATATAGTGAGAAGCTTGTAACTAATGTCAATTAAGTTGGTCATATAAATGAAATAACTACACATAATTTCGTGAACCTAGCAAATATTAATGAAGATATGGACATTTTTATTTTTAAAAAAAATGAAAATAGATTTACGTTTTTCTTTTCTATAACTGCTGAAATATTCAATGTGATTAAACAAAATTTTTAAAGTAATTTTTAACTAATAATAAATATCTTCTTAAAAACTAACTGTTCAAGAATCATTTTTTTTTTTGTGGACTGTACTACATCAGTATAATAGTGAAATTGATGCCGATACTTAAAAAGTTTAAAAAAGAACAACTTAAATTCCAAGAAAAATGTTCCGAAGCTCTTTAGTTTTAAGTGAATAGTGCAGAATTCCAAAAGAAACATTTTCGATGAATTTTTTTTGTCGTGCAATATATTTTAAGGAAGTTCGAATAATTAAACATTATAAGGACTTCCTGTTCACATTTTGCAGAAACATTGGGCTTAAATGCAATTTGTTAAAAATTTAAAATAATGGGAATGGTAAAAGGGGTAAATTTTTGGCATGGAAGTTGGAAGAAAAAGAATGAGCAGGGGCAAAGTTGAGTTGTTACTGTTTATACGCAGTTTGGAACTATGAATGCACTAATCCTTATAACTGAAAAAGTATTAAATTTTAAATATTTAGTAAACTAGTAATATTTTTGATCTACCATTTACGTTTTCATAAAAATCCAATGAAACCTAATATTCGTAAAATATGGAGAGAAAAACAATGGTTCTCAGATATGAATTTTTTAATTGGTTAACTGATAAAATTTTTTAAACTGTTTGAAAGTTTTACTAACCCCTATATTTTGAGGCAATTTGGGAAATATAGTCCTAATTGTTTGGTCTAGAGAGCAGTACAAAGTTAGACCACTTAAAGCTAATTTTACCCTTTCAGTATTTCGCTTTGCCTCAAGAATTTTTTAAGCGAATCGAACCAATTTAATTCCATGCAACAAATATTTTTTTACGATCAGGTATTATGTTTTATTTTTTTGTACAATAGCAGTCAGAAAAATTTGACTTGTAAGGTATACCAATTTTTACTTCACTTTACATATTATAAACTAATAAGGCAAAATGAAAAATTTCAATGAAATCGGTTGAGTACATCCAGTGAAATCGAATTTTAAAAAAGTCATGCATTTAAAATTTGATTTTTCATGGACTATTCGACCTATTTCCTGCATTTTTTAATATTTTTCCTTATTCATATATCCTTTAAAGTTATGTACGAATTTCTTTACCTCACTATTCAAATTTTTTCGACTTTTTTTAAACGAAATAATAATAAATGCAGTTATCAAAAGTTATTTTTCCCATTGTTTAAAAATGATTTTTTATGCAAAAGAGACAAGCGAAAAAAAAAATAGCTAGCACAATTTCTGCTTTTTGTTTTCCAACAGCATTATATGATAGAGAGGAAAGATGAGAACTAAATTAAGGAACTTAATGGAATTTATCCTTAATGAATTGGATCGTATGCGATACAACACTTAAGTTCGAAAAGAGAGCTAACACGTTACTGTTTTGCTAATTTGTTCCATTAAATTCTCCCCCCAGTTTCTTCCTCTCGTTTTTATTCTTTAGTATCGCATGACCTAGAAATGTTGATTTGCATATTTTAATTGAGATCAATTTCGTTAATTTGCGTAGATTAAAAATACTGCCCTTAGGAAATGCATTTTATACATTGCAGCTATTTTCAAAAGCTAGCGCATGGAGAAAAACATTCTGGTGTAATTTCCATACTGAACAAACATAAATAACATAACGGTAAAACAATGTTAATTTTGGTACTAAATATCAAAATAATATACAGTATTTAAACTATTCATTAGGTAATTCTTCTTTTCATATCGGAACAATTTTCTGGAAATTTGGGTTTCAAAAATTATAGTTCTTATTACCAAACATTTAGTGAAAAGTACAAAACTGAAAAGTAAATTTAACTTAATAAATGGTTCTTACACTATTTTTTAATGTATCATGAGAAAATTAACAAACTTTATCAAGCATGAATTTTCTAAAACCATATTTTATTGTTAATTTTACAAAAATCCTTACCAAACTGCTTCGAAAAAATTACCAAGCTTTTTGGTTTTTCCATAGACGCAGAAACGCGGTAAATTTTTAACAAATTCTGATAATTTTAAACACGCTTTTTTTTTTGAGTGGATTCAATGAAATATTTAAAGTTTTTATGCTTTTGAAAATATTGTTTCCATGCTTTAAATGATAAAAGAGAACGATACATAAAGTCTACTTTTGAATATATATGGATAGAGGAATATTATTACAAAGTTAATGTAAAATAAATGTTTTTGACATAAATTTGAAATTTGCAAGCATTTAATTTAAATTTCTACTACATTTTATTATTGATAAATCTTGTTTTCTACAAAAAAACATTTTTAAGATATTACGTTATAACCTTAACAATTAATTATTCAACACTAAAACTTTTTTTAATGTCTACCCGATTGACACTTGTCATTCAGCCATCCATGCCTTGCCCGGGATTCTAACTCAGGATCTCTCTGAAGTGTGGTCAGTTCCCGGACTATACACAGTCTGGTCATCAAGCGTTTTATCTCCGATGTCCACCCGATTGACATTCCCCATTCAGGTATCAGTAGGACAGATATGGAGGCCACTCTTCCAGAGGCACCATATTAGGTGGGCCAACGTTGCTCTCTCAGTAGAGGTAGATAGTTCAGAGACAGAAAGAACATTCCATGCCGTGTTCAGGATTCCAACCGAGAATCTTTCTGATGTGAAATTAGCTCCCAAGTCACTGCAAAGTCATGTCTCTATTCTAATACTAAATGAATGAAATGAAACTAGTGTTCAAAGTATGATTCTAATTAAATTTAATTTTACAGTAAATTTATACTTTCCTTTACGTCTTACATCATTTTGTTAATTTATTAATGTATCATTATAAGATCCACGTTTTAAATAATGGCAGGAAATAAGATTTTCATTTAGAAATCTTTAGTTTATGTGAAAAAGAACTTATAAATACAATAAATCAAATAAAATAAATTTAATTAAACTTTTTAATTAGGCCTAATTATTGCATAAACATGTAGGTATATTGTGTGTCAAAGTGCATTTTTTGCGAATTGCAGGATATATTTTTCAGCGTATTTCATCACATTTTGGTCATGGAAGTTATTTATATGCCATAAAATCTTCGAAAATTTAAACTGAAAATTTAGACTCTTACCTTTCTAATGATTTTTCATTGTAATTAAAAAACCTCAACCATCTAACCCTCGAGGGAAAAAAATTACATAAAAACTTACAATTATATAGGATAATAGGAGCTCAAATTACATAGGATTAAAATTGCACAGAAACTCAAATCCGAAAATATCATCGTACACAGCAATAGAGGCTTCCGTATTAAGAACTGTTTCTTCGTGCGTTTCTGAGCAGGTCATAATAGGGAAGATCCCATAGCAATATTTGTGCGACCTCTTGTTATATAAAACGTTTTTACACTTGTTTATTTCTACAAATCATAGACTAAAAATGTAATTTAAAAAAAATCGGTAGCTTTAGGAGCAAAATTAATTTAAGATCCCCACACACGAATTAGGCAAAATGAGTAGTATATATGCATATTTTGTATATATATATATATATNAAGACACTAAATACAAACCTAACCTCTGTCTTCAATAAAAATATTTTTAAGCAATTATCGAATGCGAATAAAGTGACTGAAAACTAAAGAAGAAAATTGACTTACAGTAATATTAGAACTGAGTGAAAACACTAGTAATAATTAAATTCGCCAAGGGTTGTTCCCTCATATAGAGTTGCTGATATAACTGTTTATGCCATGTATGATGACTGTTAATTTTCGAAAATGTTCAAATATCTGAAAACAAATTAAAATAATATTTAAGAAGTCAAAAGTTTTCAGAAAATGAAAAAACAAAAAAGAAAAGAAAAATCTGATTTTTGGGGATTTTTTTAAAAAGTTTGGGGAAGTAACAGAAAGGAGGGACAAAGGAGGGCAACAGCTCCATGCATCCTAATAAATTGAACTTAGAGGATGCAAAAAATTTAAATCTATAAGACAGGCTGCATTTCTTTTTTACCGTTTTGCTGTTGCAAAATTCGTCGCTGAGTAAATTTTCCTCGTTTGTATTTCGTTGTAATATATTTTGAATACATGATCTTAACTTAATGTTACATTAATTTAATATCATCATCAAAATGTAGCATTACATTTCATTACTTTTTTATAAGCATAGATATTAGTGCCAGTAAATTAATTTTGTATAAATTTTACAAAATACGAAGCGGATTTGCCCAAATATTTTATCATCACATTCGTTTTACTTCCTTTATAATTTTTTTTTCAATTACAAAATGTTCATCATTTTTAAATAAAATTAAGACACCGGTAAAAAAAAAATAAAAATCCAGACATTTTTTCAAGGTTACATTAGAGATATATGTATATAGAATATTGAGTAATAAAATTCATAAATAAACAATATTTTTTCAAAAAAAATTTTATGCAACAATTTTTATAAAGATATTTCAAAGAACTAAGAGCGCATTTTTGATGCATAAATATCACAAAATTGTTTTGATAGTTGGAAGAGATTGAAATAATTTTCTTTATTAAAAAAGCAATTTGATGCATGAAAATAATATTATTTTCAAAATTACTGTATATCTAGTTTTCTGCAACGTAACAAATTTCCGATTTAAATATTTTCTTCCAAATGAGTTAATATAAAATTGCTTCATAATCGTTTAAACAATTTCCTTATTTTTCTTTGAAAAATGTTTGACTTACTACTTTTAAGAGAATCAGCAAATATTTTTACTAGAGAAGGAAAATCCGAGCATTAAAAATAAGTTTGTGCAAACAATAAAAGTTATCAATTTTGTAAACTTATTTTGCTCTAAAGAAATATTTACTTTAACCATAATTTGTTAGAAGGTATCGTTAAGTTATAAAACTTAAGTTTGTAAATATGTTTTTAATGGGAAAAAATTGCTTAATGTACGTGTTCAAACTCTTGTTTTTAATTTAGTCTCTATTTCTTGAATTAATTTTTATTAAAATATAAATTTTTTTATTAGAATTTAAATCACAATAATGGCAAATAAATGGCTTTTTTTAAACTGATTATTTATATACTTATTGTTAGTTTTAAAAATTAAAAATAAGGCCTTTTAAATATACTTAATTAGAATGTAACATTTTTACTAAATATTTGTACAAAATAAATCAATATTCGCTCAATTTTTACCGATTTACTCTGAGCTGTACTGTTTGTAACGTTTTTTTAGATAACTGAAGAGTGTATTTATAAGTAGTTTAAAACTTTAGTTACAAATCAGTGTAGGCATTCTCATCATTAAAAATTATCTTGACAGGATTTTTTTTTGTCATAGGTTTATTATCATACATTTAATTTTATAAGAAGTACCGTATTTACCAAAAGATTATATTTATATTCTTAGAAAGCATGATCGCCTGATATGATAATAAAAATAGTAAACGACTGCAATTATCTATCACTAGTAAGCGAAATTTATTCTTCAAAAGTAGCAGAAAATAATATTCAGGGCTGCTGTTTTTCCGCAAAAGATAATATACCAGTAGTAAGGACATTCCATTTCTACTTTTTTTTTCTTCGAAAAAAGCATTTTATCATCAAAAATCGTTATTTTTTTTTATTAAATTTTATAAATTTATTTGCAATTTTTTTAAAAATATTTGTCATATTAGTCAATAAGCTGTGATAGTTTTAAGCAATTTTCTTCTTTCGATTGAAAGGAAAAAAGCGACGTTTTTACACCAGTTTTTTATCTCTTTCGTATAACACCTTGGACAAGCCAAGCTAACCAGCTATTGGCTTTTTGCGAATCAAGTCAGGAAGGGGCGCCTTTCGTTTGTAAAGAGAGCACCGCAAGGGTTAACGTACTTCTTAGCAAAGAACCTCAAAGATAGTAAGTAAATTTTCTCAGAAATTTTCAAAGAAAGAAGCAAATTTTCTCTAGATCCCTGTACCATGGTACTACAACTTTCAATTTCACAAATGTTTAGAACTCGTTAACGCATGTACTCAGTGAGTCATAGCGCAGTCGAGCATCGAGCACCGGCCCCTAAGTCCGATTCTCTAACCACTGGGCTACTACGGCCCCTTCCGGATAAACAACACATCTGAGTTTTAATTCATATTAAAATCTACGTAATTGAAACTATATATCATATTATTATAATTCATATAAGTTTTGTGCTAATAAAAGTTTAACACGTGTGCGAAAAATTAGCATTCCCGCATCAGGTCACAATTTCGTGACCAATGGCATGCTTTTAGCAATGTGGTCAGCATTGCGCATAAAGCCGCCTTGACTTCACGCCCAAGCTAGCAGCCATAAATCTGAAGCTGGATGAGCTTCAAGCCACCACTGAGGATTGAACCCCAAACAGCAATAAAAGTTCAGTGCTTTAATTACTGAATCACTTGTTAGTATGGTTTTTCAAAGTTCTTTCGACAAGGAAAATTTAAAAAAAAGCCACGATTTAAGCAAAGTTATTATTGACATGGTTTATGCCACACGACGCCAAGTTATTATTTTAAACTGTGTATGCCATCTTGCTGTAAAGAATCCTCTGGGCCTTATAACGGATAAATAACTAAAATATTTTTAAAATTATTAAAAAAATTTTAAAAATCGCCAATTTCTACCTTGATGAAAATTATTAAAATCAATGCCTTGTTCCCATTTTTTGAGAATTTTTATGATCCCAGATAATGCTGTATTGGAGTAAAGTTTTTAATATTAAAAAATTAGACTACAGAAGCTTTTCTTTTCCTCAAAACTGCTGCTTTTCACCATATTGACGTTTAGCGATATATTTTGAACTAGTGGGCTGCGCCCCCTGCTCGCTAACGCTCGCCAACCCCCGAAAATTGCTACGCAATGTTATATGGTTTGCTCCGCAAACCAAGCTCGCTTCGCTCGCTACTAACTTAGGTACATTGCAAATGCACAAAATTCTAAGAATTCAAAACAATCATTCAAATCCATATAACAACNTTCCTACTAGAAATATGGCTATACGCATGCCTTCTATATAGTTGAGGCTATTTTCTTTTAATAACTGATACTTTAATGGCAGAATTGCTGCTGATTGTTGCGGATCAATTCAGAATTGCGCATTTGTATAAAGTGCATGCATGCACACACATACATTACATACATATATGTAAACATTCTTTTTAACTTATATAGATTATTTTTGTTAGATTTCCATTTGCCTATCTCTTCAGATAGAAATTTCTTACTCATAAATTAAAAAAAATATTATATTATGTTAAAATTTAATGTCATTTTATGATATGCAGAAACTTTGTGTAATTAATACAGATTTATAATTTCAATTTAAATTATTATATCGTCAAGAAAGATATTTGTTAGCAAATTACAACTTCCTTTCATGACTTAATACATATAAAAAATTATTTCATTCAGTGAAGTATGCACCGATATACTGCCGTGCGATTGAAAAAAACAACACAATTAATTTCGAGAAAAGTGGCTTGACAACAATTTTCCTTCTATTGCTATTGTTATGAACGTTAAAATGGAATTTCAAAAACTGATAAAATAAAAATTAATTTTTACTTTTTTTTGGGCAATATGTAGCTTACCATACAAAGATACCAATTATATAAAAATCTCAATTTTGAATTTTTTGTCTGTTACGTTAATTTTTCAATTGCACGTCTGTATATTCGCAACACTTTTACCAATTTAGGATGTGTATTGTATACACTAATACTATAATGCTCTGGTGAACTAGAGTCAATACAGGCTTTTTTTGCAGCTTTGCCAGTATTAAATTGTTTCTATTAAAGAATTGTCCAAATTAAGGAATAAGTGGTGATTTGTGAGGGCTAGGTCTGTTAAATACTATTGATGATGAAGAAACTTAAATTCCAGTTTTTATAGTTTTGCCACAATCACATCTACTACGCGTTGTCTAGTATTGCCACGCAATAAGATAGTGAGATAGATTGATGGTGACAATTTTGCCTATTAGCCAACAGACTTTTTTCTTTAAGAATTTGAATTATTTTAACAAGTTGGTTGCACTATAGTATTTCTGGTGTGATGATCTTAAGGACTTTAGTTGATAATTATTGACCTTTGATTCTTGGTAACTATGTGGCTCATTTGTGAAGTCAAAGCTACTAGTAGGAAATCCTGCCTGCTGCGTTTGAGACAATCATATGAATAATGTTCAAAGTGGAATGAGATGCAGTAGTTCCGGGTAAGAACTTATACTCTATAATAGTGCAAATTTTTAGCCATTTCATTTTCAAAACAAAACAAAACAAAACAAACTGATATGGAAAAAAACAACAACATCAGAAAGACTTTCTAAGCTGACGTCACGTCACTTATCTCTCTATTGATAATCCATCAAAGCGTTACAGATAGCAACCAATCAGATCAAGTTTCTATTGTATTGTGAATATGAATCATCCAATAGAGATGATGCAAACAAAAATTTTAAATAAAAAGAAAACAAATTTCAATATAGAGATGTCTAAGCTGACTACGCGTCATTTATATGTCTACTGGCAATTCATCAATGATCAATGAGCTATAGATAGTAACCAATTGGAATGCGTTTTTGTTGGGTAGTGAATATCAATTATCCAATAGAAATGGTGCAAACGATAATTTATTTATTTATTCCATTCAGTGATATAGTTCAGCTTCTGGTTTGGACATCTCTATTGTAAGAGTAAAGAATTATATATTTTTCAAACATGCGTATGTGTAGTTTTAAAAAAAAAGAATGAAATATTAAGCTAGTGTGAAATAATAAGCTATTAAATTTGGCAACATTACAAACTACAAATTTCGTCCTTGGCGAACTAATAATATCTCTCTTCAAAATATATTTGATGAGTCGTTTAATTACGTTAGCAAACTATCGATTAAATCTTAAATACCTGTTTATAAAGGGCGTGGGTGATTGTTAGATGATAAATATTTTATGTACTTCACAAATGAATTGCTTTTATTAAATGAAATATTCGTACCAGAAATCATACAAGTAATTTAACAACAGCATTGTAGCCTTATTTATAATATGGTATATTTTTATACATTTTCATACAATTTTAAAATTCGCTCTTCCTTATTAAACTTTTGCTTTAAATTTAAAATGTATAATTTTGTGATTATCTTAAGAAATTGTATAAAACAGCTAGTATCCTGTACAATTAATTTATGAATTTTATTAGATATATTGAATTGTTAATAAAAGCAATTGTATTATGAGTGCTTTTACATAATAAGGAAATATTGGCTTAATGACTCATTTATTTTCATAATCAATTTAATATAAAAACCATAAGACAGCGAATAGTCAAATACTTTTATTTAAAAAAAACTATTGTGTATTCCACTCAAAAGTTCAAATACAAATCAATTTATATTTTGAATATTTCAATATTAATATTTTTTTCGAAAAACAATTGAAAAAATAATTTATTATCATTTAAAACTAAAATAAAAATTAAAAACTAAATAAATAAGCAAATCATGAAAAGCAAGACATTAACTTTTAATAATAAAAAAGAGAGTGTTAATGCTCGCGTCTCTCCATTCATTATCGAACAATTTATGCGAGGTTCTTTAAATCGGATGTCAACTACTCATTTATGGGAGGTTCTTTACAGTGGATCAACGAGACAATCCTAAAACTAATATAACTTTTTTAGGTTAAAAAAAGAAAAAAAATTAGTGCGTGGAGTCACTCCGCGCGGAAGAAGTTAAACTTCGAAATCTGCGACGTTAATTGTAGAAGAATCAGCAGTCGTAGAAGGATCACTAGTTCTATTCAACGACTCTTTTTCCTGTTCCGCTCTCTTCCGTGCTCTGTAATCACGGTAATATTGTGCATTTTTCCCACGTGGACCTCTTGAACCAGTGGAAGTGCTTGTGGTTGCCTCATCGTCTCGCCCTGGAAAATGTATATGTATTAATAATGTATGTGAATGCGTCATAATGTAATTTCAGAAGAGAAAACCTAACAATCAATTGATATTCACAAGAGACGTACCTTGACATAACCTTAAATCCGTCGCATTGTCCGTGGGATTGTTTTCACTCGTTTTTTACAATTGTTATTCACTGAGTTTGAAAATAAAATATACTACCCTATAAAATTATATATGTATCAAATCAAACAAAAATATTTATAGAAAAACAATTCGCGATCGCAACGCTCGAGTACGCCCTCTATCGGGAGCCTGTAAATATCAGACATTAATTTATCACGTTTTCATTTAGTTCCATCAAAATCATCGGCCATGACGGACGCCATTTTCTTAGCAGCAAATAAAAATCAAAATTTCCCTAAGGAACAGCTGAAGAACTTGAAAAAACTAACCAGAACATGCCAAACATTGAAGCAGAACACGCCAAGCATTTGAAGAACAATTTCTCAATAATTTTTACCTTTCTATTACCAACAACATAACTTACAATTTCATGATCACTTGCTGTTACAGATGTGTATATTACGGTAAAATAATTTTTTCTGTCTTCAATTCATTACAAATTAAAATGAAGTCAACATTGCTTTCGTCATTCCAATAAAGAAATGTGAATTCAGAACGTCAAGAACTGCAATAGTTATAGAATTCTTCTTTGTTATAGAACAGTATATATTTCTGTATCTATATAATTCGGAAAACAACAATAAAGAATCAACCAAATTACTTGAAATAGTGTCATTTGTGCTGATGATTAATAAATTTTTTATCGTTTTCTTGGTAAGTATTTCTTAGTTTTGAAAGAATAGATAATTTCAACTAGAATTCAGCTGTTCTGTTTTTAAGCTACATATTCAAATTCATATCGAGATCTTACAATTATAAAATTTTGATGTGTGGTATGTTATCTAAAAGTAATAAAGGGATAATCTATGCACATATTATTTGAAAATAAAACTTTCAAACGAAGAACATTTCATTTGGAACTCTACGGATTTATAAAGAAGGTAAGTGTTATGATTTTTATAATAAAAAATTAGCTTGTAAAACTTTTTTTTCTTATTTGATGATAGTTCTCTACAGAATGGTTTCTTACGTCTGATTAAGAACTATAAGAATAATAAGAAAAGAAACTATATGAAAGTTTTTATTTCAATGTAAAGAATTCTTAAAATCGTTTTTTATCCTAAGAATTCTTTATTTTCCGTTTTATAGTTTATAATTTTTTGATAAAAATTGTTGTCAAAATACTTTTTTTGAAAACATAAATGGTATAACATTATGTGTTTATGTATACTTCTTGCATATTCTAATGTTTCAAGTAATATGATTCAGAAAAGTATGAATAAAAATTCGGTACTTATGTATTAACGCCACAGCAGCTACAGATTTGGCTGTTTTTAAGTGCCGCCAATCTACACCTAAAATTTTTGTGACAAATCATAAAACGAAACACTTTATTTAAAATCAAAGTAGTTTATCGGATTTCGGTGGACAATGGGCAAAATATTTCGCTCCAGAAAAAATAAAATTGCATCTTGTTCTATTTTTGGCAAATCCCAAAGACGCATTTTCGTAGCACTAAAAAATGGTAACAAAAATCGAAGAACAAATCATTTTGGAATTCTTCTGATTTATAAAGCAGGTAAGTGTTAATTTTTATAAAATAAAAAATTTTACTTTTAAGTAGTTTTTTTCTTGATGATAGTTTTCTATAGAATGGTTTTCTACGTCCGATTATGAATCAAAAAAGAAAAAACATGAAAGTTGTTTATTTTAATATAAGGAATTTTTAGAATTGTTTTTTTTTTGTTTTGTATCGTAAGCATTCTTTACTTTACGTTTTTCAGTTTCTAAATAATGATTTTTATTAAAACTTAAAATTTTTTGATAAAATTACTTGTCAAAAAACTTTATTTACAAAATTAAATTACATAAAATTATGAAGCTTATGTATACTTTTTGCTTATTTTAATGTTTGAAGTAATATGATTCTTAAAACTATGGAATGTAAAGTTTAAATAGGCCTTTCAGGTTATATCATTAAATTTAGTAAAACTATTTCTCAGGCATTAGGTTTTAACTCTAATAAGAAGATACATATTTTTTTCTGTTTATTTACAAATATTTTTCAGATGTGTTTTGGATGTTCCTTCTTTAAAAAAAAAAGAGATACCATCTTGTTTTCGGTTGTATAAGAAAGGATATCAAACATTTTTCTTTTTTGAATTTAATAAGCCACATTAAAGAAGGAACGTTACAATGCTACACGCTACATTAAAGACGTCTCCAGAGTAACTGAATGACGGTTCATATAGAAATCGCAGGTATGCGTCTCATACAACAACGCCCCTATAGTTTGTTGCGATCGCGAATACTTTTATAACTTTTATTATTTTTATGCTAGTGCGAGAACCAAAACAATATAGAAATGAATGAGGGAAAACTGGATCCTACCACGTGATTTCCCGGCCAATAAAAATGCAGCGCTAAACGTTTAACGCAACCTTGTTGGAAGTCGCATAAGAAGTATAACTTCAAAAAAAGCTGACTTTAACATGTCTCACTCACATTTTTCTATTATATGACCATTTCTGTATTGGATCTTGTTGTTGTACGAGGTTAAGGCTTTGATTCAACAAGGCATTGATTTATAATATATTTTTACTTATTAAGTTTTTATATCTTATTTACTATACAGAAATGGGCGGAAAGAAATATTCACTATCTTTCTTTTTACTATAATATTTCACAACAGAATTACACTTAACAAACCGTATGCTGCACATTATGGATACAACATGTCACCCAATCATGACCAAGCGCATAGCCCCTTTTTCAGGGATCCATCTTTATCGGCCATGGTATTATCGATAAATTATCTCATGTTTTGCGAACATTGTTAAAATTGCTCTAGTCCTGTTATGAATTTACAGATGTTTTTAGATGCATATGAAGCCATTAGAAATAATTCATGACTTCTAAAAGAATTATTTCGCAAACCAGTCTGAAACAATATTAATTTCAAATATTCTCTTTTCATGTACACTGTGAAAGCTGGATATGGTAAAATACTCATCAAATTTGGTGTTAAGCAACACCAACAATTGTATGAACGAATCCTTTATTTCAAGTTAACACCAAATAAAGTGTACATTTACACTTTAGGTGGTATAATTAAATCTTTTCGTCAGTTATGATAAATGCTTACACCAAACACACACATTTGCAGTATTCATGAACCATTTTCGCTTCCAAAAATACCATTTGAGTAAATTTGGATGTCTTCAAATAGTAACGGTAAATAGTTTATAATCGAACATGTAGATTTATTGCCTTCTTGTACGCTACTGTATATCTATCTATTCGATATACACAAAAAACATGCATCTGCTGCTATGCAATTTGGATGTCGTCAAATAGTAACGGTAAATGGTTTATAATCGAGCATGTAGATTTATTGCCTTCTTGCACGCTACTGTATATCTATTTGATATACACAAAAAACATGCATCTGCTGCTATGTACTAGTTGGTTCAAAAGTTCGCTGCTACAAAATGTATGCATGTTTTTTGTGTAATAATGACGATTATGTGCATGTTAATTTGCGTATCTATTCATTTTAATGAGTATTTTTATAATATTTTACTCCGATTCGCTTCTTTTCTGTTTAACCTAATTCGAATTTGTCTTAATATTCCCTCTAAACTGTGTGTATGTTTGATTCGAAAAGTAATTTCATTTTAAGAAATAGTGTGTATCTACGCTCGTACTTTAAATTATATCATAAAAATAACTTTACCGACTTTTATAACTTATTGATATTATAAATTTTAGTGTTTCTGTGAGCACAAAAAATGGTGGTACTACTTTAGACTAAAAGTCGTGTAAAAGAACATTCTTGATTTATACCAAGAAAGATTCTTGTTGTTTCTTTGCACGAGCAATTTTCAGTATTAAGACACATTAAATTTTTTTCAGTGTAAATAATTTACGACTTTTTAACGTATTATATTTTTTAAACGCATCTTAACCTAAACTACGGATATAACTTAAGCATATACATAAACCATTTAAATAAATAATAACACCTTAAGAAAATTCGTAACTTCTAAAAGTATTAGTACCTAAACCTGCCGTAACCAATCTTAACTACATATATCCCCCAAACGTTTACATGAGTTCTTAAAGAAATTATAATATCTTTGAGACAATAAAGCCCTTGCAAATTTTATAAACGTAACCATGCAAATTAAATTTTATTATGTAACCATGCAAATTATTATTTCCAAGCAAATGTCATTGCAGACTTAAAAAGGAAAAAAAAATATTTTAATAATTTTGATTAGTATTGTACTCAACAAACCATTTTCTTTTTCAAATTCGTGTTTATATTGTTCCAGTACATGAGCAAGATAACAAGGAATTATAACAGACAACACTGAATGAAAGAAAAAAAAAAGAATGTCTTTTGACGTTAAGGCATATCCTCGGAAATATAAATAAGTCTAGGCACTCGATATAATTCTTGAAATGACAACCAATCTATCTCTAAGTTTAGCTTCGAACTCTAGAGCTTTCTAGAGTCATTTATTATTCTTCATGTTGTTAGGCATCAGTCCGTAGAACACAGATGGATGGCTTTAATTTAAGACTTGCTTTATTATGCACAGAAAGCTTCTTTCTGTAATTTTTTTATTAAGCCTAAAATAACAGCTGCGAACAATAATTGTCAATCATTTTATCGTTATTTTCGAGTATATGTCAATGAAATAATTTTTATTTTATAATAATTTAACTTGAGTAAATTTAATAAAAGTTAAAAAACTGTATGTTTAAGGCTATTGGAGGCAGGTAATATTTTGAGTAACGGTTATTTAGCAATTGTTTCAGAATCTCTTCCCGAAGTACTAACTTAGTTACAAAGGTTTGTTTTAAAATTAAAGATGTATGTTTGAATACTATTTTGTAGACAGAAGCTTTTATTGTTTAACAAAATAGATTATTATTGAGCAACATTTTTAAGTTGGTTTTAATTTTAAAAGTAAGTCAAATTAAGATCAGTTTTAAAAGTTAGAAAGTGATTACATACCTATTACTTCGAGATTTTATCGAAAAAAAAACCCTTTTCGTTGACTACATGACAGTTCTACGAAAAAAATGTTTGTTCCGTTCCTTTTAGGTAAAGTTTGGTTCTTAACCAATCGGAGAATATTTAAAGCACTTCCTAAACTATAATTGAAATTAAAAGGGCAATTTATCATTCAAAAAAGAAATTAAACACATTTTTATCGTACATTGTGAAAAATTCCGGATCAAATTACAGTGTAATGTACCAGCACTTTTAGTGCATCATCCGTAAAATACATTTTAACCGTTAAATATTGAACCGTAATTTTTGCAGTAATATTTATTAGAGTGAATCAGTGATTTTGCCGTAATTATTACTGCGAAAATTACGTTTGATGTCTTGTTTCGTAGTATGATTACATAACCCTGAGTGCCGGTACTTTTCACTGTAATTTGATCAGAAAACTTTTACAGTATGAGAAAAAAAGAAGATAAAACTTAAGAACCTAGTATATTCTGTAACGTTTTCCCTAAAGTTTACAAAAAAAAAATGTCATGCTAAATTTTTGTTATTTACTACGAGTTAGCTGTAAATGGCTAACACCTGTAAGATATTGTTCATAATTGTGATTACCTCTTTTGGTTTGAATTCAATTCTTTCTAGTAACGAATAAAGTTACGTTTAGTTGTTAAAATCCGCGTCTGTCATGGTTGCAGATAAGATACAACTACTGACGAAACGCCACTCTATTTGAAAGACGGGAATAGCAGAGAAATTTGCCATTTTTATTTTAACATTTTAATTATTGTGTGCTTTTAATAATTTAGGACGTATAAGTTTGCTGTCCAATTAAAATACGTGACATGTTTAGTTTACAGCGAGCAAATTTCTAAATCAAGATAATACCAGATTACTATTGTTTAGCATCTAGTACGTGGGGGAGGAGAGTACATACCGCGATAGGAATTGCTGTTCATGGTAGTTAATTTACAATCCAGTGTCCTTTAACGAATCGTTTTTTTAGATTTTTTAATGATTAATTCTGTTATTCGTGGTAATTACATTGCAAGCTTTTATTTCTTTTAAAAATTGTTACCTAAAATAAGGAAGTCAAGAATCAAGTTTTTTTTGTTATTTAACGAAATGTCAAACATTGAAGCAGGTTGTTAAACACCGCTGGATTGTAAAATCGCTTCTGGGGTTTGACGGGTGATAGCCAGGAAAACCAACAATTATAAAAATATGACATTTTGCTTTGTGTTTGTTTAAATATATAAGATAAGCCTACTTGAAAATTTATAAATCACATTATTGTCAATCATTAAAATATAAAGTAAAAGGACAGAGTAGAATTTTCAAGGTTATGATTAAATTTTGTCTGAAATATTGTTGATGATCCATAACTTCAAAATTAGTTAACTGAGTTCCCACCAAGAAATTATTAAGTCTTAATAAATTTAGATACCTTTAAATACATCTCATAATGAGGGGTTGTATATTCATCAAGAACTTATTCTACCCAATAATTTTGCTATAATCTCCAAATTCCATATCTCCTGAATAGATATCACTCAATAATTTGAGAAGTTTAAATTAAGTTTTAACTTTATTTATAGTTAAATGGCGAAATAGACGGAATTCACTATTGGCGCATTAATTTAAATCGTATTAATTTCCTAGTTTAAAATTTTCCTTTTTAAATAAAGTTACCATAGCCTATATGCTTTTTTTAGTCTATTAAAAAATGCCCTAAAATTGCAAATCTAATATATTTAAATGAGGGGGCGGGGGAATATTTTGATTAAATTATGATTAAAATTTGTCAGAAGCATTGTTGATGATCTAAAACTTCAAAATTAGTTTACTCGAGTTCCCACCAAGTAATTACTAAGTCTAGATGACTTTAGATACGGAGGATTTCCTTCAAATACTTCAGATAATGAGGGGTTGTATGTTCATCAAGAACTTATTCTACAGAATAATTTTGTTATAATCTCCAAAATCCACGTCTCCTGAATAGATATCGCTCAATAATTTGAGAAGTTTAAATTGACTTTTAACTTTAGTTATACAGTTAAACGATGAAATAAAAGGAATTCACGATTGGCGCTTTAATTCAAATATTAATCATTTTCTAGTTTAAAATTTTAATTTTTGATTAAAGTTGTCCTACCCTATATGTTTTTTCTTAGCTTATCAAAAATCGTGCTAAAATTATAAATCTAATTCTTTAAGTGAGAGGAAATTAATATTTTGATTAAATTTTATTTTCTTTCAATTTATTATTTTAAAACAATTGTGATACACATGCAAGTTACCTTGCAAGCATACAACAATGAATCTGGTAAACCAAAGTTCTTCTTAAATCAAAGCATTAAAGATGACTCTTAAAGTCGATGTCATTTTTAATCTTTCATGACACTGAATGTTGCATGACACTGAATGCTTGATGATCTGATTGTTAAATGACACTGAATGCTTGATGATCTGAATGTTAAATGACACTGAATGCTAGATGGCACTGGTGTTATGAATGGCACTGGTTTTAATTCAGTGTCATTCAGTAACGTTTTTTACTATAATTTTATTAATTAACTTTTATGCTATACGATGGAATTTCTCAATCGAAATTTTGACCATTTTCTGTCTAAATAGCGTGCTCAAATTCTAACCATAGTTCCTGATGATAATGCAAGTTTTCTTGCTGGCCGATACAGAATGTAGAAAAATTAGGAGCAGAAATGATTAACATTTTATCGCGAAATCAAATTTATATTTAAATAAAATTAAAACTTCTTTAAAGACTGTATCGGGTGTTCCACTTTATTTCGAGTGAGGGGAATGGGGCGGAAAAACTATAAAACTGAGAAGTATGTACAGGAAATGTGTGATGTGATCATCACAATGTTTGTTGCTCCATTTCCCTACTAGTCTGTCTCCAACTGAATCGCCCTCTTTGTTGTCTTTCGACTTTTGCGAAATCTATAAGCCTAGCGTGTTGACTTAGGAGATTCTCGCAACCGCTAAAGAGGGGACGCTATCTTTTAGAGATAGACCGAAGGTTGATGCATCCCCTTACAGTCTTTTTTTCTCTCCCTCTGTGTGGTCCCAGATTGCAGATCTCTTATTCATTCTTTTCATTTTTATTAATTTGCAAATAACTTTAAATTATCATTCATTGTAAATTTTACTACATTTTTTTTAACAACTTTAAGATGCTTGCGTAAAATTGATATCTTCTCCCTGGAGCACACAGAGAGGACTTGGACTCACGTGGTAGATATGTTTTTCTGCCAGTTTATATATCTTCCGCAACGTAACAATTTGCACTGCCAATTGGCAAGATAAAAATGATACCTGAACAAAATGTCTTGATGAAATGTATCTTTTCATTTTGGAGATTCGAATTAACTCACAATGACCAGCGATCTTACCTGAGCGTTATAATTTTCAAACCACCTTCTAACCAACAACTACCCCAGCAGAACAGAATGCAATGAAAAAAACACACACGACAACTAGTTCGAGAACAACAAGCTGTTATACTTGTATTAAAAATTACCACGCAGGCGTACAGACAAAAAGAAATGCAAATTTGATGCTCTGTAAGGGCTATTGTTATTTTGAACTTAGGAGAAATTTGAAAGACCAATTTGCTTAAAAGTTATTGTAATCTTAAAATTGATGTTATATATTCATGTTTTCGCAAAATTTTTGTGTTTACTTTTTTTTCCTTTAAATAATGGTAATTAAACAATTGATGTAGAAAATTCATTTATATATCTCGATATCTTTATTAAATAAGTTTACACTTGAGTTCATGACAAAAGTAACAAAGAGAGAGAGAGAATAATTGGGTAGATTTAAATTTAAAATTTTTGAAAAAATTAAAGCGTAATTCAAGAGGAATAAGCGTTTATTTTATTTTATTCCTATTTGAACTCTTATAATTATAAAAGTCCTGTTAACGATTAAAAGTACTAAGTTACACAATCTGTACTTCGAATTTTAATTTTTTCAAGTTGAGTTGATTACTTTTCAAATCCAGGTATACCTTTATTTCATTATGATTAACATATTAAAAGAAATTCTTATATACAAATATATAACATTTATATATTTCATCAAAAAATTGCTCTTCACTTTTGTGGAAAATTTCACTTCTCAGAAAAATATAACGATAGAGGAAAAGCTATCACATGCATGATTTGGTAAGCAGCACGAGCAGTGAAAGATGGGAGACTTATAGTAAATTTAAAAAAGAACTGTATGTTTATTTTAGATCCAAATTTAAATTTTTATATTGTTCATATTTTACTACTGACATAACTATCTTATCTATGCAAAATAAAGTATAATAACAAACCATTTATGTTAAAAAATGTTTTTTGAAAAAAAGGAAGCTTCTTTTTAAAAGGGATTCTAGGCACACAATTTTAAAATATGTTAATTCTTGATGTGTAGACATAATTACGTTACTAACGCTAAAAAAGAATTACTAATATACAAATGTAAGTCTCATAAATGAATTAGCCTAGAGTTCCTGACCAAATTATTAGACGCACTATGAGATTTTATATTAAATCTTAATTATCAGGTGATACTATACAGCATTATTGTGTGGCGCCAAGGCATGGTGCGTAGTCGCCAAAGGAATCAACGGGATGACAAACACACGATATCGGCACCCTTGTATCTTCCCCAGTATATTTAAGAAGCTTCGAACTCAACTCGGTGCACACACACTCGTACTTAATTTTACTTTTCTGTTTTTTAGCTTGTTATGTTTCAGTTGTTAATAAATGTTTAGTTGAATTTTGTCATAGTTGTCTTCAACTTAATATGAGAGGGTTCCTCCCCCTCAATTGCGGCTGGCTCAATTCATATTGCACGAGGCTGAAACTGATTTTCACTTGCTTATGTTCATGAATCAATTGGGTATAATATGAAAAAAACACAACTACTTCGATTTAGTAGGAACAACATATGATGCAATGCTAAACGAATGGAATTTAGTTGTTGTTTATTTAGTTATTGTTATTAGCAGTTGTTGTTATTTGTTTTAGTTGTTGTTGTTTATTTAGTTGTATTTAGTTTCAATAACTTTTCTTTATAATGCAATAAAATCTGGCGAGCAGCTATTTAAACGATCGAACACTTCGTTTGTTTATTTGTGGCTTGAAGTTAGGCTCGCAGAAAATGCCGTTCATGGGTTAAATTTAGTAGGAATAACACAACCTGTGACGTAGGCTATATTATACCCAATTGGGTATAATATGAAAAAAACACAACTACTTCCACTTCAAAAATTTTACTAGGAATAACATTTACCTTTTAGTTTAATTAATAAACTGAGTTTTAAATATGTTTACTAAATTTATAAACTTAGGTAAAACAACAAAATAAATTATTTCCAAAGGAACTAGACTAATACAATTCCAACCTGGCGAGTAGCGACTTATAACAAGACACTTCGTTTGATGCTTACTTGTTGCTGGAAATCAGGTTCGTAGAACCTAGTTAAATTTAGTAGGAATAACACGATCTGTGACGTAGGCTATAGTATACCCAATTAGCTGATATTGTAATGCAATACGTTAAAAATGAATACAATAAGAAGTGTATAAAAAATCTCACGAATAAAAACCCATTACATGAATGTTTAAATCTAAAAGTATTGCATATAAATTCGTGCAAAACATGCAAATATTAAAACACTGCAGTGCGTCTAATAATTTGAACTAATTATTATAATATACTAATATGAAACGTGATATAATAAATATTCTATATTTATATAATACATCGTCTAATTTATCTAATCGTTGAATTTATATTATATATCGTCTAATTTAACCAATTGATACACGAACGTAACCAAGTGCAAACCGGTTTCATTCGCGTAAAAACAATAAGGCTGTATAGTATCACCTGGTACTTAAAATTTTACATAGAATCTTATAGCGTCTAATAATTTGCCCAGGGACTGTATTATAATATCTTATGCAATTCTAGTACGGCAAGCACTCGACTTTTGACTCTTAAGAGAATATAAAGCATTTATGAAGTTAAAATTACAGTGATTAATCTCGAAATATCAATTTAATTTTAGACTTTTTATCATTTGTATTTTTTAAACTTTTACATTGATATTTAACCGTGATTGATTCAGGAATTTAAAGTCTACTGTTTAAAAAATTTTGTATCTTAGTTTTCAGTGTTTTGATTGATTTTTTCCTTAATGCAGAGAATAGCACTTTAAAAATAAGATAATTTGGGCTCAGCAATTCAAATAAAACGCCTCTTTCTGGCTTAACAAAAACATTAACTAGAATAAATTTACCATAAATGGGTGAAAAATAATCCATAAGTAACTCAGCTTTGTAATCAAGAAATTTAGGGTGACCTTAACTTCAGCTAAACTTCCTCCCAGTCGATTAAAAGAACTTTAATGTAGTCAGATTAAATAGAATTTACCAGTTGAAAAGATCGCATTTTCAGTTAAGACTTTTTCACTAGACAATTTATGAAGATTATCAAAGTAATTCCAGAAAAATTTCTCGGGAATTCCATTAGTTTAAATAGTTTGAGAGTCTATTTCTTATATATAATTACTAATTTATATAAACTTATATTATAAATGAGATGAAATAGTTTCATAAGTGTATAAGGGAGGAGAGGGGTCATAAACCCTTCAGATTTCGACAAAATCTCATATTTTTGCAAGAATTTTTTAATAAAATAAAATGTTAGAAAGAGTTTATTTTCATGCCTCCTCATATATTGCTAACGAGACAACGAAGATTGTTTTTTTTTTTTTTCTTTTTGCTTTGCAGTGAAAGTATAAATAAATTATTCTCTAATTTTGAGAGAAATGAGGAGAAATTCTGCAAATCTTATCCCCGCTACTGAGAATTAGAAAATGCCTTATTTACACGTGCGCATATATATTTATATATAAGAAGAGAGTGGAATGATAACACATAGCCAATCACAGAAGACTTCTGGTTAGTAACGCACAAAACAGCCAATCAAAATTGAGAATGCATGTATGCGAAAAGGTAATAATTTTTAATAATGCTGTTAAAAAATGCAAAATACAAACTGACCTCAAATAAAACTCAGAGGACTTCGAATCAAATAATTGAGGAAACTCTACTATTACGTTTATAAAAAGGAAGATTTATTAACTCAACAACAAAATTATAACATCGCCATTCCAAAAAAAAAAAAANAAAAAAAAAAAATCTCACACTTGCTACGTAAAGCTATAAAAAGACCGAACTAGCCTTAGACCGAACGATTATTTATGCAAGCGATTATATATGATTATTATGAACTAAACTTCATGAACTAAACTTTTTTTCAAGCGATTATTTATGATGTCATTAGATAAAAGTGTCATTAACGCAATATTATCCAGTGTTTATTATTAATAACTTTGAGTGGCAATGTAAAAAGATAGTTGTTCTAAAGTTTTATAATAAAATGCTTGTTTTGATAGAACGCAGATAATTATTTTAGAATTCCAGTATATTTTAATAGCTTTGATAAATCAGGTAGAGTTATTGGAAGCACGAATCAACACTCTCTCAAAAAACTATTTACATTCCAAATTATCAAAATATATTGAACAGAGTTTACTTTAAAATACTTATATCTTTTATAAAAAAATGGGTCGCCGTGAATATCTTAGGCAAAATCAACAGCGGCATAGAGCTGAACATGATTTAGCTGCACAAAATTAACTGGAAAATAATCGCAGTGCTATCAATACGCGACGGCGGAATGCGCGGCGAAGAAACGTTGAAAAGTCAAGACGTTTAAAATGAAAACGAATACCTTGGTGTACTTACGAATACTTCTGATTGAAACTAAAATATTTTGTCAGTTGACAGTATTGAAGTTAATTGAGCAATTACTTGCAATGGAATTTGCTTTTGAAATATTACTTAGAATCAACTTATTAATATTACATGTCTTAATTTGTTTGTAATTTTTGTAAATTTTTTTCTACAGATTTTAATTGTTTTCAGCTTAAAATTTAAATTACTGGGAGGGGGGAGATAAAGCACCATACAGAGAGCATCCGGCATCCTAAAAGATGAACAATGATTTGGGTCAGGCTCTACCACATGCCCTATAGCAGTGTTTCCCAAAGTGTGGTACGCGTACCCCAGGGGTACGGGAACAGTTTAGCTGGGGTACGCGTTCTTATGCGAAATATCTTGCAACACACGAAAAATTCAAAATTTATATTTAAAAACAAAGCTAGTCATGAAAATTTACGATTATGTATTTTTCTATTGGGTATTTTTTGCAGAGTTATCAGTTCATAATTAGTGGTGTCAACAGCCAGTTGTTATTTTAACTTTTGTGCAATTTCTTATAGTAAAAATTACATAAATTTTTTATTAGTGGTACACAGCTTTACGAAAAAGAAAGAGTACGCAAAAGTCAAAAGTTTGGGAAACACTGCCCTATAGTAATGTGTTAAATAATATTGCTCCCTCGCTTTATATAAGTTTATAATATTGTTTGTATTGAAATTGCTTTATATAAGCTTATAATGTTGTTCCTCTGACATTTTACAATCCTATCATATTCTCTCTATGTGATGTTGGTGCAGAAAAATTGACAGCTAATCTCCANGTTAGAGTTATGCTTTTATTTGACTGTATTATTTTTACAAGTACATATTGATGAAGATGATCATTAATAGTTCGTTAGAGTTATGCTTTTATTTGACTGTATTATTTTTACAAGTACATATTAATGAAGATGATCATTAATAGTTCGTTATTTGACTGTATTATTTTTACAAGTGCATATTAATGAAGATGATCATTAACAGTTCGTTAGAGTTATGCTTTTATTTGACTGTATTATTTTTATAAGTACATATTAATGGAAATGATTGCAAAACTTCACGTCGTTTAATTTACCGTGCGTCAAAAGTAAATGAAACAATACAACCAATCATTACGGTTTGTTTCAACGGAAATAATTAATAGCAACAATGTAACAGGCTTCAGGGAACATCAATGTTTCATTTCCCAAATAAATGTCAAACGAAATACTGAAAGTATCTCCGGAACTATTTATCAGCAAGGAATGACACTTTTCAATACAAAAGGTTGTTTCTTAACAAATAGAAAGCAAAGAAAAATCAGTTCTAGTTCCTTACTTTTTGTCCCTTCTTAATACTAGACTGCCAATGTATTTCCTCGAGCCTCGTCTGAAGTTTCAATACTGGTTTATACCAAACAGACGGGCTACCGGAATCGATGAAGTGGAAATTCCCTCAGGACAAACATATACTGAAAGATGTTTTTCAAATTTTTCGAAAGCGATTACTTTATTTTGTTATGCGAGGCAAAATAAGTGAAATTTTTATGACAAATCATTTTATTATATTTCTTTTTTGCAATAGAATGTAGTTTTTTTATGAATTTTATCAATTTAACTTCTACGTTGCAAAACTTCTAAAAAACATTCAAATATTATGGGATAGTATGCAATTAGTTTCATTCTGCTTTTTTTTTTCGTCTGCGTCTTTGATTTTTTTAGAAATCAAAATGGCTAAATTGTTGTTAAAAAATCGGCGCTTGATATTTATTTCCTTCTAAGGCAATATTACATTTATTACGGTTTCAGAACACTGTAAGCCAGGTGATGTAACTTTGAAACAAGAAATGTGTGTATGTGTGTACATGCGAAGTAGGAAATTACTTTTTGATCCCATTCTGTGTTTTCTTAAAGGCGCACGTGCAAAAAAAAAAGCATATTTGGGTAATAATAAGGAGTTTATTCTGTCTACAATTTTCACTTTAGTAACGTTGAAATAAAATAATCATAATTGTTAGTGATCGGATTTCGATGCAACTATGCAGCAACTTTTAGTGTATTTTTTACATCATTGTTGTTGAAACCACTGTTTGAAGTGAAATCAGTTGTTTTTGGTCACGTGAGTCAAATAACCAAATGACTCTAATACTGCCTACTTGAAATCGTTTGTCGCCATTTTCGATTAGTTTTAATACATTCGACTTGGTTAAGTTGTATTTTTTACATAATATTATTTAACTTTTATATTATTTTAGCGGTTCGATGCAGAAATTAATTGAATTCTGTTGAAGCTGATGGAATTCGCTCGCTTTTAGCAAAAATTTGGTTTATGAAGTTAGAAAACTTTAAAAAAAATAACTTTCGTTATTTGAGTAGTGCTATAAGTACAACGCACTTACGAAGATTAAATTTATCAATTGTCCAAGAAAATTGTGCAGATTCACAAGTTAGTTTTTACTCTCTATTTATTATAATTTGCTATTAATCACTTAGAATGCAGTACTTGAATTTACAATGAATTAAATAAGAGTTTTAACTTTCAAAATGATTAAATTTCTTTGCAGAAAACAAATAATGCGTTTAAATTAAAAACGCAATACATTTTACGCATGCGCAATATTATTTAAAAATATTTTTTAGATCAATGATGTAAGATAATTTTATTTATTTTAAGTGATAAGGACTACTATCTTCCGTTAATTTAGATTTTTGCTGTGTTCTATTTCTAAGGTTTTGATCTTGAGCTCAACTCTTAATAGTTTGTAACCAATTACATTAATACTTTTGCTCCTTACATTGTTAGAAATTTCTCAGAAAATATGGTTAAATAATTTATATAATTGTTATTTTAACACATTCAAACAAAACAGTAAATAACCATTAATAAGATGGTACTCAAAATTTTAAAGTGAGAAAAACCGTTTATTAAATGCCCTCACGTAATACGGTTAAACAACTATAATTTTATCGCACTAACTAGACCCACCGAATGAAGCCTCTTAGTTCCTTGTAGAAGGGTACACATAATAGCTAAGAGGGCTAATCGGTGATTCTTATCACCAACAGAACGGGGTTTTCAGTCCCGGAATTGACAATAATTTCTGCATTCCTTTCAACGCGTGATAAGCTTCTGGTGTTCGGCACTTCCCAATTTGTGACCCTGGGCAATAAGAATAACGATACTCTCATTCATGCATAGAGGGCAGAATCATAAAGCTGCTGAAATATCTCCAGTATCCAGTAAAATTTCTTTTTTACGGTTTTTTAACCATGCAAATTGTGAATGGTTAGAATACCGTATAGTTTTGTAAATCATCTTTTTTTAACCATATTTGTTATAAACAGTTTCAAGACCGTAAAGTGAAAAATATGTTCTTCACCGTTAACTTTACGGTTGATTGGACGGACAGACTACTCCCGGTTATTTTACTATAATTTTAAAATGAAAATTTTAACAGTGTACTATAATTTAGTAATCTATCTCCATTATACTGGGAGCTTTTTTTTAGTCTACGACAGGTCAATGGATGGTTCGAATTTATAGTGCCTGCTGGACAAACTGAGCATACGATGGTAGAATATGTTTTACTTAAGACAATATTTAATGTTACACCTATGCAAAAAAATTTTTTTTTGAAAAGTTTCCTCAGAACGAAATAATTGAAATTTCTAAACTATTTTTATAGCCAGGAACTAAAATTCAAAATTATTGCGAAAGTGTACTTTATAATATCTGAGAAGTTTAGAAGCATATGCCATATCTTTATATTATTAATTAAATACATTGACATTATAATATCCTGATAAAAACTAAACCTCAATTTTAAAACGAGCACTACTAGCATACGTTAAATAAATAAGTAAACACAACAGTTAATAAATTAAACTTTAATGGTTGCAAAAATCTTCGCATTATAGCGGAAGATATTCAACGCCTGAGTTTGACTGTCTTGTATAATAATAATTATCTCTTCATTCGAACTGTAGAATTAAGTCACAGACTGAAGACACCGAGAGGTTGATTAACTGATGCGATACTGTTGCAGATGTCTACTTACGTTGACTAGAAACTTCCTAAGCGGAACATAGAACTTAGCGTAATTTAATCTTCACTACGCAGAGCAGAGGCAATCATTCTGTAACATGTGACTGATGAATAAGCTAACAGATAATGTCCTGATAAGTATAGAGCTGAATTAGAAAATTTTGCTGCTAGCCAATGACTAATTGCACAACTTTTTAACGCTGATCGTTTTTTAAAACAAGTGGCCAATTTTTCAAAAAAATTTTTTTATTTAAGCGATTTAGAAAATTATTGATATCAATAATGTTTTTCATAAATAAAGCATTTCTCAAAATAGGGTAAATAGTACAAGGTTTATTTCTAAAATAAAAAAAAATTAAGAAACAAGCGTGAAATAAAAGACTTGGCAGAATATTGCAAAATATTACTTTTAATTTTTTTCATATTTTAACCGTCGTTGAACAGCTGATCCAATTTTAAGCTTACGACTACCAGTGCTGAACACAAAAATCTTGTAATTTTGAACCCAATCCAGAAGACAAGGGAACTCCTGGATGAAGTATTGGGAGGAATTCGCCTTCTTGGATCACTTTTTGATGGACAGAGCCCGCATTTGCGTTTCATGGGTAAGAAAACCACAAAAATCTCCCACGGCTAGACTGACGGCAAGGGGACTTTAGCTTATGATCCGTCTACAACTGAGAATATTTTTACTTTAGCACTGTGGTCGGTGCGGAGTTCGTATCGATCAGTCACCACTGGGATTCAAACCCGGGGAGACTCATTGGGAGGTGAGTGCTCTAACCCTTGAACCACCACGGTTCACTCTATAGTTATTTTATAGACGTCGTTGAGCAGCCGTCCCAATTATTTGGGTTTATGACTACTAATGTTCAACTCCGTAGCTTTGTAATTTTGAGCCCAATCCAAAAGACAAGGGAACTCCTGGATCAAGTATTGAGAGAAATTTGCCTTCGTAGAGGACTTTTTGTTGGAACTAACCAGCATTTAAGTTACATGGAGAGGAAAACCACAAAAACCTCCAACGGTTAACCTGACGGAAAGGGAACTCAAACCCATGATCCGTCTACCTTTGAGGATATTTCTCGTCAGCACTGTGGTCGGTGCAAGCCGGATGCGGTATTCGTATAGACCAACCATCGCTGGTGGCAAATATCAGATGATTTTTTTCATATTCAGTACTCCTGTGTCCAATGGTTGAATAT
The DNA here is from genome assembly GCF_043381705.1 of Parasteatoda tepidariorum. Classification (NCBI taxonomy): domain Eukaryota; kingdom Metazoa; phylum Arthropoda; class Arachnida; order Araneae; family Theridiidae; genus Parasteatoda; species Parasteatoda tepidariorum. The sequence goes on from NC_092207.1 coordinate 73,089,764, forward strand.
ATCTCGTTTTTATTTTTATGATTAAGTTTTGTGTGTGGTTTTTTCCCTTTTACGCACTTTTAGTTAAGGAAAACCTGGATCGGTAATTGGAATCCCTTACTGCGGAAGGTAAAAAGGGAAGAAGTTGAATTTTGTTGAATCAAATGAAACTAGTCCCAAACGAGGAGGATTGATAATTTAGAAGTTATTAGGTTTTATCTAGGTACAATTTCAAATTTATATCTTCCTGTGCACCTGACACTGGTATCTAGGCAAGTAGAGTAATATTTTTCAAGTATTTTCCAACTCTAAAAAAATGAAATCAACACTATTACAAATCTATAGAACTTATGATTCAAAAGTTAATTTTTTTCTGTGTACAGTACAATAAAGTACAGTTTTGTTTATTCATTTAAGCATCGGACAGTTCTACATAGGCAAGTGAATATTGTTTCCTACGTATTTATTTACTACTAGCCGCCAAAGGCGGCCAGCTGTCCGCCACGCTAAAGGTTTTCACAAATAAAGTTTTTTAAAACATAGCGGGAAATCTGAAGATTAGTGGACAATTAAAGTGTTCCTGTCCTGCAATTTTGTCTTCATATCCAGTTCTGCTGCAGATGTGTTATAGCTCTTGAGGATGTTTGAAGATGTAACTTTGCTATGGTAACCTAAGGCCTATGGTAACCTAACCTGTAATATAACTATCAGTTAGAGACTTGTTTTTTTTTTTAAAAAAAAGGGCCTCAGAAATTGTAAAAGCATACAAAAGTTGCTTTCGAAATCATCATTGGCCAATAGCTGAAAACCTCTTCTAATCTTCTTTGACGCTTCTTTGATATTTCTTGGGCTCTAGAATTGCTTGTCGAAATTCGGTCATGTTTCATCCTTCTTTGACGCTCCTCAGGCGTTTCTTGGGTCCTTCTTCTTCTTTGAGAATCTCTTAATATCTTTTTCTTTGACATAATACAAAGTTTTTTGAAAGGCGGTTCTGCCATGTCAGTAATCGGGATTTTAAGAAGTCAACGAATACTTTAGAACAAAAATTACTACGAAAGCAAATCATGAAACTTTATTAAAATCTAAGTGCTTACCTGCAAACTGAAACTTTCTGAAAATAACTAATTACATTTAATAAAAACTGTTAAAATAAAGAATAGAAAAACCAAAGAGATCCAAGATAAGTGTGATCGTTCCTTCAAAAACAATTAAATTCCTATTTTATATACACAGTCCAGTCACATTAATGTGACCACCACCTACTTTCGATGTCAACGTGAAATAACCAATCACAGAGTGTAGGTGGCAGCACATTACAGTGTAGTGTATATATTGGATGTCCTAAGGCATCAAAAAGCATTTCAGTCGTTGGCGCAATGCAGAAATGTAGCGATTTATCCAATGTCCAAAAGGGCATGATTATTGGCTTTCGAGCCAAGGGTGGAAGCATTTCGGAAACGACTGATTTTGTGAACTGTTCGCGCACCGCCATGGTAAAAGTATATCGTGCATGGCAAAATGGCACTATAGAAAACAAGCGGCGTGGCACATGTGGTGCTCTACGGGCCAAAGATGGCAGAGGCGAATAAAGGCTACGGAGATGCGTTCAGACGAATAGACGCGCAACTGTTGAGCAACTGACCGTCCAGATGAACCAAGGGGCTACCAAGAGTGTATCCTCAACAACTGTTCAGCGAACGTTGCTGCGCATGGGCTTCCGCAGTAGACGCCTGTAATGCACCTGTGACTGCTATTCATCGTTGACGAAGGCTGGAATTTGCACGCCAGTACTGCAACTAGAAGTCCACAGAGTGGTAACAGGTATCTTTTTCCAATGAATCACATTTTATGCTCCTTGGGACAGATGATCGTTGGCGTATACGGCGTGAAACGTCTGAAAGCAACACCCTGCAACAATTTCCGGAAAGCTGCAGGCTGGAAGAGGGAGCGTTATGGTTTGGGGAATGTTTTCCTGGCATTCACTGGGTGCACTTGTAGGAACATCATATGTCACATGACTATTCATATTACTTTTATGAGAGTTGCGAATGGCAACAGATCAAAAAATAATAATAAAAAATGAGTGTTCTAAAAAATGTCTGCTGATCATTTTTATCCTGTAACTCTGTTGCGTACAGCTATGTTTTAAAAA
>NC_092207.1:73093102-73175217 GCF_043381705.1 Parasteatoda tepidariorum
AAGAGCAATGGCTCTCACTTCCTATTGAACTGATAGACCGCATAATTGAAAGCATCACACATCGCTGTTTGTGCTGTATTGCTTCTAGAGGCAATCATATTCCATATTAAAGGTACTTTTTCTATTGCAAACCGATACTTCCAATTTGTTTATTTTATACATGTGCTAATTTCTATACTACTATTAATGTCTGATAATTTCTTTTTATGTTGTTTAATACCTTACTATGTGTTGTATATTGTGGGTAAGTTTCATAAAATTCCATGTGTAATTTCTTGAGTTATCGCGATTTTTGTGAATTTTCCTTAATTTATGATAACCAGTGTATATGAAAAGAACACGAAAACGAATTAATTTTTTATGGTATCTATTTCTATATAATTTTTTATGGTATCTATTTCTATATCGCTACAAAAGTTATCGTCCTCGTTTTAAAAAAAATAGAGCGTGGAAAGAAGACGAAAAACTTATTATAACAATTATGAACAGCGACAAATATATCAAAGCGATGCGTTCTATTTACGTATCGAATATGCTGCCACATTATTAATACAAAAGTTAAACTTTTCTCCACTTTGATAAATGTAAACTAATACGAACTTTACAATTAAATTATTAATTCCTTCGTATATTAATGGTTTAAGTTGTCGAAAATTAATATTTCAATTGTAAGGTCCATGGCAACATTTTAAATCACACGTTTGAGTCATCACTTTTTGACGAGTTCAATTTTTACAGATTTCATCGTAAAACTATGAGGTGTTTCGATTGCTTTTTCGGCGTTTATTACTACATAATTTCATATGGTTTAAAGTATCCCATTATTTTTAATACGATATTACGGTACGCCAAATTAGAATGTAAGTAATCACGTTTTGATATGCTTTATTTGTTCCGATTTCATCGTAAATCCAAGCAAATTTTTGATTTTCACCAGTTATGTTATTAGTGCTAATTTAAAATCACGATATATTTAATGTGATATTATAACTCACGAGTTTCGATCACACATTTAAATACTCATCTGCCAAAAGTTTGATACCATATAATTGAAGACATTTAGGCAATATTTAGACATTAGATCAAACTTTTTATGTTGTTGTGAAAAACGTTTCTTGGAAGCTGTTTTGGTGAAAAAACACCACTATTTAAAACACGGAGCAAACAAATAAGATATTACTTTGTATTGTACTGGGATTTAACAGAAATTCTAGAAACTTATTGTATTTTAACTTAAATTATACTAAAGAGCAGTTTATTGTCAAAAATTTTATCCCTTAGAAAAAGTAAAAGTCAAACACTTAACACTCTGCCAAATTATAACATTTTTGAAATTATGTTAGCTTTTTCCATTGAAGTTTTAAAAGAAGCAGAAATTCATATTCAAATATATTAAGCTATAGACGATTAGATCAAAATTTCCAGATTAGTTCAAAATTTCTTTATGCAAAAAGGAAATTAAATTTGTCAATGAAACATTTATGATTAAATTTTATGTAGAAAAAATTACATCCCACAAGTTACTTTATTAATTCGAAACCATCAACTAACCCATTTTCAATGTACTTATTAGCTTTTACATAAAATAATAAGACATTTTCTTTTATTCGATGTTTTAATTCAAATTTTTAAATATTTTACATTAAAGTATGTAAAAACATAAAGAGTTCATGTGACAATTAATTTCGATTTGAATTAAAATAGGTAATAGAAAAATCCACTTCTTTAAAACATTTGAATTTCTTGAAATAAATTTTTAATGAGAGTTTTATTGTAAAGCTTCTTCCAATTAAGAATTCGATTAATTTTTTTTCGTAATCATCCTTACTATATAAACCTATAAGATATCTTTCAAAGATTATTATTTTAAATATTCATTTCTCAGAAAAAGAAGTTAATTGAGTTGTACAGTTCTTTTTTTATTTCTGTTCGAAAGATTTTCTTTCTCGTTGCTAATTCATGAAATTTTAAGTAAATGATTTATTAATTAAGTTGATAGAATTAAGAAGAATCGAATTTAGCTTTTTTTATGTTTTAAAATTGAATTCTATCTGCAAGTCTTAGGATTTGTCAATTTTTCGTTGTAAAAAAAGCGGAAACAAACGTGCTTGTTAATACCCTCTTAGTTCTTTATTATAACATTCTCCAGTTTTTTAAGTATAATATTATTAATTGTGAATAAATTGTAATAGTTCTGGAAAAGCAAAAATTTTAATTTTTCTTTCCTTAATTATTCAATCAATTGAACTTGAATTTTGTATTTTGTCATTTAAAATTGAGTATTTAAAATTGATATAAGGACTTTTATACCTTAAAATTCAAAATTGTTCCGACTATTATTGAAGAAGGAAATACAAATTAATAAATAATGATCAAATTTTTTTTTATAGGAAATTATATTTAGATATGCACAGAGTAAAATTACCGGTAATGGACTTTCTGGTAAACAAAAAAACTATATTTTTGGTTCATGAAATCAAAATATTAGGTACTTAAATCATTCATTTGGTAATATTACTAGTCATGTAGCAATTGTTTACAGAAAATTCTGGTTTTAAAAAATTATAGTTCTTATTGCCCCTCATATAGTAAAAAATACAAACCTGAAAAGTGACTTTAACTGAAGAAATGGTTTTCACGCTAAAGGTACATGATAAAAGCATCAAATTTTACCAGATTTAACAAATTTTATCACACATTATAAAATTATGTTTTATTGTTAATTTAACTAAAATCATTACCAAAGCTCTTCGTTAAAAATATAGAGCTTCGTGGTAATTTCACAGAAGCAGAACCACGGTAAATTTTACCATATTTTGATAGTTTTGACCATGTTTTGTTTTCTCTGTGTGCCTTTTTTTGCCAATAAGAACTTTACGAAAAGCTTATAAAGATAGAGAAATTGTTATTGTTTAAAAAAATCGCAATATTGAGAAATACATAAAAGATGAGAAATACATAACATTAAAGAGTTTTAACTTTCTATTAAACTTTTGGTATCATATTTCCAACATTGGCCAACTCTCCTATTTTTATGGTTAAAAATTTAAATCTGCCGCCAAAGACGCATTATGCATAAATTAGCATATTTGAGGTCAAACCTTAGAAACTTTATATTATTGAAACTAAGTAAAGGGAAATCCAATCATTTGAACTAAAATTACTTAAGATTATCTCTCTCTTTTGTCTCAGAGTACTATTTCCTGTTGTTACGCAGTTAACTCTCAAATAGTTGTATATTCAAACAAAATATTGAAATCAAAACTGGAAAACTTCACCCTTCTTTCGAACGCATAAATTTCGCTAATGATATGAAAACAGCTTCAGCTGTAACAAAATATTCAACGGGAAAGTTCTGCAAATGTTTAATTTCATTTGTAATAAAATATTCAACGTGAAGGCTCTGCTAATAATATGAAAACAGTTTCTGTGCGAAAATTGTAAAAGACGCATTGCAAAGGTATAAAAGGAAATGACTTTTAAGCAATATTTTTTTTTAAAGAAAAATGATCAAATATTGCAAAATTTCGACGAAATCGGATGAACAATTCCTGAAAAATCGAATTTTAAATATCCGACTTGAATTTCAATTTCTCAAATACTATTCAACCGAATTTGCTCAAATTTTGCATTTTGCCTTGTAAAGCTACATACTTTAAAATGATGCAAAAAATTACTTTCGATTCAAAACTTTTTCGATCATTATTATATAAAATAATGAATATTTACTAAAATATATTATTTGCATGGGACAATCTTTCGATAAACAAATTTTATAATTGTGAGCAAAAATGTTTCAATTCGTTCAAATATTTTTAGAAATATGGTGAAACACGCAAAAAGTAAAATTAGCATAAAGGGATCCAATGTTAGGAGAGCTCTTCTGACCAAACGTTTGAGACCATATTTCACAGATAGCGGCTACCCCCTATATTTTAGGAGACAGAAATCCCAATCCGTCGAAAAAAGGTATATTTATTCAGAGAAAATATGTTTTTTTTTATTGATTTTTTAACTTAAAAAATCGTCTACACTTATTAATTAGCATATTTGAGGTCACCCCTTCGAGCCATTAAAATCAAGTCCAAAAACGTGAAGATCCGACCATTAGATCAAAAGTTATTCAGGTGGTCCGTTTTTTTGGCGTACTGTACATATTACCCTAAAGCATTGAAACAACGTTTTAATATATCAGCTACAATTTGCAATGATTAACGATAATTTGCATTGTAAGTAGGAGTAATTTACAATATCTATAGGCGTTATAAATTTCTTGATGGTAATGTAATATTTTGATGGCGCTATAAATATCTTATTTCGGCTGTACTTTTTCTTTTAAACTTAATTGTCAATAAAAGTTTATTTTGTCAGAAAAATATTAATCACCTTTAAATCTAACTCATTGATTAAAATATATAGTTTATAATGATTGTACCTAACTTCAAAAAAGACAAAAGACAATACAATTGGACAATGCTATATGCAATTGATCCATAACTAGAAGATATTAAATTTACATCAACGTCATAATATTAAGATAATGACGAATTGATAATGTTGTAAAAATAACATAAAGAGAAAAAGATAGTGTTTTTTAAAAAGCAAATTACTATACTTCGTTGCTTAAAAAGGGAGAAAAAACTTAGATAACAGTGTTAGTTTCAGTAAATTATTAAATATCTTTGATAAAAATGGAAAAAAAAATAATTCCACCACACTACTTGATGAAGGAATAAAAAATTTATGGAGTTAATTTAGAAAATGATGCCAAATGATTAAGCTAATGAAATAAAAGTTATTTTAATAACTTCTTCATTTTGTGCTCTATTAACTTTGTAAAAACGCAGTATTCAAAAAGCTAAGAGAGAAATGAGAGTATTAATTTAATCTAATCAAAACATTAAATGACTTTACACTTTAAGAAATGACTTTTACACTTTAAGAAATTTTATGTACCTCAACACTGAAAACAGTGGCAACTACTTAACAGCAAAGTAGTGCATTATAACGTCCTGCACAACTCTTGTGAACATTTTGTTTCCCTACACCAATGTTCGTTTACACCACTTGGTTTAAAGTAGCCGCCGCCATTTTAATTATTTATAACAATGGAATTTAGAATAACAGTAATGCAAAATAAACAGAAAAGTCAGTAAAGATATTTTTACAACGCTATAAAAAGTAAGAATTATTTATTTAGAAAGCAAACGTACAATATTTCTTAGAATAAAATTGGTCAGTAAATCAAAATTAATCGTAGTACAGAGTGAATTTTAAGACAAATGTGAACTAGGCCTAACAATACGGAAGCGGATAAAAAATTATAAGTTTCAAGATTAGTTATCAGTTAATAAAGTTCTCAGAGATTTAAAAATTGCTAAACTTGTAACTAAGTTTGTAAACTGGTAACGTAATTGTTGAATTCTAAACAGAGATTTAAAAACTACGAGTTGGTTTGTTAATCAAACATACTCGTAGTACCGATGAAATTTTAAGACTAATTCGAACTAGACTTAACGAGACGGAAGGGGATAGAAATTGTACGTTTTAATACAGTTCTCAGAGATTTTAAAATTGTTAAACTTATAACAGAGTACTTGCAAACTAAAATTGTAAACTTGTAACTGGTAACATTATTCTTAAATTGTAAACAGAGATTTTAAAAAAAACTACGAGTTGATTTGTTAATAAAACATACTCGTAGTACGGAGAGAATTTTAAGACGAATTGGGATTTGGCTTAGCAAAATAGAAGCGGTGAGAAATTATATGATTTAAGATCAGTTCATACATAATAAATTTTCGGTCTTGAAATGATGAAAAATAATAAATAATTATTATATTTATTACAATAAACATAATTATTATAATTATTATTATAATTATACTAATAATTATACTAATAATCATAATAATAATTATAATAATAATTATAATAATAATTATTATAATAAATGATAATGTTAAGATTGCTAGCTAAAGTTGTCCTTTATTTACATTTTCATTGTTCAGCGTGACTTTGATAAAGGATTATTTTGATAGTAAACATAATTGTATTTCATTAAAATGAATGAATTGTAACCTTAAACTTCTGATACTTAAATAAGCAAGGAAAATGGAAGCATCTTTCAAGTGATGAAATTGCTGGCAACTTTAGTAGGATTTTATAGGATATCTCAAGAGTAAACTCACGAAAGTATCAATGCATAATGAACTTAATTAAATTAAAAGTTACAGAATTATTAAACTTCAGCTAAGAATTATTAAACTGCAGCGGTCGCCATAGCAACGCATGTAATGACGACATGTGAGCACTGTTTTGGTCTTGAACAATGAATATTCTTCATGTTAAGATAGATTATTAGAAAGTGTAGAAATATGACGATATTACATAGTTATAGAGGACTGCCTATTATAATTATAATAAAGTTATTAATGTATAGTATAGTAATGACAATAAATTAAACAACGCTTGTATGAAACGAAAATATTATTTAAAAATTTATTGTGTAATGTTACGCAGCTAATTTATAAAGTAAACATGAATATTAATTTATAGAATCAGAGAGGTTTTGTTACTTTGGATAAATTCATTTAAGTGAAAGTACTCGTGACACTATTATTGTTGTAATTGGAATTATTAATCAATTTTTAAGACACATCAATGGTTAATGCTTGTTTTTAAGTGAATTCCTGCATTATTTATGCATTCAAGTGGGTGGATCATGATTGAAATTCATAATCAAATATTAATCTGAAAAAGTTGCTTAGATCTGAATAAAAGTAAGTGTTTTGACGCGAGGCATTTTAAATGCACATTAATTTAAATTAAGAATGTCTCGAAACAATACGAAAAGAAAATCCTTTTTGGAACAGTTTCAAAGTTTAAACATCTATAATTTAAAAATTCCCTGACCTTAATTAAAGGTTGTAAGGGAGTTTTGAAAAATTGCAACCTTTACTCAATGATTAGTATTTTAAGTTTAAGGTGTGGGCGTTAATTTAGAATCGAAAGCTGAAACTGACTTTTTGATAATAGGTTTCAATAAATATTTTCCGTACATAACACACTACACACCTTTCATCCTATTTATTTTCCTGTGCAATTTTTAATCCCACATGTAATATAATCTCCTCTAAAGGTGTCAAAAATATTTTCTTTTGCAGCACGACAATTAATTACGTTTTCTTAAAAATATTTTTGTCTCCTTGCAAAAATATAATATTTTAAGAAATGAAAAAAGTGCCAAAATAATAATGGTAGATTTTTTTATCTATGAAAGATCAATGATACAAAGAGATCGTATTGGACTGCCAAAACTTAAAACACGGGTTTATAAACACATCCACCTATTTGAATATTTATTCAAACGATATGATTTCATGATTTGCCGATTCGCAATGACAATACGTAAATGATTTTTTCATTCATTTATGCGCGGATATAATGATTGATGCATTCCATGATTTGCCCATTTACAATAACAACACTTCAATGATTTACCTATTTACTAATTCACTAATATAACGATTCACTGATTTTCACTATCTGCTTACTGTAGTATTTTAAAAAGTAATTAAAAAAATACATTATTGCATCACAGATAAGAATGAACCCTAATAAGGAACAACTTTGGTATAAAGATTTTATTTGATTATATATATACCCATCGTTGAACGGCCGACTAAATTTTTTGAGTTTACGACTACTATTGTTCAACTTCGTAGACTCGTAATTTTGAAACCAATCCAGAAGACAAGGTAACTCCTGGATCAAGTATTCGGAGACATTTGCCGCCATGGAAGATTTTTTGAGGGAACTAATTCGCATTTGCCCTACATTGAGAGGAAAACCACGAAATCCTCCAACGGTCAGCTTGATGGCAAGGGGACTTTAGCCCATGATCCGCCTACCACTGAAGATACTTTTATGTCAGCCCTGTGGTCGATGCAAGCTGGATGCGGAACTCCTATCGACCAACCATCGCTGGGATTCGAACCCAGTTCACCTTATTGGAGGATGGCAAATGCTCCATCTCCTGAGCCATCTTCTGTGTTATGTACTCATGCAAAGTCAAAGCAAAACATATACAAAAAGTTTCCACGCTGTTAAATTTTTTCAGATCATTTGCATTTATATTCTTACAGTTAGGTTAAGGAAAAAATGCGTAGAAAGTAATTTTCAAACCAAAAACCAGAATGAAAAGAAGAATAAATTTCGTTGAATTGAAATTCTGAGGAAGCGTGATAGTGGAAATCTCTACATTCTATTGAAGCGTGCTGGTGGAAATCTGAAAATAAAGGTTTACAAAAAATCTGTTTACGAAAATCAACACTCAAAGCGGGAAAATCATTTTTAAGATATTTAAATGAACACAGCATTAATCTACGTATCTCGCTTTATTTACTCAACGTACTTTTTGTAGTGTTTTCATCAAGACAATGTCAATCTGGAAGATTGCAAAAAACATTTAATTTAAATACGATTTTCTTAGTTAAACAAAAATGTTTGTCTTTGATACGAATATTTTTTTTTCTCCATTTTAATCTTTTAATCTCAAAAAATTTGAATGAGTGATTACAAAACAAGCATTCAGTGATATAATGTATTAAAAAAAAGTTGAGAAGACAGAATTTCACGTATATTTTTACATTCAAAACTATAACATTGTTCATAACATACTTCTTGTAGTTTAACATACTTCTGTTATAACATACATCTTGTAGTTTAAATTCACCACTCAAATTGGTAATTGTTTTTTTAAATGATATTGAAAATTTAATATAAGCATAGATTTGTAAATGAAACAGGAAAAGGAATGGTTGAAATTACCAGATTAAGGTAAAATTTACTGTGTTCTCGATCTTTAAGAACACCAAAAGCCTCAAAAATATTTACCGAAGAGCTTTCATAATAATTTTAATAAAATTAACAAAACAATAAAATATGGTTGTATAAGATGAAGAATTTAGTACAATTTATCTGGTTTCTAGCTCTGTCGGAAAACAAAAAAGAACAGTACCTTTTACCTCAGAGGTTTGATAATGAATTTTAGAAAAATAAATAGTAAGATACGGTTTTATAATATGCGATAAAATTTAATAAATATGGTAAAATTTGGAAATTTTATGATGAAGCCTTAGAACATTGCATAAAAATCATTTATTCGGTTTAATTTGCTTCTCAATTTTGTACTTTTTACGAAAAATGTATGGTAATAAGAACTATAATTTTGAAAACCAGAATTTCAGGTAAACCTTTACTATATGAAAGAAAAAGTTATCAAATGGATGGTTCAAATGCCGTATATTTTAATTTTATTATTGTTTCTTATAATTTAAATTATTATTTTTTTTAACTGGAAATGTCAGAATTCGCAAAACGGTCATTTTTTCTCCGCGTATTACTGCTTTAAGATGAACGCATAACGACACATTGGTTTCACTTTACTTATTAAGTTGATAACATATTTATACTGTAAATTAGTTCTATGTACTGACATTGCACTGGCATCGAGCAGACTTTTTGTGGGTTCGTATATGACATGCTTCTTACCCAAAAATTTGAAAAAAGGTCAAGAATCCAAACAACGTTTGTCTTTGTACGTAGAACAGTGTTTTTTTAATCATTTTTATGCTATGAGCCAAGCAAGTCTCTCAAAAATTCGTATACCTCCTATGTATACCTAAAATTCGTATACCTGAATTATTTAAATTTAGATTTAATGAAATTATTGAGCCAATACAGTAAGCAAATTTTCAAAACATTTAATGCATAACTTAAATGTAAACACAAAATTGTTTTTATGAAAGATTTTTGACATTAAAAGTAATTATTTATTATTTACAGAGATCCTTGCTTTTACTGCAAAGAGATCCGCTTTAGTTAATTTCTCGCTAAAACTTCCTCAATTCTATTTAAACCAAATGATTTTTTTTTAGCACCCAATTATTTGCAGCACTAAATCCTCATTCAGCTAAATAAGAATATTGAAGCGGTGACAAATTTCTCTTACACATTTGGTTGCAGTTGAATAGTTCATTTTGGTTTCCTCACGAAGCAGTGTCACTGTTTCATTTATATTAAATAAAATTTTAACTGACTTATATCATTTTGAATTTTGCATAAGTTCTTCTTGATTCTGCGTATTTGAAATATTTGACAAATCCACCAACATTCGGTAAAAAGCCTTAAGGTTTAACAGAAATTTATTTATTCGAAGTATAAGCTACTGTGAATGACCGAAATTAGTGGTTGTTGACAATCGTATGTAACAAATATTTCGAACATTCACCAAAGCGACTTTGTGATTGTTGACATTCACCGGTGAAAGTCGACATTCTCTTGATTAAGGTCATTCTCAGTAACACATACATAAAACAGTTAAGTAGCGATAACTCAATGGTTAAGGCACTGAATCATCATTATGCAGAACTGGGGTTTGATCCCAAATGGCGGCTTGAGGCCCACCTGTGAAGTAAAGGCGGCCAATGCGCAGTACTGATCACATTACCACAATCATGCCGGTAATGGGAGGTAATGTGGCCTGGACTCACCCCTGGCCCTCAACGAGCTGTTTGGAATGTTTTATATGAGATAGTTATGCATAAACTTTATAATAATTTGTTTTCTTCCAAGCTCTTTTTTTTCTATGAAAGCTAATTGCACACTTCATTATGAAATCTGCTATATTTCAGAGAAAAATATTTAAAGCGCGTATTTTATATCAAATATTTTTTCTGATAAACCAAAATATTCATCTTATTTTTCTTAATATAAAATTAAATTAAATATACAATAATAGTAGGATTTAAGAAATTTCTCCGGAAAAAAAATGAAATTTGTACTCCATATAAATGTTTAGAAAGCTAAATAGATTATTTTTATATTAAAGAATGTGATGTTTTCGTGCGTTTTGGCAGAAAATATATTATTAAACGTGACCAAATTTAACTCAAGGGGATTCTGCTTGAGAAAAATAAGTAATAAATTTCCACATTTATTTTGAAGAGCATTTTTGAAACATGTGGTTATTCAATTTTAAAAAAGTAAACGCGAAGAAATATTTCGAAAATAATTATATTTGTCACTTCCATGACATACAAAATAAAAACACGTATTAGAGTTTAAAATTAAAAGTATTTCCAAGTGGAAATTTATCTTAAAAGTGGCAACAGAATTCCATTTTTTATTTTTATTTTTAATTTATAACACGTCCATACATTTTATTTCTTTAATTATTACTTCATTACTTAATTATTACGCAATTGTGCTACATTTTAACCCCTATCTAAATTACCAGTTTATTTATTACTTTTACTTAGTTAAATATATTGAATGTATTATTACGTGGTATGTATTTGAAGAAATGTGTAATGTGCTTAAACATCAAATTGGAAAATTTTAAAGGTTAATAGTATAAGAAATTTATTGAGAAAAGAAATTTCCTTATTTAGGGTTCCATAGCCGAAAAAAATTGTGAATCTTTTTCCTGGACTATTAGAATGCGAAACTCTAACTCTCGCTTAGTTGCGGGCCGCAGCAACTCAGAGTTGCTTAAAAAAGTTGCACAAAAAAGTCTAGTATTTCGCAAACCTTAATACAGATGGTACCACTAGATAAACTAATTAAGTCACATTCCAGAGTTGACATGAGAAATCATAGCTCATCGCCCCGATGTCCATTACGCGACAAAATACCTAACATAATCTACACCGAATATCCGGAAAAATGTTATTTCTTAAGGTTTTTAAAAGCGCACTAACTGTAAACTATCATGAAATCGTGTAATAATGTATTCTCGTTTTTTTTTTATCCATATCAGTTGTAAACGATTTCAAACCCGTAAAAGCAAATAAATGTTTTTAACCGTAATTTTTTCAATTAATTGTAGCATTAGTAAGCAGACTGCGGTCGAATATTTCATCGTAATTTTAGAATGAAAATTCTAAGAGTGTGGGTACACTCCATAAATCGGTCCACTTTTGAATTAATTTTTTCACCATTCCCGTTGCTTCACGTATACTCTGATGAAACATCAGGTCTTTTTAACCAGTGGTTCTTTTATAAAGCCTTTTGATTGCATATAACTCACCATTTGATAATTAATTTAACAATATTTTAAACAGTTGAATGTATACTCAAATTTTTTTCACATAGCATATAAAAATCACTAAAGAAAATTTAATATAATTTTGCAAACTTTGTTTTTATTACTTTCTTTTATTCGATTTACTCTCCTGTAGCTGTTTCCTAATGCATTGTTGTTGTTGTTATGGGCCCAGCACGCTTCCACTGCGCCACTCTGCTTCTGTTGTTGCTGTTGGCTTATGATACTTGTTAATCCTGGCAAGCTTATTTTAAGGCAAAGGGGTGCACCTCATTTTATTTTCCAGTGGCGCCATGCAGAGTCTTTAATTTGCTTTTACCACTCACATACGTTACAGCCCGTTTTTACAGGGTGGACACATTCACACGCCATCCATTCACAGATCGTAATTTTTAACTCAACCAGAGCACTATCAATCTCCGATTCAGTACCCCCAGAGGTTTTTATTTGTTTATGGGAACTTAGAGGACTTCGTGACCCCTACAGATTTAACGTGCACCAGTAACCACCTACTACACGGGGAGTCATCGCCTGGCGGAACTCAGTACCTCATGGACATGGGCCCAACGTCCTACCAACCAGGGTAATCCACCCCCTTCCATTGCATTAACACTGTCGTATTCTTAGACAAAATATGTTTATTTTTTCGTGCTCTACTAGCTTTTAAAATTTGCCGAACAGAAACTGAAATGTCGATAAGAAATGTTTTGTTCATGTTCCATTTAGTTCTTTATCAGTTTGCCTCATAAAAGAGGAATGTATAGAATCATTTGCCCCTGAAAGAGGGAATACCATGTTTCAGTTGCTCCTGAAAAGTGAAAGGACTTGAATAAGTTGTTCCAGAAAGATTGACCCTTTTGTTATTATTATCAATTATTAACCAAATATTGTTCGAAACAAATTATTTGTGTAATCTTTTTTCTTAATTGCAAGAAATATTCAAATTTTGATAATCTAATAAGACTTGTATACAAATCAACTTTTTTTAATAAATTATTTTGTTTAAGCCAAATAATAACCTGTAAAAAATTTCGTTATAATTTAATAAAATATTAAAAGTTTCAATGTCTATTTCTGACTGCTTGATGCCCATTTTTTGAGAAGGTGACCAATTCATTCGTGTTTTAATCATGTCATTGCTTTATTAAACTAATAAAAATAACCAAAATTTAAAAAGCATTTTCCAATATTATTTTAACGCTATAAATGGGAGTAATTACACCATAAAAAGAAGCAATCTCAAACCTTTTTTTCACTTTTTGAAAGTAAATTAAGCTAACAAAAAAAAAAGATAAAAGGTTGTTAGCATTCAAAAAAAGAAAAAAAGAGTGACAGCTTCAGTGTTTTTACGCTGATATAATTTCTACGAACTTTGTTTTTTTCACCATTTCTGATTGTGATTAAAATTCTCACCTGATTAATTTTTTTCATTAAAAAAATGGTCTTTTATAAATATCATTGGGGTAGTAAATTACGTTCGTTTTTATCTAACTTATGCTTTAAGACATACTAAATGCAGGATGAAGTAATTTTTTGTGACATACTAATTAATTGTATTATTTACTAACTAATTAATTGTATCTATTTTTGTAATAAAGAATAAAAGGAAGTGAAGCTCTAAATATCATTTGTTTGTTCTGTAACCAAATTAAGCAATTCTCATCTTCGAAAACATTTTCTTATTAATAACATTATAACATTTGAACATTACTAAATAATTTCTTCGCTGAAAAGCATTTAATGAGATTTTAAAACAATCACAAATTAACTAGGTTAATATGAAAAAAAGTATGCGGTTGAAGTTACAATGAAAATCAGTGAAATCAAATCGATGTTTGTATATCTTATAAATTTTTAAGATGTTTTAATTGAATAATTAATTGTTTTGGTGTAATAGTCCACTTATCGTTTAGAAACAAAAATGATTGCGGAGCAATCTTAGGATAGTTGCTGAACGAAGCGAGCATTGTGTGAGCCCTCCAATGATATTTAAAATGCTTCCATATTCTTCTATGAAACAGTTTCAAAAAATATTTACTAATTTAATATTGTAATTTTAATCTGTTAGTTGAAACAAAACGCTGCATACAGCGTGTTCCAAAATTTAGCCTATAGATTCAGATGAGCAAGCGGAGAAAACAATTCGGATACAATTTTACCGTACTGCAAAGACAATTCTGGGAAAATAAAAAAAGCCGGATTCTGGTTATCAAAAAATATTTATGTACGGTACTTAAACCATTCAGTTGGTAATATTTCTGTTCATATGGTAACGGTTTACTGTAAATTTTGCTTTTTAAAATTATAGTTTTTATTACTACACATTTAGTAATAAATACAAACTGAAAAGTAAATTTAACCGTTAAGATTTTACGCCAAATTTTACCGTATTTATCAAATTTTATTGCATATTACAAAACGGTATTTTACTATTTAATTTATTAAAATTCATTACAAATCGGTTACTGTTCAATTTGGTTTTCCGATAGAGCTAGAAACATGGTAAACTGTACCATATTCCGGTAGTTTTAACCATACTTTTTTCTAAGAGCATCAAGAAGAAGCAAACCTATTAAAAACATGAAGTCTCAAGTTACTCTCTCAGCATAAAAAAAGCTAAAAACGTATGAAAGTTTTGAATTTAGTCGAAACGAAAGGTTTCAGTACACCCGGCATCTTCCAGCACTTCCGGTAATCGTTTTTACATCGTTGTACAGTCTGCAATGACGTCAGTAGACGTCACTTTATTTCAGTTTGCTATTTGTAGATATTTCCCAATGTGATGTCCTTTCTTGCATGGGTTTTCTGCGATTTTCCCTTTTTTTAAGTAGTTAGCAATGCGATGTTATAAGGTAAGTTTTCATCCTCTTGGTGCCTTTTATCCCCTTCTCTGAAATAGTTTTAGAGATTTCGGAACACCCTGCATTTCCTCAGTAGTTATGCCGGTCAGGCAGATGAGTACTGAAAATTAAAATGCATAAGTTTAGAAATCATTTTATCGTTTGAAATATTTTCATTCAACATTTCATCCTCATTCGCGGAAGTGTGACAGTTAAAACGTATCAACATTATTAAACATTGGAAGATAAAACTTAATGGGAAAAATGACAAATTGTAAATATCCTAAATAATTAATATTTTATTATTCAAATTTTTACCTATTTTTGTCTCTTGAAAAAAAGTTACGCATGCAGTTATTTAAAAAATACCCCAAAAGAACAAATAATAGCTAAGCTTAAAAAAAAATGATTCATCATAATTCTGCGAATAGTCTGTTGTGTAGAAAATTTTCTCATACTCGTTAGCATAGAAATGATATTGCACGACATAAAAAAAGCACAAAATTTGGTAAATGGCGTTTCCGTGCAAATCCGCTGACAATTCCTCCTCTTGAGAATTTGTTTCCAATCGAATATTGAGGAAAGTAATCAACAGTTTGAAACCTTTAATGCTTCTCTTGCTTCCATATAATTTCAACCATGCCATCATAACTATTGGTAACATGGAAAAACTTTGGAATACATTCATAAGAAAAACATTTTCCATGTTTTTTTATTATATTTTATTGTTATTATTTTTAAGGTAAGATAAGTTTTTTTAATATATAAAGTAAGGTATCGAAACTACTTTTTGCTACGTAATTTTGTACAATAAAAGATGTCAGCAAAAAATAGTTAAAAATTGATGATTTTTTTAGAATTAATTTAATTAATTTCACTCTTTTTAAATTGCATTTTATCAGGGACAGAAGAACAAATTTTCAGTTTTGATTAAAAAAAATATTTAGATGCATTATTTTTTAATCAACCAAACATTAAGAAATAAATATTAAATCTCAAATTATTAACCTTAAAGAATTATTAAAGTTTAAAAAATTGCCTAATTATTATGTAAACAATAAATAAATATTCGAAAAGTTGAGTGTATGAAGTGTATAATTGATATTTTTGGAAAGAAAAATGATATTTCTATTCAAAAGTTCTTTTTCGCTTGTAAAGCACTAGTTATTGGAGGTTAGTGTTCCAAAATTTTATAATTAAAAGAACAATCATGATAAAGTGGGTAACATTACGCACCAACCACTTTTAATTCTCAGACAAACTGGTACACATCGATTCAAGCCAC
The DNA here is from genome assembly GCF_043381705.1 of Parasteatoda tepidariorum. NCBI lineage: Eukaryota > Metazoa > Arthropoda > Arachnida > Araneae > Theridiidae > Parasteatoda > Parasteatoda tepidariorum. Next base: position 73,109,337 of record NC_092207.1, read on the forward strand.
CGCTAAGGATAGAACCCCTGTTCTTCGCAATGACAATGTGCTTTTAGTTAGAGTGCTGACGCAACTTCATTTGTGCTATTACATAAGTAAATAAATTATTCATGATAATAAATTATATATTTAAATTGTTTATTTAAATTGTTTATTTAAATAAATTATATATTTAAATTATTTATTTAAATAAATTATGTAATTAAATAAATTAACGTAATATTCGTTTATTCGTTATCACACTAGACATGCATATTGGGCCATCTTATTTTATGACAAACAACAGGTTGTCCCAGCTTTGAATTTACGACTACCGATGTTCAACTCCGTAGCCTTTTTATTCTGATCCCAAACCGGAAGACAAGTGAACTCTTGTATAAAGTAGAGGGATAAATTTGCTTCGGGGAGGATTTTTAAATGGAACTAACCCGCATTTGCGTTATATGCGGATTGAAATCATGAAAAGCTCTTTTGGTTAGCCTCATGTCTATGAGACCCTAACTAATGACAAATCTACCATTGAAAATATTTTAAACTAGCACTGTGGTTGGCGTGAGCCGAGGGACGGAATTCTTATCAACCAGCCATTGCTAAGATTCGAAGTTGGTTCACCTCCCTGGGAGGCGAGCACTCTATCCCCAGAGCCACCATGGTGCACAATGGGCTATTGACAATGGTCTGGGAAACACTCTTGGGGATAATCCAAAGACGTATCATCACAAATTTGATCCCGCTTTCGTAGCCAAACAACTTGCACGCGAAGTCAAGCACTTCACGGTAGAATAGTTTAACGAAGACCGATACCGAACACTCTCAGTCCTTTCACGAGCTGATCAAAATATTCACCAACTTATAAACTATAGTTTGTGGATAGAAAGAACTCCCTTCGCCACGAAGTCTAAGGCCGTCTGCTGATATGGAAACAAGAAATAGCGCATTTCATAGAGAGGAGCTTGTTTTTCCCTTAATTCCCTTTCTCTCGCAAACCCGAGTCATAACCTGTCCTAAATAATGCCCCAACACCTCTATTTAAAATAGTTAAACCTTGTAAGCATAGTCACCGTGCCTCTTTTAGACAAATGGCTAGGAGAGTTCTTTACATAGATAAACTATGATCACTGCCAGTGATGTTTTAGATCGGAGATCTACTACGCCAAGCGGGGTCAGAGTAAGAAATTTAAAGATCAGTTACTGAATTTCACTCGAACCATTCATCTTCTCAGATTAAAAAAAACAAAGCTTTCTTACGACAGCCTGTTGAATGTCAGAATGCTCTTAAATTTCCAGAATAACAGCACAATCATAACAATATGGCTAGCATTGCGCACCAGTCGCCTTTAATTCCCAAGCACGCTGTTACTTATCAATTTAAAGTTGAGTGGGCTAAGAACCCTATTAGTGGGCTAAGAACCCTAAGAACCCTATAAGAACCCTATTAGCAACGTGCCCTGTTCTATGACCACGTGCCTTTACCTACTGTCTTGGCCAAGCCATATTTGTTATAAAATAAGCAAATAAATTATATAATTAAATAAATTAATGCTGTAGTAGTTTACATAGCAGTAGAGCTGCACAATGGATTTTTGGCGACGATCTGGAATATAATTCTGAAGATGATCCGCCACAATTTTTATCTCCCACCGCCAACCTAACTGCAGAAAGTGATGTTTAATATCGGTATACTGGGAACCGTGTCTTAATGATCAGTCTACTTCTGAACATATAAATTATATAATTAAGTGTATGATTCTATTTAATATAAATATTTAAAAATAAAACAAATGCATATTTCGCATTTAAGTAACAAAATTAAGTTACTGAGTTCTGTTTCGAATGAAATAAACTTTACATTTTCATATACGCATTTCACAAAAAGGGCCAAATTGAGCCAATACCTTTGAAAACAATATTTCAGAACTGTTACTTTTACTATTGCAGATTCCTCAACATAAATATCAATAGCAACAAAACTGAAACAATACTGCAATAAAAACCTGTTTTATAATTATAAAATTTCTTTAAAAAACGTTTTAAACTTTAGATGCGTTTGGAAAATATCTTTTCAAACTTTTTGTTACAATGCTATTACAATGACAGTTAACTAAGTTATATTAAATTTCAGTGAAGCTTCTTCTTTAAAATAAGACTCAATCATTTGTAGAGTTTTATTACTGAACTTGATATCCAGGAAAAACCAACTCAATCACAAAGTTTGCGAGGCAGGAAATAACTGTTCGGGACATTCCGGAAGGAGCATTGATCTTTTTAGGAAACTAAGAATCAATCTGATTGTTGCTCAACCTTGAAAACAAAGATCGTGAAATACAAAGGCTTACAAATGGGAAATTTCCTGAATCGGGTCGATGTTAATCCAAATTACCAAATCCTGATATTTTTTTTTTCTATATATAGGCCTTGGCAGAATAGTAAAGGAATTTTTTGTGCTGTGAAAAAAGTTGCCTTATGACATGTCTAGACACATAACAATGCCATTCCCGTAAAAGTTTATTATTGTTCAATGTTAGTCATTAGTGTGTGTAATAAATATTGTTTTGATTTTTCTACGTGAATAATTTGATACAGGATCTTTAGAGATAGTTGAAAACGTCAGAGAATCTTTTTTTTTGAAAATTTAATGAATTTCATTCATTTCGTACTTTATATTGAATTATAAATTATAAATAATTTTACAGATTATAAATAATTTTAAATAATTTTAGTTTTAAAATAATTTTAGTTTTTAATATAACTATTATAAATAATTTTAGTTTTCAATGAATATAACTTTTTGTGGAAGAGCTAAGATTCAAAAACGCTTTTTAAACTTATAGTTTGGTTGAATGCAGAGTGTAATGGCCCCAAAAGTGCTCCAATATTAAATAGTATTACTTAATTTAGGTAATCAGATTAAACGATGTTAAAAACTAAGTATATTGCAGATTAATTTATAATTACTTAGTTCCTTCAGTGTCGCCGAAACCACGTTCACCTAAACAATTAAAACATATTTAAGGTGTTTCAAAATTTAAAATGAATGAGGAATCACATACTAAAGTCCCGCTTTTAGTGCACCTGAAACGCAGAAAGCCACTTTCCACTATTTCGTTTTAAGACGCATTACAGCCCGTTAAAGGCCAAGGCCCTCTCAGTAAGCTACTCCATAGAATCTGATTAGGGTTCAATAACTTCAAGGAATTGGAGTCTTATATTTTTTTTACACTATCGGGTATTAGTATTGAGTTGACCAGAAATTCACATCTTTTTTCAGCTGTGGAACACTAAATAATTGAGCATCTTTTGGCAGAACACCGGCTTTATCTATAAAAAAATTCATTAGCTGTGGTAAATATATACTAACCAAAAAAATAAAAAAAGAAGATACTACTACTAATTATTTTGAAAATATATAATACGGAGAGTAAAAGAGTGTGTGCATGTGAGATAATTATTCAATATATTGTTTTTGTTTTTTTTAATAGTTAGGTAATTTTTTTTTTCATTAGTGTACTTTATAAATAATTTTATAAAGTACTCGAAATTTTAAATAAATTATGAATTGTTTGAAACTTTGAGTATTATAAAGCAAATCCTTGTTAATATGATCCGTGGTGGCTCAGTGGATAGTGAGCTTGCCCCCCCCCAAGAGGGTGAACCGGGTTCTGGTTGATTTGAATTCTGCACCCGGCTCTCAGCGACCGCAGTGCTGTCGTAAAATATCCTCAGTTGTAGACGGATCATGGGTTGGAGTCCTCTTGTCGTCAAGCTAACCGTGGGAGTTTTTCGTAGTTTCCCTCACCATGTAATGCAAATGAGGGCTAGTTCCATAAAAAAAGTCCTCCATGGAGGCCAATTACTTCCATTACTTGATCCAGGAGCTTCCCTGTCTTCTGGGTTGCGTTCAAAATTACAAGAGTCTTGTGTTCAGCTTTGGTAGTCGTAAACTCAAAATTGGGTCAGCTGTTCAACGATGGTCATAATATGGTTAATATATATATATATATATACGAGTATATAAATTATAGTTAAATATATTTTGGATTATGGGTCTGCTAAAATACAGAGGGAAAAAAGAGAATAAAGAGAATAAATCTTCTTCAAGCTCATGTAACCTGGTTTCTTTTCAGCAAAATTACGGGAAATAACCGATTTTCCTTGTGCATTTCGTATGATGATTTTTTTTATCAGATATTTTCGTATAGTGTTATTTCATTGGAAAAAAGCTGCCAAATTAGCGAGGCGGATAGAGTCTTCGTCCATCAAGGTTTCAACAAGGGTTTGAGTTCCCGAGATACCGAAGATTAAATCTGAGTGTTCGACTGATATGCATTTTCACCGCAAGTATCTTACTTACTTAGATTCGACTTTAATGTATAGTGTCCTTGGCGGTTTTAGATTAGGAAAAGGTTTAACATCTAAAATATGGGAAGTTGTTCTCAAAACTTTATATCTATAAAATTACTGAGTCACCTTTGAATATTTTTTCTGTATTTAATTCAGAAACATTCCGTTACTTAATTCCTGTTTAAGACTTCGGAAAAATGATTTCTAATATATTTTCACGTAAATTTTTGTTTGACAATGTAACAATAACACAATCTCATTTCCCGTCTTACTTTTACCTCATTTGAACGACATAAAAAAATTCAATTAGTTGAAGGGAAATTTGTGTGAGAAACTCCCATCTGATATACGTGTCAAACAAGTAGTTGCTAAAATAAACGCAAGTCTAAGAAATAAAAGAATAGTCCAAAAGTATTTCCTTTCGGCGAGAAAGTTAAACATAGAGTTAATATTAGATGAGAGTTGAGAGCGTACAAACTAGATTGATAAAGACATATTTCGAGGTTATAAAAATATAACGCGTGATAACCTTTTATATTCAATATATAGCTTTAAAATATATTTTTATTATGCTTATAATAAAACATGAATCATATTGAATTTTTGTCTCTTTAGTTGTTCCAGTGTAATGATGTCTTTTCGGGATTTTTAAGATGATGATGTTGAAGGTTTGGAGCAATCGCCGAACGCAGAATTTTTTTTGAACATATTTTGCTTACTTATTTCATTATTTTGCATTAATTTAGTTCCAAATAAGATAAAAATATCATTTAATAACTTATGGTAATGAAATATGGCATGAAACACCCCTGCCTTTTTCTGCTGTAAAGGTAAAATCTTCCAAAAAAAGATTCACTTCCAGCCAATAAATTTTCAAACTCGCACTCATTTGCAATTATTTAGATCTACGAGAACTAGTTATTTACCGTTGAAATTTTTGTAATTTTCAAAATCAATTATTGATAAAATTTTAAGTATGAATGAAAAAAGAATTCATACTGCTTTTTTTAGAGATCATATTTTAGTACAAATATAATTTCGATTATCTAAAATTTTTTTAGAATCTATTAGCGTGTTATTTATAATTTAAAAATACCAAAATATAAATTTTTGATTGTATTTAGAGCAGTGGTTCTCAAAATTTTTTGGGGGGCAGCACACTTTTAACAATTTCGAAATTTGACGGCACACAATGAAAAAAAATTAGTTTAAAAGTTGTTTACTTACCTATAATACACTGTGTAAGACAGTTCGTGATAATAATTTTGAATGTGAAATAAAATAATATGTAGTACTACAAAAGCACGTTTATAAAGGGATTAATTATCTCTTTCGACTAATTTTTTATTAGTTAGTAACAGTTACTTATTTTTTTGCTAGTTATTAATTGCTATTTTTCTACTTATTTCAACATTTTTTTAAATTGTCAAGGACAATTTAAATAATACCCCCTTCTTATTTTAACTTGTTTTAAGATTTTCAGAGACAAGACAATCGCCGACAAAGATGTGTTAAAGTGCGGAAAAATTATAATAATAATAATAATAATAATAATAATAATAATAATAATTATATATATATACACGTACCTTTAATTTAAATAAAAAAAGCATTATAATTTTTATTGTATCATATCTAATATTTAGCGGTACATTTTAAGAATTTGACGGCAGATAAAAGTGTAGCAGCGGCACAGTGGTTGAGAATAACTGATTTAGAGAGTCAGAAAAAATACATAAAAGGGTCACCGTTATTCCATTTGCGTCAAAGGGTTAAAGCATAATATTGCTTAAATTTGGGGTAACCTTAATATGATACTAAATTGAACAATATTTTCCTACTTATTAAACTTATTTATGCGATACAATGGTTCAATTTTATCAATAATGTTGTTGCATTAAATTTTCCATACATTACAGTTCAATATTGAACTTTTTTTTTAAAGAGTAAACAGATAAAAGTACGCTTAGAGAAGACGAGTGACTAAATGAAAAAGGATTGGTTGTATTTCTTAGTAATTTAACGATGGTATTCTTAAAGGTTTCTATAACTCATAACTATATCATTTATAACTCATAACTATATTAATAGCAATTAGAAAAGTCATAGCAATTTAGATATCAACTAAACTATTTACTGTTGTTTAAATTTTCCCTATTATTGAAGACAAAGTTTTTAAAGTGATAATAAACAGCCCATTTTCATTATGTTAACATGATAAAAGATAACGAGAATCTATTTGATGAATTAAACAAAAATTATTGAGATCATTAAAAGAGTATTTGGAATTTTATTAATTGATGGGATTTACATTTTGTGTCTTTTATCATTAAATTTCTAAGTTCTAAATTTTCCATAAAGCCGAGTGGCCTGTATAGGGGTCGGGGAACTGGCCTTCTGCCAGAAAGGTTTGGGTTCGAATCCCGGGCATGACATGGATGTTCTTTCCTTCTCTGTACAATCTGTCCTTACTGTGGGAGCAACGTTGGCCCACCTAATATGGTACCCCCAAGAGAGTGGCAAACAAATCTGCCCTTTAAATGCCCGTATGACGAAAGGTCATTCTCCAGGTGGGCATAGAAATACTTTTTTCTCCATAATATTTAAATTACCAGTAATAATTTGTTAATTATCAACAAATTCAAAATATTTCTCTTCTTCACAGTGACATTCATAATCGGATAGATTAATTTTTCCCAAATTTTGCTAATATTGTTATAATTAAACATTGTTCTACCAGGAGATTTATTAAAGCTTTTTATTATGTTAAAATATTTTAATGGAAAGAAATAATTTAAATTTGAAAAAAAAACATTACGACATTTAATTAAGGTTTTTAAAGTTAAGAACGAAATATAAATTTTCTAATTATTTCTTTTCTTTGGGAAAATTTTAAACATTTCAGCTTTTACAAGATTGAAACAAAAAATTTCGAGGTGTAAATTAATAAAAGAAAAGTTAATAATAAGATCTTGAGACGTTTATACATATATTTGTCCATGAGGGAGAAAACAAAATCTTTCACTGGTCTAAAATTATAATGCTTATCAAAATCTTTTTTCGTATTAGAAATAAGATTTACATTTAATTTGTCACTATTAAGAGAGTTTTTATTACTTCCTCATCCCAATTTTAATTCCAATTGATGGAATACCACAAGGATCTTATTTTTCATCTCTCTTAGCTAATTTATTTTTACCCTACTGTGAAAAATAGTATACTCTTAATATTAAATTTAGTTTTAGATTTATTGATGTTTTAATTATCTTTAATTTTTAAGATTATAATTTTGGTAAATAGTATTTACCCCTAGGAATTAATCTTGCTTCGTAATTCTGATGATAATATTAATTTTAATTTTTTGAATTTAGGTATTAAAAAAGAAGAAAATATCTGCATTGTTGATTTATACGATCAAAGAAATGATTTTAATTTCAATATAAATAAACTAATTACTTGGAATTCTAATGTTTCTGAAAACATTGATTTAAATACCATTTTTAATCAAATGAATAGAATTAAAAGAATATGTAGTACTGTTTATTTATCCAAAAAAGAAATAGACAAATTATTCCAAATTGTGATTAAAAAAACAATGGATACCCAACTAATATATTTAAGTTCTGTATAAAATAATTGAGTTAGTTTTATGTTGTTATTGTTAGTGAAACCTCCTTTATTAATAAAATTTATATTTTTACCATGTACAGACACAATTTGGGCAAATTCGTGGCTAAAAGTCTGTATAAACCGGGTAAATCATGTTTTTTAAAAATAAATATTAATTTTCTAAAATCATTGAAATTGTATAATTAAATATCAACCTTATTTTTTATAAATTTTAAAGTATCCAGTATAATATTTTTACCTTGCGCAGATCCATTTTCGAGTCATTCCAAGGTAACTAACCAATCAAACACGCATTAGCGCCAAACGCGCCAAAAAGTATCCCTCTATTTACTCTTTTAACCGCTATTTACGCTTCTATTTTCATATTTTGTAATCTGGCAAACTTATTACGAAAATATTTTAAATCATTCTGGAGAGATTCCGGAACGCGTAAGTTCATTTGAATTCTCTACACGCTTTATTGATTATTTTAGATTATATTTTATTTTATAAGACTGGTCTCGGACTCACCATATTCAATCCAATTACTTGGAAGGATTGATTGATGGATTGATGGAGGAAGGTTGATGTGGTGGTATTTGCGAACGTGAACTGAGATAGAATTTGATTTCACATTGACTATGAATTATAAAAATTTTGGTTATGTATTTTTAAAAAAATTGCGTTCTCTTGTTATTATTGCTGGTATAGGGTCCAACTAATAGATATTTCTAAAAGGAAACTCGATACTTTTTTCATTCAAAGGTATGAATTATTGCTGTTGGCTGCTTTACTCCATTTATTTATAAATTTATAGCAGTTTTTGGGCAAGATGATAACACTAGTGATTTTAAGTCCAGATTTTTCATCTCACATTTTACACCACTTTAAACACAATATCTCAAGTTGTTTTTAAAATAATTGTCCACAATTTTTCATGAGTGCTTATGATTATAATACACGTTTTGAAATAGAGAAGAAAAAAAAGTAGAATTTAATTTTTTCATGCATGTTTTTTTGCAAAGTCCAACGTGGATATTTAAAAAATTTTCTTTTTTAACTACATTATTAACCTTCTTTTTCAATTTCTTTTAAGATAATAGTTCAAAACATAGTTGTCAGCCTTCTAAATGAAATCCGCAAAGGATTTTTTGTTTGTTTTTGGCGATAGAAATTTTTTACAGTGGTTAGCGTAAATGCAAAAAATGCCTTACTTTTTCCAAAAAATGGCCATTTAAAAAATAGAAACAAAATAATAATATTTTTAATCGTTAGTCTTATAAGTTTTTACACATTATAAAACAAATACACTAGTTTTTCTTAAAAATTCTGTATTAATATTTAAAAAAAAAGTTGTCGAAATTAGTTGGATACCTCTAAGATCTCACCCTATAAAAAACGTCTTAAAGTTTTAATTATGATAATTCAAAAAGGATAATCTAAATAAGAATCGTTTTTGCTCGTTTTTTTTAGTAGATTCTATAAACTATTATACTTTTGGACAATCCACTTAGCGGTCATCACAGCTGGTTTTTGAAAGTTTCTCCTAGCCCAATGGGTCCCCGCCATATATGGCAGTACTTTTACTTTCGTTACTTGTACCGCCGGAACAAGTAAAAAGTACGTACTTTTACTTGTACTTCGTTGCTTTTTAAATTCAGTACTTTTACTTGCACTTTCGTTACTTTTTTAGGGAAAAAGTACAAGTATTTGTAACGGAAATGTCGAATGAAATGGTTACTTTTTTCTAAAACTCGGCAAGCTTTTTTTAAAAAAAAAAAAAAAAAAACTAAAATTAAAAAAAGTTTGCTGCTGGTCTGGTATTTTGCATCAAATTTAATTGGTTGGAAGAAAAAGCTAGGGAGGAGACTACAAAAAAATTGGAAAGAATTGTCCAAGCTGAACATCCTGCTATAACTAATAACGTAACAGAAAAAAAATAAACCAGGAATTTTAAATTTTCTAAAGCTGAAAACATCATACCAATCACTAGCGGCATAAGAATTTATGGCATGTATGAGCTCAAATGTCGAAACGGAAAGCATATAAATTTTGAATCGATATCTAATCTTAAAAAAATTATATGTGAAATATAATACTACAGTACCTTCTAATGCTCCCGTGGAGCGCTTATTCAGCGTGGGTAAGCACGTTCTGAGAAATTCCCGCAGTAGACTCAGTGACACCACTTTCGAAATCCAATCATTTTGCAAAATGAATAAAAATATTAATTAGCAAGTTATTTTCATTCATTTTCGAGTTTTATGCATTTATTTAATACATTTTAAATGAAAAACGTTGGATTTTGTTATTACGTTTTTCAATTTTCTTTTTAAACTCACTGATAATACATTTTTGTCTTAATTCATTTTTACCTAGTACAAAAATTATATTTATGCCCGACCTTGTCAAATTAAATAAATAAAAACAATTTTGCAAAATCTTTAAAGAACATGAGAATATTATTCAATAAAATTTCAGGTTACTTTGAATTTTCGATTTCTTAGAAATGTACTTTTAAATCGTTACTTTTTTGTTTAGTACTTGTACTTTAACTTGTACTTTTTACTCGTTACATTTTCAAATAAGAACTTTTTACTCGTTACTTTATTTAAAAATACTTGTACTTTTACTCGTTAGTTTTTAAAAGTAACGTTGCCATATATGGTCCCCGCAACCTCATGAAACACGTAAAGTAAACGGTTACTTAATACAGTAAATATGAATAGTTGAGATACTTCGGTTATACTTTGGTGCATATATATAGTTTAGTAGGCCATTTTTCCGTTTATTTCTGAACGATTAAGTCAATAATAATGATTGTATTTATGGCGGGACAAAATAGAATGCTTCTTTTATTAATTTACTTCAATTTACTAATTGCTTTATTAATCACTTTAGTGTAATTAGTTCTAAAATTAAGTCTTTTCAATTCATTCCTTTAAAAATAATTTAAAAAATTTAACGTATTAATTCAGAATTTTTTCAAAGTGTGCTTAGATTTTGAAACATAAAACCCTCTAACCAGTTTCAGTTAGTCTTAACATTAATTCTATAACACTTAGAAATTGTTTTTGTCATATTTTCATTTACAATTGTCAATTTCATTCTCTCATATAATAAATTCTACCATAAAGTGAAAAAAAATTATAAAATTTCTTAGAATTTATTCTTTAGTTATAAAAAAATAATGGTGCATGTCATTTATAAAAATATGCTCTTTACTAAGCATTGAAATAAATTTAAGAACACAAATAATGAGAAATTATAATATTTAAAATAAATATTGATTTACCTTGCAAAATGTATTTTTGTTTTCATCAACACCTGATATCCTTGAAGAATTGACGAATTAACATCGAAGAATTTAATTGAATTATAAATAACCAAACGATTGCTAAGGTCTTCATAAATTCCGTTGAAAATAATAAAAGAAAACTATTAATTCATAAATTTAACTAGTGGTACAGCCTTTTACCGCATTGTGGAGCTAAAATTATTTGAGTCAGCTTTGCAATTTTGTCAAGCATTGAAAACAAAAGCGTCGCCTTTTCATATTCTCTAACTATGAATTATAATACTTAAGGACAATCCCTATACATTTTAACAGCAACACTAAAAGAAAACAAATGATTTAGTTGATACAATATATATATATATATACAAGGGCGCCGGCAGCGGGGTGCACTTGCACCCCCCTGGCTTTTTTTTTAAAGCAATTAAAGAGATACAGAAAAATTTTGTTATAAAATTTTTTTATTAAACATATTTTTATGGAAAAACAAATAATTAAGTAATTATTGATTCATAACAATTAAAAAATTGTTTAATCAAACAAGAATTGTAATCGTCTTGTTTGCTGTCCAAATCTGTTTATAACTTTTTCAATGAATTCTGAGTCATCTTTGATTCTTTTCTTATGCACACTGAGCATTCACAAACTTGGCAGATATCTAAGCTATATTTTTANAGGAGTTGACGATACTGTTAGTTCAACTAAACCTGTATTTGGTGACGTTGTTAATGGATCATATTTTTTTGTCATTATAGTCGACCCTCGTTAAGATGAAAACGCTCAATACTTCCCTTAACGAAGAAAAACAGTTTTCGTTTCACGAGATCTTGTAAAGCATCAAATAATTGCATTGTTTAATTCGAATATAGAAAATATTCTCCCGTTTAAGACGAAGTAAATATTGCACCTGATGAAAGCAAATTTCTTATTCTGACTTATGCGGTGACTTTTCTTGTCGAAATAAGTTTGTCCTGCCTACTGTACTTAACAATAATTTATAAGTTCAATAAAAATAATTAATGAAACGATTAATATCTATCGATCTATCAATAGCAGTATTAGTTTTTACCGTAGAGGAGAACTGAAACCGCTTGGGTGAAAGTATTACCATGTTGCCGAGTTTTGAAAAATACGTGTCGATCTTTTATATGCTCTAACATCAGAGTGGAAGCTTTTTGTGGTAATATGCTTTAGACTAGTGTTTGTGTATTATGTATTTCATATAACGAAATCCATAACTTTATACAGTTCCTGGCGAAATTATTAGACGTACTATAAGATCTTTTATTTCGTTTCGGGCTTTTTCGTCCTCCTGACTCAACTTTCCTCCTGACGCATCTCACTCTATCTTCAGTCTTGGTGATATTTCGCGGTTTGAAAATATTTTAGCTTTCACGAGGGCCTTTACTGCAGCTTTTTTACATGGTGAAAAATTGCCTTTTTTACCCATGATGAAAATTTTCCAATTGATTATTTATACACTGCACACAAAATAAACAAATGAAACTGCGAAGCAAATAAACATAGCATATAAAGCCACAGAAACATATCCGTAGCTGAAGCACGCGAGAACGCCGCTGAAACCGGTTTGTATTTTTTTACGTTCGTGTATCAAATGGTTATCAATGAAATGCAGTACGTTAAAAATAAATACAAATAAGAAGTATGCAAAAAAAAAAAACTCCTGACTAAAAACCCATAACATGTCTAAACATAAAAGTATTGCATATAAACTCATGCAGAGCATGTAATTATTAAAAAACCTACAGTGCTACTCTAATAACTTGACCAGGGATTGTAAAGGAAAAAAAAATTACATTTAAATATAGTATATATATTAAGGCGAATGTCACTGAAATCAGAAAAAATTGAATAGAAGTTCCACCATACTCTGGAGTTTATTTTAAAGTAAGTGAATCAAAACGANCATGAAGAGCATGAATTATTAAAAAACCTACAGTGCTACTCTAATAACTTGACCAGGGACTGTAAAGGAAAAAAAATTACATTTAAATATAGTATATATATTAAGGCGAATGTCACTGAAATCAGAAAAAATTGAATAGAAGTTCCACCATACTCTGGAGTTTATTTTAAAGTAAGTGAATCAAAACGACTGATTTAAGATTCTTGATTTATACATCTCACGTACATAAAAAATCACATGATTTTATAAAGTAAACTTTTATTCACACAATTTCTTATATAGTTGCATTTCGAATTACTTATAAATTGCTTATACGACGTAAAAATTTTTTCGCTGTTGCCATTCAGTTTTCAAATGAAAGGAATTTATTCTGAAAAAAGAATAAAAAAATGTCTCACTTCATTTTTTATTTCAAAATTGAAAAGACGTAAAAAGAAATAAATCCGCAGAAAATCAGTCATGCATTCTATAAATGTCATCGCAGGAAGAGAATTTTACGAGCTTTATTTTAAACTTTGAAAGCAATGGAGTAAGAATATTCCGATGAATATTCAAGAACAAACACTTAATAAGAATCCATAAATTTAAACCAAGTCGAATAAAATGTTTATTTTTCTTTTAACCGACACCTCGATGAAAAATGGATGAATAAAAGCATTTTTCACAAATAAAGATTCCTTTTTGTATGTAAATCATATTTTAATTTCTATACTCAATAAAAAATAATTATTTAAGATTTAGATGTTGCTTATAAAAATTATATTATTAAAATCACAATGAAAAAATTAAAGCATACACCGGAAGTCATATTTTTTTTGTCGAATTTTCTTAAGACGAAAACGCTTTATATTTCCCTTAACGAAGAAAAACAGTTTCCGTTTCACGTGATCTTGTAAAGCATCAAATAATTGCATTGTTTAATTCGAATATAAAAAATGTTCTCCCGTTTAAGACGAAGTAAATATTGCACCTGATGAAAGCAAATTTCTNAGACGAAAACGCTTTATATTTCCCTTAAAACGAAGGAAAACAGTTTCCCTTTCACGTTTTCTTGTGAGGAATCAGTTAATTGCATTGTTTAATTGAAAAATAGAAAATATTCTCCCGTTTAAGACGAAGTAAATATTGCACCTAATGAAAACAAATTTCTCATTGTGACCTTTGCGGTGACGTTTCTTGTCGAAATAAGTGTCCTGCCTACTGTACTGAGCAGGTGAAAATTATGCATTTCTTTTTAGAACTACTGAGGAGTTGACGATACTGTTAGTTCAACTAAACCTGTATTTGGTGACGTTGTTAATGGATCATATTTTTTTGTCATTATAGTCGACCTACGTTAAGATGAAAACGCTCAATACTTCCCTTAACGAAGAAAAACAGTTTCCGTTTCACGTGATCTTGTAAAGCATCAAATAATTGCATTGCTTAATTCAAATATAGAAAATATTCTCCCGTTTAAGACGAAGTAGATATTGCACCTAATAAAAACAAATTTCTTATTGTGACCTTTGGAGTGACGTTTTTCGTCGAAATAAGTTTGTCCTGCTTACTGAACTGGGAAGGTGAAAATTATTAATATCTTTTTAGAACTACTGAGGAGTTGACGATACTGTTAGTTCAACTAAACCTGTATTTGGTGACGTTGTTAGTTGATTATATTTTTTTGTCTTTATAGTCGACCTACGTTAAGATGAAAACGCTCAATACTTCCCTTAACGAAGAAAAACAGTTTCCGTTTCACGTGATCTTGTAAAGCATCAAATAATTGCATTGTTTAATTCAAATATAGAAAATATTCTCCCGTTTAAGACGAAGTAGATATTGCACCGAATGAAAACAAATTTCTTATTGGGACCTTTGGAGTGACGTTTTTCGTCGAAATAAGTTTGTCCTGCTTACTGAACTGGGCAGGTGAAAATTATGCATTTCTGTTTAGAGCTGCTGTGGAGGTGACGATACCATTTGTTCACCTAAACCTGTATTTGGTGACGTTGTTAAAGGATCATATTTTTTGTTCATAGATTAAAATCTTAGATGTAAATTTCAGATTAAATTTTATGTCAGCTCGCAGCTATTCTCTCGTCCTTGAAGTCTCACAAATCCGAGAAAAATACACCATAATAAATGAAATGATTAAATAAATGTAATTAAATTATTCTTTGGTGGCCTGGCACCATTTGATCCACTAATCGATACCAGTCCGAACCACTGCTCTAGAAAACACCGAATTAACGACTTGTTCACTTTTCAAAAACTTTAAAACTATCACCGATTTAAACAAATTAAAATTTTCAATAATTTAAGCAAATTGTAATTTTTAGTATACAAGAGAGTATCATAATTCGAAAAACAAGTAAAATAATATTTTTTCCTGTCCTTTAATTTATTATCATTCCTTAAATATTTTCTTACCAACACAGAATTTTTAACTTGTTTGCTTTTCTATAACTTCGAAGTAATTTTTAACAATTTGAACTTATTGCAATTGTTAATATACGATTATGAAGTTTGAATCTAATTTGAAATTACATTTTTCCCACTTCTTAATTTGTGAGTATTCTTTGTTATTTTCAGGGAAACACAGAACTTGTTTATTTTTTCAGTAGTTTTAAAATGATTTTTAACATTTTTAGCATAATTCAATTTTTAATATACGATACTAAATTTTATACTAAATAAAAATTATGTTTTTCCCTCTTCTCAATTGATCAGCATTCCTTTTTATTTTCTCGGCAACACAGAATTTGCGACTTGCTTACTTTTAATTATTTTAAAACTATTTTCAAACTTTTTAACTAATTTTAAATTTTACTATACAAAATAAAATCATAATCTTAACTAAAATTATGCTTTTCCCAACCCTTAATGCCTTGTGTAGGGGAAGTCCTGATTTATTTGTATTTCTACCAATTCACATAAATAATGAAAGACTAGAAATTATCTAACTCTAAATATTTATTGAAAAGGACAAAACACATAAAAATAAAACAAGGATAAAAAAATACAAGAATTTGGAAGAGGGGGTTTTGGGCTCGAATTAAACATCCGTACTTAACGGCGGTTCCTGGCAGACTGTCTTAGTTCACNGATCAGCATTCCTTTTTATTTTCTCGGCAACACAGAATTTGCGACTTGCTTACTTTTAATTATTTTAAAACTATTTTCAAACATTTTAACTAATTTTAAATTTTACTATACAAAATAAAATCATAATCTTAATTAAAATTATGCTTTTCCCAACCCTTAATGCCTTGTTATTTTCTAAATAACGCAGAATTTATAACTCGATTACTTTTCATAGTTTTTAAATCATTTTGAAAGATTTTATCGAGTTTTAATTTTTAATATACAAAACAAAGTCATAATCTAAACTAAAACTATGCTTTTCCTTCCCTTAACACCTTGTTATTTTGTAAACTATGTAGGATTTACGACTTGCTTACTTTTCAATAATTTTCCCGACATCATTTTCTTTTGATTTTAACCAATTTTAATTTTTTATAAGCAAAATGAAGTCATAATCTAAGCTAAAACTATACTTTTCCCCTCCGTTAATGCCATGTTATTCTCTAATCAACGCAAAATTTATGACTTGTTTAATTTTCGATAGTTTTAAAATCATTTTTAATGATTTGAACTTATTACAATTTTTAATATACGATTACAAAGTTTAAATCAAAATCGAAATTATATTTTTCCACTTTTTAATTTGTGAGCATTCTATATTATTTTCTTGGCAGCACAGAATTTTAGATTTGTTTATTTTTCAATAATTTTAAAACTATTTTTAATGCTTTTAACTTCTTTCAATTTTTAATATACGATACAAAGCTTTATTCTAAATTAAAATTATGCTTTTCACAATTCTTAATTCATCAGCATTTCCTTCTCAGGCAAAATAATTACGACTTGTTATCAGTAATTTTAAAATATTTTTTAGTGATTTTTATTCGTAGCAACTTTTTATGTACGCTGGGAGTTATTATCTAAACTAAAGCTATACTTTTGCCACTTCTTAATTTATCAGTATTCCTTGTTATTCTCTTTGCCACACAGAATTTACGAATTACTTACTTTTCAATAATTTAAAATCATTTTCAGCAATTTCAATTAATTTAAATTTTTAATATTCAAAATTAAGTCATAATCAAAGCTAAAATTATACTTTCCCCCTCCTTAATGCTTTGTTATTTTCTAAACTATGCAAAATCTAGAACTTGTTAACTTTTTAGTTATTTTAAAATCATTTTCAATGATTTTAACTAATTCTAATTTTTAACATACAAAACAAATTCATAATCTAAACTAAAGTTACTCTTTTCCCATCCTTTATGTCCTGCTATTTTATAAACAACGGAGAATTTATTACTTGTTTACTTTCAAGAGATAGCGATGAAACCACAATGCACTTAACAAAAAAAAACCTGTCCTGTCCGGCACACCCGGAGAAATTTATTTCTTGAATACTTGACAAAAGTAAGAAAGAAAGGAGGATGCGCAAGAGAGACCTTTCCCTGACAGTGTGTGGCAGGACGCTAAAGAGCATGTGCTATGGTTACCCTCTCACGTGTTGCTCCAACATGATTCTCCCCTTTTCGAATCAAACTTTATGATGTTTCCGAGCAGTCCGGACTTGCAAACGATCTCTCGTGGATTATAAAATGAAACTATAGTGTTCGAATAAAAACGATTTTTAATCTGTAAAAAATTAATTCCAATTTGTTGATAAATATTTAAAATTGTGAATTTTAAAATGCTTTAATTATGTACCATTTATTATATATATTTAGTTGTGGTGATAGTAAAGTTGTACGTTAAATGTCAGAGAATTTTTTTTTATTTCAAGATGTTGAATAAGGGACATACTTTCACCTGAAAGTGTCCTCTTGATAGTTTTTTTCAGCAGTTTATATAATATAATAAAATATTATATAACTTATTATGATATTATAAATTTTTGATTCTGCTATGTGCGCTAACATTGTGAGGTTTGAAATATTGAAAGACAACTGTCATCTTAGCTGTGAAAAATAGCAGAGAATGCTAGAGAATTTAACAAAAATTGAAGTGCATTGAAAAAAAACTTATCAGTTAAGGAACGATGGAGTAATTATATGTAATCAAACTGTTCACTGAATTATTCGTACTGTAATAAAAATGTTTAAAGAATTCTTGCACTGAACTTGACGTAATGAAAGTATTCAATTAGGCGTAGTAAAAATGTCTAAAGCAATAATCGTACATTAGACGTAATAAAAATATTTTGAAAAATATACGTACTGACTTAGACATGAGAAAAATGTTTAAAGAATTATTCGTATTAAATTTAGTTTTTACGGTCGTAAAATGTGAGAAATTGGACTCTTTTGGTAAATTTCCATCAACATATCCAGAACGAGTAGATAAAGAAGGATGCAAATGTGATTATGATGTTAATGAAGTTTATTGCCACTGCAGAGGAATTAATTTGAAGGAACTTCCAAGTAACTTACCATCAAACGTAACTAAACTGTAAGTTTACACTTTTCTTTGTTTTCCATTATTACTAACTTACTTATTATTTACGTCTGTAACTTAATGTGAAAATAGACAACACCCAATACGACGAAAACTGCGTTTAAAGAATTATGTTTTTATGTGATTTGGTATAATTAGAAGAAAGCGAATTTCTGCGTAAGCTTCATCTAATTCCTAATTTGATTTTAAAATCAAATAAGAATTAAACTATTTTCAGCAAATCATGTGTCACTTAAAAAATTATTTAGATTTGCTTTTCTAGAATTAAGATTTCTAGATTCTGATCAAACACTACTCCTCATTATTCCTTCAACTCGGTGGGCCATCGGTGCCCCTTCTGTGTATTTTTCTGACGCTCTAATTACAAGCACATATATATTTTGTTATTTTTTAATTATAATAAAACAGTCTAATAGTTATTAAAAAATCTGTTGCATTATCGGAATTATATACGCACTAAAATGTAAAATCCCAAAAAGTAGTTTAAATTTCTTTTTTACTTCATTTTGAAAAATTCATCAATAATTTATATTTTAAATTAAAGAAATTTGAATGATTAATGATGTGATAACTGTAAATAAGTGCAAATATGAAAATTTTTTATGAAATGAGAAGATTTTATCTTTATCGCAGAAAAAGACAACGGTGTCTCATGCTGTATTTCATAATCATCAATTATTAAAGTCCTAAATGTTATATTTTTCACTTATTTTTACCATAATCAATACAAAATTATGAAAAAAAGTATTAAAAATATGTTTAATGAAAATTCTGGGTCAAAGGGTAAATTTCAATCCACTTCTATTTTTATTCAAAAGCATGTAAAATGTGGAACTTCAATGCAATATTTACTTAATTGTTGCTTCTTCCCTTCAATTCTGCTTCAAACAATGGTCATAAAATGTGGTAAATTTTTAGTAAATTGACTAAAAGCAAAAATTCCAAAATAAAGTTTTAATCACTACATGGCATTCTGCAAAATGCAGGTAATGTTAGGTTTATATTTTGGACAAGTATACTTAGATTTTTAAATATTTTAAATTGAAATAATGTGTAGGAGGTGATTAAATGAAATTGAAATGACACTATATTCAAAATTGAATTCAAAACAGAATTGAACAAGCTGACCAATAAAAAGTCTCCACTATGTAATGCGGTGATCACAAGGGGTTACTTTAAATTACCCTTTATAACGATTTGGGAAGTTATTTTCCCACCTATTACTTTTGCCGCTATCTGCTTATAACTTTAAAAATTCAAATGAATGCTGTTTATCTAAATGTGGGTATCAGTAAAGGTTGATGGAGGGTCGAGAAGAAAGGCCAACACCGGGGAGCCAATTTCTTTTGTGCTTTGTGTATTCGTTTATTTTACTTCATTAATTAGAAAATAAATATCGTTGCTTGAATGTAATATTTTATTATTAAGAAATACATAAAGTTTTCTAAGAAATATTTTGTGTGTTTCCTACATGATTTTAAAAAAAAATGGGCTTACTGAAATAATTGAGTGCTGGTGTAGTTGAAATGTACATTTCTTAGTATTATTTATCACGGTTAGAAAACTTGTTATAACATAATATTTTGTTATTACATAATAAGTACTTGCTTTTATGAAATTCTGTTAAGACCAACAGAATTTTATAATATATTTTGTAGATATTCTACTTATAAAAAATGAAAATTTTAATAGGTTGAAATTTTGCCACTGTTATTAGTTTTTAAATGGGACTTAGAAATGAATAATTCAGTGAAATCTATGAAAGATATAAAAGATAATTATGTTATAAATTTTTTCTTTTAATTCCATCTAAATATGAATAATAGCATTTTCTATTAATTTTTCCCAATAGAAACTTCCAATTAGTATATGATATATTTATTGTAGGTCCAATCCATATATGCTTTCTATAAAATTACTACAATATTTTTTTATGATGAAGAATATTAAATTCCTCTGCAAATTTATATTACTATGAAATATGTATTTCGTATAGTATTTATTAAAAAAAATATTTTTATATTACTATAAAATATGAATTTCATATATTATTTATTAAAAACATAATGATTAAAGCATTAAAAATTCTCACTCTTATTTGACAAGTGTAAATTAATTAATTTTAATAGTCTTTTAAAATTACTAAAAATGCTTATGAAATATTTAAAGCACATGGTGCAAAAAAAATATTTAGGAATCTTCAGTACAAAACAAAATAAAATGAAAATTTTTCCTTCAAATCCACCTAATTAAATTAGTTTTATGAAGTATATGTAATAGAGAAATTTTTTTCTTGGTTGGAAAAAAAATCTAATAAATGAATAATAAATTTATGCCATCATAATAAGATCTATTTTAGCAAATTTCTAAAACAAAATTTGATATAAATTTGTTAAGAAATTATTTCTTTCGAAATATGTCAGTTCGAGAAATGCTTTAAAAATGTTTTCTTGTATAACAGGTAAGTGACATACAATTTCATTTCTATCATATACTGAAAGAAAATAGATTTTAATATGCTTAAATGTTTTTTATTCTTCTGTATTTTTAGTTTGAAAATATTTTACTAATAAAACAAAAATACACGATATTATAATTATTCTTAATGCTCTAAATTTTAGAAAATATGGAAATATAATAATGCAACTTAAATTGTTTCAAGCTGTATTAATATATATGGTATTATAAGCTGTCTTTAGAAGAGGCTTTTCACCATGATGAAAGTACATAATGAAAAAGTAATGATTTTCTATTGAAATAAACTTATCAGGCTAAAAATTTTTTTTGTAGAATCGATGAAATTGAAATCGCGTCTTAAATTAGTTACTAAACTAATTATTTTTCTTGCAAAATATATTTTTCAAAGTTGTACTGATTAAAAAAAAACATACTTTGGAGAAGTTTCCTTTAGTAGAAAGCTTTGTTTTGATATTTGCGTATAAATTATTACTTTTGTATCTTGATAGACAAAAAAACTGGTGCTTAAATAATTTTAAGTTCCTTCATTCGTCAAAAAATATTGGTTTTTGTGTCAACTAAAAGGGTATTTTGGTTCTTATAGGTTATGATAGAAATTTCTTTTAGTTCGCTTCTTTGCAGAAAGAAAAAATCAATGATATTGGTTCAAACAATGAGTCAATATATTGGTTGACTTATTGGCTCAATCAATGATCGATTAATTGATTAACAAATTAATAATTTCAAACAAATTTGATTTTAATTTTGATAATGTCGTTGTCTTTTTAAGTTTTATGTTTAATTTGTTCGTAGGAAACTTATAAACAATTAAACTTTAAATAATAATAATAAAGTGAATGTTTTGATTTGGATCAGGCAAAAAGAATAATCTCAGTACTTGAATTAAACTTGTTCAAAAGGTGCATTGGGCGTGGTGGACCAGTTCCCCTGCCCCCACATTCTCCTGATTTAAGCAACATAGATTTCTTTCTTTGAGGCGCACTGAAAACTAGTTTTGAAAATAATGGACACTTCAAATATTAAAAGACTCAAGATAATCTCTTGCCACATTTCTTAATATCCGTATATTAAGACAAAGGTATATTAAGAGTGTCCAACAAGTATGGAAGCAGTCAAATATCTTAACATATTCCCTCCTCTTGGGTTAGGGCGGTTCGGCATGTATTTCCGAAGATATGTCTTTATTGAAAATATTTTTAAGACTTTGCAATCACAGTACCACAAATGAATCAAAATGCAACTACCTAAATTCCTAATTAATTGGGAATTTTTTTCATGACAAAGCCAAATTTACAATAAAAAAATAGGGGTTACTTTTTATTACTTTGAAGTTGCCTCTGTCCCACCTCCAGGATGTGAGTTTCAAAGTGTGTAACCTACTATACTGGGCAAATTAATTGAACGAAAGTCTGGGTCCCATACTGTGAAATAATTGGGATCAAATTATGGTAAAAAATACTGGCAATCTGGGTGCCGGTACTTTTTACCGTAAAATCCATTTTGCCAGAACATGTTACGGAACAAAAACTCTGAAATACTCCAATTTTTTACAGTAATAATTATAATAATATTACTGAATCACTCTAATTAAACAAATATTGCTGTAAGAGTTAAAGTATAATATTTGCTAGATGGATCAATTTATATACCAAACCTCGTGATTTATCTAAATGCATTTTACGGAATAGTCCAAAGTGTCTGTAGTTTATAACGCAAATTTATCCGGAATTTTTTACGGTGTAAATGATTCTACTGTTGCAAAATGGAGATACGTAAAAAATTTTTAAAATAAAGATCTCTCTTAAAATACGTATTAGAGCGCAAAAAATTGCTTTGTTTGATATTTTGAAAAACCAATCGAAAAACATTTAACTTGACTCGGTTCTTCATCATCTTCTGAGGCTGGGGTGAATCCCGGAGGGCAGGACTTATTTTGGGGAGAGGTTGAGTTTGGTGTCAGTAGGAAGGCTTATTAAAATATCTGCCAGGATAGATTTAGTTATTTGTTAAATTCTTATTAGATGTCGACATTAGAACATTTTACGGCAAACCATTATATTTATTACATTTTCATTAGAATCTTATTAGATCTTATCCTTTTATTGATTAGATTTTTTAGATTTATATTAGATCTTATCTTTATATTTATCAGATCATATCATTATATTTATTAGATTTTTATTAGATCTTATATTTGTGATATTTTCATTAGATCCTAATTTTTCATTACATTTATTCAGATTTCTCAATTCATTAGATTTATATTTTTCCAATTTAATTCGTATTGATCGAAATATCTCCGTTTTTGCGTCTTACAGTTTTAACGTCTCCTATGAACCAAAGTTTAACATGTATAAAATCAAACTGTTTTTCGCATAAAAATTCGAATCTGAAAAAAATAGGGGATTCTATTTAAAATTTTGAAGTTAAACGTAAACCCAAGAATGTGATAAAAGGGTCGAGTTTGGTATCGTTGAGTGTATTTTTTCACTCTTTTTAAACACCGTGAAACCTTTAGAATCACTTGAAAAATAAAATAAATAACTAATTTTCAAAAAATAAATCTATTTATATAAATATAAATATATGCTTATCTGTGTGTGACTTTATAGACCATCCAACCGTAATCGATGAAACTTGGTATATAAATATTTTGAAGCCCGAAGAAGGTCACTGTCGACATTAGAACATTTTACGACACACCGTTCAAGCGGGATGACTTAAAAACGAAATGGAATTTTCTGATTGGTTAACTGTTAGTCAATGTCTTAAATTTAACTATAGACAATTTAATTTTTCACATATTTGTAAGACAACATTAGTGATAATTTCTAGCTTATAGCTCTATGCGATAAAAAAATTGCTTACTGCACGCATTTAAATATTTAATTATTTTATTTTCGCTATTGCATATAAATTCGATAAACAACATTACTTGGTAGCACGCATGGTCTACGTCACGAAATCTATACTTTCAAAGTTGTCTGATACCACGCTTTTTTTATTTATTTATAATATTTTTTTAAAACGCGTTTCTAAAGAATTGCTTATTTCAAATAAATGGTAATTGAATAGATTAAGATATTTATGCATTTAAAGGTAAAGTTAATGAGAATGCGGTACAAATTCGTTAAGGGGAAACGTAAAAGTCGTATATTAATATCATTATTGACGCCAATAATAATATAATATTGACGTCAATAATAAATATCATTATCGAGGCCAATGATGCTTAATTAATTTAGGTAATATATGCAGATTGAAATAAAAGACTTGGAAGCAAAAGTAATGAAGTAAAGATATTTATTTGTCTAGAGCAGGGGTCGGCAACCTGTTTGTCCTTAAGGGCGCAATACTAAATTTGAAAATCACCGAGGGCGCATATTTTACAGATAATCATGCACAATCCTAAATTCAACTGACTACTTGCTGTATATCGCCCTTTGACAAGAGTTAAGTAAATCGCTCTGGCCATCATACATTTACATTAGTCCAGCGAGGGCGCATTCAAAATCAATCGGGGGCGCCGTGTTGCCTACCCCTGGTCTAGAGGATCCGTAAGAAATCGTCACACTATCGTTGACGGCAATGAAACTTAATTAACGTTGGTAATATTCCAACTGTCATAAATTAAGAAATTATGTACTAAAAAGCAAAAGATAGTTAAAAGATACTTATTCCTTATTGATATGTATCAATTGAAAAAATTAAAACAAGCTATGTGCTAAAAAGCAAAGTTAAAGGAGAAAAGGTTAATAGGAAATTTCAGGAAAATCGTAGAATCACCAATTCACAATTAAGCTTAATTATAGCTTACTACTGACAGTAATAGGTACTACCTAGTATTATGGTAATTGGTACAGTTTTGATAAAAATTTTACAACTGGTTTTCCGTAATTTCAAAAATTTTTTTTTCAGTGGTAGCAAAGATAGTGTATTAATATTTTAATCAATTAGAATTAAAAGAACTTTGTTCCTTCACTACTTTTAAATATTTAAACAGTAAATTAAAGTTCAGATAGATAAATGGTCATGCTCCAAAATCGTTATCAAGTTCTAATAAGAATTCTATTTAAAAAGAAAAAAAATTCGGATTTAGTTGGCTGTCAATGACAAATGTATTTTTCACAAAACTCAAATGTTGAAAGGATATGTAACAAGTACGAAATATATTATTACAAGAAATTAACCAAAAAATGTTAAGTATTATACTAATATATTTGGTAATTATTAAAACAGCACCGATACTAATAAGATTTAATACTGATACTTTGGAAATAAGTGTTTTACGGTCCCTCCAAAGGGATATGTACCGGAGAAAATTACGTAATAGTGGTAAATTTTGAACATTATGAGTTAACTGTGAGCAATTCCCATCATGCCAAGGGATGCTAAATATATTTGATCTTTATTTTATTGAGTGAACTACAAAAAATGAGTTTTGACGAATTCAATGCAGTAAAAAACCGAAAAGAGAAAAATTATTAAATAAAAAAGAAAGAAAAAATATTAAATGAAAAATATTGAAACTATTTTAACTATATTAATTTAAAAACTTAGTGGAAGAACCAGGTAAATGACATTTTAAATACGAAAAAAAGTTGTATCCGAACTATTTTATTCCCTATTACGGAGGTGGGACTAATAATTTTTTGTCTTATTTTATTTACGATTGCCTAATTTGAAATAAAAATCATACAATCATACCAAAAACGGATTAGATTAGCTATTTTAAGGTTAAAGTGAAGGCAAAAACAGTTCCGTTACATTAAACATACTCATGTTGCTGGAACCATTTTTTGTTATTTTCTCCGACTCATTAACTCCTCTAAAAATTTCACTAACCAGGTTCTTCCATCAAGCTCTTTAATTGTGTCGGTAAATGCTTTTCAGTTTAGACCATGACTTCGTAGTGTTTCTCAGTACTTATTTATTGATTCATTGCTTATTTCTTATTCAGCCCGTGCAAGGAACGGGTATTCAGCTAGTAAATGAATAAATTATTAAATAAATAAGTAAAAATAAATAAATTAAAAAAAATTAAAACACATACAAAATAAAATTATCAAATTTAATTTAAAGTGAGAAGAAAAAAAATCATCACAAATCAAAATTAATGCGCTATAAAAAGTCCTAAATACATTTTGATTTTCGTGAAAGATGAAAGTGAACGAAATGTACAATAAGCGACGATGAGAGGCAATTATTGAATTCGTTTTTCAGCTTCGACAATAAAACTGGTTTTTGTACTTTATAACTCATGCTGTTACTACTTTTTAACGCTGTAATCATTTGCTAGGTCTAAATAACGTTGTTGCATGTCTTTTCATCATTAGTTCATTGATTTGCGATCACTAATGTGTGTTTTCTTTTCTTCACTTTTTGACAAGGGTCACAAAGTATTTAAATTTAAATTAATGAAATTTCTTTTTGATATTTATTGACTTATTTTTTATTCACCCTTTGCGAAGAACGGGTGCTCAGCTTGTAAATAAATAAATAAAAATAAATAAATACGAAAATCAATGGTCATAGTAGATAACTTTTTACAAGTTTAATTTAAAGTGAGAAAAAAACTTCATGACAAATGACAATTATGTGCTATAAAAAGCCCAAAATGCTGTTCGATTTTCGTGAAAGAAAAAAGTGTAAACAATAACAATGAGAAGCAATTGCCGAAATCGTTTTTCAGCTACATTCGACAATCAAACTGGTTTTTATACTTTATAACTCACACTTTTACTCCTTTTAAACTTTATGTTCATTTGCTGGGTTTTAATAATTTAATAATGCAATAGTATTTCCATCATTAGTTTATTGGTTTTCGATCATTAATGTGTATTCTTCTTTTCTTTATTTTTGACAAGACTTTTATTTAGCGAAAGTAATAATTGCGGATCTTTTTTACGAGGCACTTAAATAAAATTTCACATTGATGTAGCATTGATAAGGAATGCCGTTTTAATAAAAATAGTATATTTAATAGTTTTTTAATACTATTGTATCTAAAACAGAACTTTAAATTGTCTACAGCAGAGGTATTATAATCCAGAGAAGAAAATAAAAGCAGCATTCTCTTTTTCAGTAACAAAAGACAGAAAACAACTCAAAGTTTTACGTGCCTATTTTCCAATGCAACTTTTCACACCTGGGCTTCATTTAATTCCAGAATTCCGTGCAGCTATAGTTAAGAATGACGCGAGGAACGATTGTAAACAGCATGATCTCAATATAAGGTGAATAAAGAAATATTTCGAAGAAGAAAAAAAAGAAAAAAACATCGAGAGAGTGCTGAGTTTGTGATGTACATAATTCGTATTAAATTTAACAACGAACTGGGTAAACATATCATGGGTAGGACTGGGCGATATTAGAAATTATATATCGTGATATATCGTCAGTTTTGCATCGCGATATAGCGATGTATCGCGATATAGTATTTTTGAATTTCATTTACTTTAAGGCACAGAAAGTCAGATTTCTATCAAGACTTCATACGCATATTGATTTAAATCAATTTATAAATTTGAAAATATATATGTTTTGCTAAAGAAAGATATTAAATAAATTGACTAAGATGTACAAATCTTACTTAAAATATTTATTGAAAAAATGTGTGTAGATACAGAATGAAATATTTGCACTTCTTTATCGTTTATAAGGTATAAGCAGTCTTAATTTAAGTTAACCCCTAAAACACCCTTAATGAAAAAAAATATTGTTATTAAACAAAAGCTGATTTTAAAATTTCAAAATATATTTTAATTAAAATAAAAGTTAGATTGACTAAAAGCCGAAGTTTAAAATTAAAAATGTTCGAATTTTAAACTAAAAAGTAAACATAAGATTTGTAATAATTTCTTAAAATTTTCGTTCTCTGAAAGATTTCTCAGTTTAAAAATAAAAAGGGAATTTTATAAAGATATCTAGCTGAAATTATTGAAAGAAAATTTAAAAAATTAAAAAAAAAGTTTGTTAAGAAATTCATTATACACTTAAAACAAAGTGTTAAAAATATTTTTTTTTTTTAAAAAAAAAAAACTTTTTTTAACAAATCAATATTTGCTTGTACTATTATGCGTAAATAATTACAGAATTATTAAGTTCGATCGTAATGTTCAAATTCTTAATGAAGAAGTAAACACAAGTTTTGTTATATTTTCTAAAAATGATCACGCAAATAACAAAAGATTTCTTAGTTTAAAAATAAAAAAATAAATAAAAGTGAAATTTATCAATATATTTACCTAACAGCATAGGAACAAAATTTAAAAAATAAGTTCGTTAAAAAATTATTTGTATGCTTAAAACAAAGAGCTAAATAAATTTTAGAAAAAAAATGCTTCTTAAACACTATTTTTATTATTATTTCATATAAATAATTAAATTAAATTAAATAATGACCGAATTATGAACGAAAAACAAAGTAAGGCAAAGTTTCTTAATTAAATTCTTAAAAATAAAAACAAAAGAATTGTGATATTCGGTAATATATTTAGCTAATTAACTAATAATATAAAACGAAAATTAAAAAAAAATAATGATTTTACTCTCTAATAAAACGAAGTAGTAATTGATAAAAAAAAAAAAAAAAAGAAATGAATAAAATTCGCAAACTTTTCAAATTCTTTTGAACAAATAAAGTTTATTGACTTATGTCCAAAAAATAAGTTTTGTTTTAACTTTATTTCTAAAAATAAAAACAACTCAAGATTTATAAATTTAAAATCAGTAATAGAAGCCCATTAAATTATTAGAAGTTTTATCCGAAAGGTTTTTAATAAATTAAAAGAAAGTAAAAAAATAACCTAACAAATTTATTTACTTTGTAATTTAATTCCTTATGGGTGCCTTAAATTAGATTTCCGATAATTTTCACATTTAAAAATATAAAAAAAGTTTTGTCAGAAAATAAATAAAAAACTTACCTAATTAATGAAGAAACTTTTCTTTATAAATTCTTTTCAATAATAGATTGCGTTCAGAACAAGGTTACGACGGCGATCACGAAGTTAATCCCATTGAAAATAATCTACAAGAAACGATTTCAAATCGCGAAGGTGCGAAAACGAACATGTGATATAACGATATAAGGTCTCAAAAGTGATTCTGATTCTACCGCTCATCAGTCAAGGCCGTCTCAACATAACGAAACAATATCGTCTTCCACAGCGCGAGTTGGCATCGGAACGTAAGAGAAAGTCCTTGCGTGTATCGCTATATCGTTATATCGTCTTCTTCACTCGACGGCTTAAATCAGATTTCTGATGCATCGCTTGGAATGAAAGTTGCTGTATCGGTTTGCCGATATAGGCGTTAAATCGATATGTCGCGATATATCGATTTATAGCCCAGTCCTAATCATGGGTAATGCTTCTTAAACTCAGGCCTTTTTTTAAATGTCATCGGAATTGATGAAATACGCCGGGCTGATTGGAAAATCAACATGATCTCAATATAAGGCGAATAAAGAAATATTTCGAAGAAAAAAAATAAAAAAACACCAAGAGAATGCTGAGTTCGTGATATACATAATTCTTATTAAATTCGATTCGTATTAAATTCAACAGCGAACTAGGTAAACATACATTGGGTAATGCTTCTTAAACTCAGGCCTTTTGTAAATGTCATCGGAAAAGTATTCAGTATTTAAGAATATACCTGATAATTTCATACCTACAACCGTCAGATTATATCCTAATGGGCTAGTTTGCTAAGAATTACACCTCGACTACGGTGAATTGTCTTAGGTTCATTACCTTTCACGTTTTACAATTAGCCTTCCCTGCTCTAGGCTAATTGCAAGCTTTCTAAAAAGAATTAGTTTAATTGAGCAATAAGTGATATATTTTCTAAAGTCGCCTGAAAGCATGTGCGGGCACCGCTACAATCTTTAATTACTTCAGTCTGGATAGAAAAAACTGGAGTATGAGTTTAAAAAGCATCAAAAATATTAAAAACTATTGGAGACATTACAAATTTTCCTGGCGCTTAGATAAATAACGGCGACTTTGTGCAAAAAAGCCAAATTATTAAATTAGCTTACAACATAATCGTTTCGAACAAAATATTATCTAATTTTATTGTTTAAATATCCTCGGTGGCAAAGAGGATCATGGGTTAAAATCCCCTTTGTGATCGGGCTAACCATGAAAGAATTTCGTGGTTTTCCACACCATGTAACGCAAATGCACGTTATTTTCTTCAAAATCGTACTTTATCAAGGCTAGTTTGTCCCAATCATAGAGTTATAAATAAGAAGGAGTGGGCATTCCTTCCCTTCCCTGTTGGCGCGAGTGAAGTAACTGCCATGTTGGTATAACCAGAAACTTCACGGAGCCGCTCAGGTTTCAAGAGCAAGAGTTAGGTTGTTTTTGATCTTTTCTCTTATGATTGGTAAATTTCGAAAACGAGATTGGAATAGTTTTGTTGCTAATACATAACACCTTTTTTCATTCAATTTTTCAACATTAGTTTCTTTTCTTCTTCCCAAAAAATAACGTTTTAAGATAGCTCTATTTTACAACTGAATTAAAAAAAGAACTTTACAGCAGTTTTCGGGAACTTAGGTTCCTTTTTATTTTATCTAGGCATTAAAAGTAATATATTATAGTTATTTAAGGGGGTAGCTTTCCAATTAAAAATTTATTTAAAGAATATCACATTAAAACCACACTATTTTGAATACAAACAAAATAATATGAAACGCACTTTTCTTTAAAAGTTAGAATATTTAAAGGGAAAAATATTGGTATGTGCAGGGCTCGAAGAAAGTCAGAAATTTTACCCGTCACCGAGGACGGCTTGTCCAACAATGTACCCGTCCTCCCTTGAAACTAACCCGCAGCTTCTAAATAAATAAAAATATAATTTTCCCTTATTTATTACAAACATTTATATACATTGCACATTGAATTAGTAGTTACTAGGATTACAAATACTAGGTTACTAATAGTAAAACCTAGTATTTCTTTTATGAAATAATTTAAATGACTAAGGTCAAGTTATCTGGAATGCCAATTTATCCGAGGGTACTTCGTTTTTTAAATGAAACAAATATGACGTTTGCCAGTTCCACAATCAAGCCAATGATTTACGGAGGTTTCTGCACAGAAATCTGAAAGGGGTTTCTCATTTAGGTGGATGTTCATAATTGCGTTTAACGCTTCTTGTTTAAGACCAGTACGTAATGTGTTTTTTTGTAAGCTCATTGCTGAAAAGCCTTTTTCAACCACTGCAGTACTCACAGACAGAGAAAACATCAATTCCACCAAGCGCAGTATGTTGCTGTGTTTCTAGATTAGAGGGTCATTTTAGAAGTGAGGCGCTAGACTCTTGTAAGATAAAAAAAAAATTGAAAATGTATCACGAATATTAACGGGAAAATGGCCGTCCGCGCGGACGTCGGATTCGAGAAATTTGTTGTCCGCAGGGAACTTTTGACCGCCGAGGACGGGCGGACGGGTGGTTTTTCGAGCCCTGGGTTTGTGCTAAAAGAATAGCAATAATCAACATTAAGCCATTTGAGTAAACACTTGGGTAATAAAACTAGTCCATAACCTACTGTTTATCACTAGGCAGAGAAGTCTAATTTCTTTTTATTTTGCAAAGCACTTCATCATATGAAGTGTACAAAACTGTAATTTACAAATAACCACGTAAAATAACTGTGTATTTATTTTTAAAGGTAAGTACCCAGAGTATTTAATATATAGGCATATTTATTTTCCAATTGAGGTTTAAACTCCACTCATGAAATGCTCTATCTCATTCACAAAATACATGAAGTGGTGAGCAAATAAATGCTCTATAATAAATGCCCAGGCATTATTATCTATAATGAATGCTCTATAATAAATTAAAGCTTTGACACAGCAATTGAGACGTTAGTAGAGGAAGGTGGAGGCTCAGATGAAACAAATTTTAAGGCCTTTAAGGAACTTTAAAAGATAAAATGAATACAAAAGCCTTTTTAAGGCATATAGAAATCCTGCAAAGTAAAAGATTTAAATGTCAACACTTTGAAAGTACAATAAGTAAATATATAATTACTTGCTGATTTTAGCAGGGTTTGAAAAAACCCAACCCGCCAGGGTTTTATTAAAAAAACACGGGGGAAATTGGGTTTTTTCATTTAGTGCTCATAAACTTTAAGTTTCACTTTGTAAATATTTTTATTTAATAAAAAGTGTCGTATAAGTCTAAAAATAGAAATGAATTCAAAAAGTTATTTAAATTTTGTTATATGTGTTTTATATTAAGTTTAAATAACGCATTATTACTAATATATGTTTGAATCTTTTTTAGTGTTAAGTATTACATAATATTAATGTTTCACAATTTTTAACTCAAGTATTGTAAAATATAAATGCAGTAGTATAAAAGGAACAAGTTTATTAATCTTTTTGTTTTTACACACATTTATTTACTATATTTATTAAACATACACATATATATATTATTATAAAATTATAATCTGTAAATATTTATAATCAGTAAAATCTAAAATTTCATCTGACTTTTGACTTTAATAAAAAACTGAAATAAATATTTAATGGTCTTCCATGTTTTTATAATAAGATTAATAGAAAATGAAATTAAAATTTTATATAATTATAAAGAGTATCAGGTACTTGGCCCTATTTTTTCAAATAATTAACCCGAAGAAAATTATTTCATTTTTAGATAAATAATTTTAAAATGTTCTCTTATAAAAATTTTTAGTTTACTTTTTTAAATTCAGAAAATAAAACTGTTTAAATTTGTTAATGTATCACTTAGTAAAAAAAAAAAATTGTTTCTTTTCAATTTTTTTAAACATATGAATTAATAATTATAACCTGTTTATTAATATATAAAGCATGCAACTATATTTGAAAAATTGATCTTTTCAGACTGTATTATTTATATTTCTATTTGATTTAATATCATTAAAATATTATTTTTTGAAAAAACCCACTTAAAGTTTTCAATAGTACTACAAAATTATAAGATTCGAGTTTCTTTTACTTTACAAATATTAAAAACTTAATCAGACAAATTTATGCTGCATAATAAATTATATATAAGTAAATGTGCAACTCTAACTTTTAATAAAAAAATTATTATTAATTTGTTTTATTATTTTTTTTTAAAAACCCACTTATCGTTCCAAGTGGATTTTTTCAAGGTGGGGCCTACTTGGAGAACCCTGCTTTTTAGGAAAGAGAGTTATGTTAAAGGAATTATATTAAAAAAAACAACCAAAAATTTTAATTACTTTTAATAAATACAATAATTTAAATTACATAAAATTGTTAAAAGAAACACACAATCTCTTCTAGAACATTTTAGAACTCAGTTTGAAGAATGTTTAAACACATACAGCTCTAGTTCAACGAAGTTCGATGTGTTTTGGTTGTACCAATATGGCGCCGCGGTTGCGGTTAAGGCTTCACGAGTGTACGGGCATGCCGTCTCCTCTTATTTATTACTCTATGGTCCCAATGTATATCCAGGAATTCCCTTGAATCCTGAATAGGATTCGAAATTACAAGGCTACGGAGTTGATCATTGAAAATCGTAAACTTAGAATTGGGTCTGCAGTTCAACGCCGATTATAAAATAAGAAATAAAATAATTGTATGGTTTATTATTGTTAGAAATCACTACTAAATGTAAATTGGGAAATATAAAAAAAAAATTAAGTTAGAAGTAAACGCGATTTTGCAATCTTGAGGGTTCATTAAAACACCATTTCAGATACACTGTTAAAAATTTCGGTTCATATTACGGGGAAAATTACTGGCTCTCAGCATGTCGGCTCTTTTTCACCGTAAAATCAATTTTAACCGGAACAGGATAGGGAACACAAAATCTGATACATCGAAAATTTTTAAAGTAATAATTACCGTGCAGTCACTAAATCGCTCGAATTAAATAAATATTGCTGTGAAAATTACTGTGTAATATTTTACGGTAAAAATGGATTTTACGGGAAAATAAATTTTGCGGATGGTGCAACCAAAGTTCTGGTACTTTATGCCGTAATTTGATCCGGAATGCCGTAGTTTGATCAATTTATGTAATGAAACCTCGTAATTTAGCTTTCGAAGATTTTCACAGAAAGTCTGGAGAAGTTTCTAGAATTGTTTCTAAGAAATTTATTTTTTAGCTGTTATAATCTAGGTAGACTTCACAAATAAATTAATAAGAAATTTTTTTTTGAAATGTTAATGCTGTTGAATTTATCATCTCATGTAATTAATGTTTGAAAATGTTGAATAACATTGAGGTGGGAAAAATTGTGTTCAATTGAAAATGAGTACAAAAAAAAAAAATAATAAGCATTTTTTTTTTTTTTTGCGTAATTGAAGCAATCCATCATTTTTGTTTATATTAAAAAGAAATAATGAAAATAAAAAAGGAAAATTCTTCTCGTCATTTATTTACAGATAAAAGAGGCTTAAATTGTTAATGAAAAGAGGAAGACACTTGTTTTGTATATAAATAATAAACGAAATTTCCTTTTAGTATTGCTTAAATAATTTATTATTTCTTTAATATTTTATGCATGAAAAAACTTCTTAAATTGACTTGAAATCAATTACTATTTAGTAAACTAGATAACTATGTAAAATTTTTATGAAATCAAACGAAAATATAGTAAAATAAGATGTACAGTGAGCTAAGAAAACGGTCCACCTTGAATAACTTTAGATCTAATAATCGGATTTTCACGTTCTAGGACTCTATCTTAATAGCTCGAGAGGTGGACCTCAAATATGCTAACTAATAGCATTATTTGCAAAATTTCCTGTGTTAGCATAATTTGTTCTCCTTAATCCAACCCTTTCTCGCGATCTGTTTCTCCTTTAATCTCTCTCTTTTTTATAATACTTTACCTGAATCCCGCAGTAATAACACCTAACCGATGGGTATCTTCTGGCAGATTGATTGTTTATCTCATTTGTTTNTTTAGCGAAAGTAATAATTGCGGATCTTTTTTACGAGGCATTTAAATAAATAAAATTTCACATTGATGTAGCATTGATATGGAATGCCGTCTTAATAAAAATAGTATATTTAATAGTTTTTTAATACTATTGTATCTTAAACAGAACTTTAAATCGTCTACAGCAGAGGTATTATGATCCAGAGAAGAAAATAAAAGCAGCATTCTCTTTTTCAGTAACAAAAGACAGAAAACAACTCAAAGTTACACGTGCCTATTTTCAATGCAACTTTTCACACCTGGGTTCCATTTAATTCCAGAATTCCGTGCCGTTATAGTTAAGAATGACGCGAGGAACGATGATAAACAACATGATCACAATATAAGGTGAGTAAAGAAATATTTCGGAGAAAGAAAAAAGAAAAAAACACCGAGAGAATGCTGTGTTCGTGATATACATAATTCGTATTAAATTTAACAGCGAACTAGGTAAACATACATTGGGCAATGCTTCTTAAATTTAGGCCTTTTGCAAATATCATTGGAATAATTGAAATACGCCGGGCTGATTGGAAAATCAACATGATCTCAGTATATAACGTGAATAAAGAAATATTTCGAAGAAAAAAAAATAAAAAAACACCGAGAGAACGTTGAGTTCGTGATATACATAATTAGTATTAAATTCGATTCGTATTAAATTTAGCAGCGAACTAGGTAAACATACATTGGGTAATGCTTCTTAAACTCAGGCCTTTTGTAAATGTCATCGGAATTGATGAAATACGCCGGGCTGATTGGAAAATTAACATGATCTCAATATAAGGTGAATAACGAAATATTTCGAAGAAAAAAATAAAAAAACACCGAGAGAATGCCGAGTTCCTGATATACATAATTCGTATTAAATTCGATTCGTATTAAATTTAACAGCGAACTAGGTAAGCATACATTGGGTAATGCTTCTTAAACTCAGGCCTTTTGTAAATGTCATCGGAATTGATGAAATACGCCGGGCTGATTGGAAAATCAACATGATCTCAATATAAGGTGAATAAAGAAATATTTCGAAGAAAAAATTAAAAAAACACCGAGAGAATGCTGAGTTTGTGATATACATAATTCGTATTAAATTTAACAGCGAACTAGGTAAGCATACATTGGGTAATGCTTCTTAAACTCAGGGCCTTTGTAAATGTCATCGGAATTAATGAAATACGCCGGGCTGATTGGGAAAAGTTATCAGTATTTAAGAATATACCTGATAATTTTAGACCTACCACGGTCAGATTATATCCTAATGGGCTAGTTTGCAAAGAATTACTCCTCAACTACGGTGAATTTTCTTAGATTTATTACCTTTCACGTTTTACAATTAGCTTTCACCACTCTAGGCTAATTGCAAGCTTTCTGAAAAGAATCAGTTTAATCGAGCAATAAGTGATCTATTTTCTAAAGTCGCCTGAAGGCATGTGAGGGCAATGCTGCGATCTTTAATTGTTTCAGGCTGATTAGAAAGCACTGGGAGTATGAGCCTAAAAAGCATCGAAATGATTAAAAACTACTGGAGACTTTTCAAAATTCCCTGGAGAAGCTTTTAGAATTGTTTCTAAGAAATTTATTTTTTATCTGTTATAATCTAGGTAGACTTCACAAATAAATTAATTAGAAATTTTTTTCTGAAATGATAATGTTGTTGAATTTATCATCTCATATAATTAATGTTTGAAAATGTTGAATAACATTGAGATGGGGAAAACTGTGTCCAATTGAAAATGAGTAATAAAAAAAAAATAACAAGCATTTTTTTTTGCATAATTGAAGCAATCCATCATCTTTGCTTACATTAAAAAGAAAATAAAAAAGGAAAATTCTTCTTGTCATTTATTTACAGATAAAAGACGCTTAAATTGTTAATGAATAGAGGAAGACACTGGTTTTGTAAATGAATAATAAACGAAATCTCCTTTCAGTATTACTTAAATAATTTATTATTTCTTTAATATTTTATGCATGAAAAAAAACTTCTTAAATTGACTTGAAATCAATTACTATTTAGTAAACTAGATAACTGTGTAAAAAGTTTATGAAATCAAACAAAAATATAGTAAAATAAGATGTACAGTAATCTAAAAAAAACGGTTTACTTTGAATAACTTTAGATCTAATGATCGGATCTTCACGTTCTAGGAATCAAATTTAATGGTTCAAGGAGGTGACCTCTAATATTCTAATTAATTAAAGCAGAAGCTATTTTAGGATGCAAAATCAGACACAAAACTTTCTTTCTCTGAACACCTTTTTTTGAAGTACTCGAATTTCTGACATTGCAAAAATATAGGGGATAGCAGCCATCTAAGAAATATAGTCACCATAGTTCGATCAGGCAAGCGATGGAAAGTTTGGACCCCATAATGTTAACTTTTTTCGTCTTTTTCCATATCTCGAGAAGTTCTTGAGCGAATTGAAACATTTTGCTCACAGTTATAAAATTCGTTTATTTAAAGATTACTCCATGCAAAAAATACATTTTAGTAAATATTTGTTGCTTTTTATAATTTAATTTAAGAAGGGGCGAACAAAAATTTGAGTTGTAAGATATACAATTTTTGAATCATTTTAAAGGCTGTAATTATGCAATGTGATTTCTCAGGAACTATTTAACCAAATTCACTAACATTTTGTATTTTGCCATGTAAAATTGCATACTTTAAAATGTTATAAATATTGTATATCTTACAATTCAACATTTTTCGACTCTTATTAAATGAAATAATAAAAAATAATAAATATTTACTTAAATGTATTTTTTGCATGGAAATATCTTTGGATGAACAAATTTTATAATTGTGTTTAAAACGTTTTCAATTCGCTTAAAAAGTTCTCGAGATATGGCGAAATACACAAAGAATAAAATTAACATTATTGAGTCCAATCTTTGCATCGCTCTCTTGATTTAACTATGGGGACAATAACCCCCGGTTTGCGGCTACCCCTATATTTCGGGGGTCAAAAATCGGAATCCATCGAAAAAAAGGTATGTTTATTCAGAGAAAATGCGCTTTTGC
Organism: Parasteatoda tepidariorum; assembly: GCF_043381705.1. NCBI lineage: Eukaryota > Metazoa > Arthropoda > Arachnida > Araneae > Theridiidae > Parasteatoda > Parasteatoda tepidariorum. The sequence goes on from NC_092207.1 coordinate 73,147,496, forward strand.
GTCTGATTTCGTAACTTAAAATATCATCTGCACTAATTGATTAGCATATTTGAGGTCGCCACCTCGACCATAAGTTAGAGTAATAGAATGTCAGGATCCAATTACTAGATCAAAAGTTATTCAGGGTGATCCGTTTTCTTTCGTACTGTACCTTCAACTAAATATTTGCATCTAATGATCTAATTTAAAGTTTAAAATGTATAACATAATGCTATAATTATACTGAGACTAGTGAGTATTTCTCTTCATCAATCTCAATTGAGATTGATTTTTTGAAAGAATTTTTCTTCTTCTTTTTTTGTGAAAATGTATTTTTTGATTGAAATGTATAATTGAAAATAGATAATTCATTTTATGAAAAGAAATTTATTTATGCTGTTGAGATTAATTGATAAAGAGTGTTTTTTGTGATTGAGATTGAATTATAACAAGAAATTTATTTCCGCGATCGAGATTGAATTAGAAAAAAATTCATTTTTGCGATTGAGATTGATTTATAAAAATAAATTATTTTATCTCAATACCTAGAATAAATTTAATTTTTCAAGATTATTGTTTTGGTACACTGCAAAAACTCCCAGTACTTTTTACTGTGAAATTCATTTCTACAGAAGTATGTTACGGAACAAAAAACCTGACTTACTGTAATTTTTATAGTAATAATTGCCATTAAATCATTCAATAACTCTAACTAAATAAACATTACTATAAAATTATTTTTTGCATTACAATGGATTTTATGGATGATGTATCCTTAGTGATGGTATTTTATATCATATTTTGATCTGGAATTATTTATTAAGAGGGAAGAAGGGAGGGAATTTCAAAAGCTTTGCTTTGTTAAGAATTAGATTTAAACTTGAAATACTGTGCATATATTTAACCGAAATTATAAATTCTGTTTTCATAACTACAAATAACGTGGATGAAATTTTATTATATGAAAAAAAAACTCAGTAATAGTTCACATCGACATTTAAAAACTCATGAACAGAGAAAAAACTTGCACAGAGAGGAAACAAGTTTTGTCTTAACTACTAGCATATAGAAGTGGCTGCTCAAGGGATAGAATACCCGCCTCCCAGTGGGAGACCTGGGTTCGAATTCCAGCGATGGCACGTTGATACTATTCCGCACCAGACAAGCACCGATCTCAGACGTAAAATATCCTCATTAGTAGACAGATCATGGGTTAGACCCCCTTGCCTTCAGGCTTACCGAGGGAGGTTTTCGTGTTCTTCCACATCGTGTAAAGCAAATTCTTTTTAGTTCCATCAAAAAGTCCTCCATTATGACAAATTTCTCGCAATACCTGATCTAGGAATTCCTTTGTCTCCTGTCTTTGTCTCTAGGAATTCCTTTGTCTGTCAAAATTACAAGGTTACAGGGTTGAACATTAGTAGTCGTAAACTCCGATTGGTTCAGCTGTTCAACGAAAATAAACTAAAACTATCAGAATATGGTAACGTTTGATTTGTTTCTGACTATATGTCTAATTACCGAAGTGATTTTAGATTAGCTTTTGTCAAATTTAACAAAAAAATAAGGATTCATTACTATGCTGTTCAGTTGTAAATGTGGTAAAGTTTGGTAATTGTCTCATAATAACTAAGATCATGCCATAAAGACTATTCTTTAGATTAAATTTACTTTCAAGTTTTGTACTTTAACTAAGTATGTGGTAATAAAAACTTTAATTTGAAAACCCGAATTTCCTTTAAACCGTTACCAATGGAACGGAAAAATTTCCAACTGAATGGTTGAAATACTGTATACTTAGATTTTATTATCTGAATGATGTTTTACTTTTCCCGAAATGTTATTACCATACAAGTGCGATTATTTTATCATGAAATTTTTCTCCGTGTAGCTATGATCTTATAAAGGGTTAATTGCGTTTATTTCCCATCTTCAAACAGACGCGATAATAATATTTAACTTAATAATATTTAACTTAACTAACATCAAAACTTGTAAAAAATTTTATTAGACATCTTTATTAGAATGAACGTTATCAAACTCTGCCACATTGATGAATTAAATAATTTTTTCTGAAGCCTGTGATAAGCACTCTTATAAGTATTTATTTTTCTAGCAGCATTCATCCATATACAGGGTGTTCCAGAATTATTGGGGCAAACTTCAAGGGGAGGTTGGGGACGTCAGAAAGATTTAGAATTGTAATCATTTGTAATATTTATTGGTCAAAGATGTTACATGTGCTCTTGCTCTTGTGGATGATATCTGGTAGATCAGTGTTTCCCAAACTTATGACTTTTGCGTACCCTTTCAAAATTTTTCGTTACGCTTTGTACCATAAATAAGAAAAGAAATGTATTTGTTACTATAAAAAATTGCATAAAAGTTCGAAATCACAACTGGCTGTTGACAACAATAATTAGTAACTGCTAACTCTGCAAAAAATAGCCAATAGAAAAATACGCAATTGTAAATATTCATGGCTAGCTTTGTTTTTAAATAAAAAATTTTGAAATTTTCGTTTGTTGCAAGATATTTCGCATAAGAAAGCGAACCCCAGCTAAACTGCACCCGTGCCCCTGGGGGTACGCGTACACTTTGGGAAACACTGTGGTAGATAATTGCTCTGGTAGATGTTATATCACAAAATATGTTCAAAGTTAACATAATTATTAGCAGTGCATGCTCTACACCGAAACGCCTTGGATTGGAAGACAAATACATCTGGATTTTGATGCATATCAGTAGCAGCACAGACGATTCTTGCAACCAAATGCCACAGGTCTTTTCAAAATGCACCCAAAAGAAAGAAATTCTTGTTGTTTAAGTCAGGAGAGCATGGGGGCAAGGGAACCGGTCCCCCACGCGCAATGCATCTTTTGAACAACACCAAGTAACGGCGAAGGAAGACGTTTTCAACTACCAATCGCTCTTCACATCAGAATCTTTGTGATATCCACTACCTCTCCTTAAAGTTTGTCCCAAAATCCTGAGACATCCTGTACATTAATATAAATTTTCCCAGATCTTATAAACAGAAAACTGCTCACAAGGGAGAAGCATCATCCCGAATTTTCCCGCTTTCGTGACTTTTAGAGGGTTAATAATATCTTTATCCAGTCTAATATCTGTAGATTTAGTGTCCAGATTAGCAACCAAATGGAACATCGGTTTCATATTAATAGTGTTTCGCAATGAGGAACCTTATTATAGATATTTAGAACTATTGTATCAAATGAAACAGAAAAAATTTAGACATTTGAAAATATAAATTACAATCGAAATTCAATGGATGTCTATCAAATTGCTAGTGAGATAAGACAAGATGAAATAATATCAAAACCATTCTGATTATTTTTATTTTGTTAACCATCGTTAAACAGCCCACCCAATTTTGGGTTTACGACCACTAATGTTAAACTCCATAGCCTTGTAATTTGGAACCTAATCTAGAAGACAAGGGAACTCCTGAATCAAGTATTGGGGGAAATTTGCCTTCGTGGAAAACTTTTTGATGAAACTAACCCGCATTTCCTTTATATAGAGAGGAAAACCATAAAAACCTCTCACTGTTAGCCTGACAGCAAGGGTACTCTAACCCATGATCCGTCTACCACTGAGGATATTTAAGTCAGCACTGTGGTCTGTGCTACCCGGGTGTGGAATTTGTATTGACCAGTCAGCGCTGGGATTCAAATCCGGAATAGGTTGGAAGGCTAACGCTATATCCCCTAAGCCACCACCACGACTCTATTTTGATTGTTTGATGAAACTTGGAAGTTTTTTTTGCAACAAATCTCTCAATTTGTGTATTCTCTGGCATCAAAGAGGTGTTGCTGTTCTCATATCCACTGCAGAATCGTAGTAATTCCACCTTGTTTGCATTAAATTACATTTCGCTTATTGAAAATAAATATCCTAAGCATTGTTTTCCATAACTATTAAGTTAAATTACTTTTCTTTAGTAAAAACAATTTTAGCATGAAGTTGTTGTTGTCACTCAAGAAGGCCCCCCGTCGCCTGAGAACATAGAAAATCTTCTCCGGCCCAACCAAAAGCTGCCTCCAGGAGGAACATAAACGATGGCATAAAGCAGTGCATCAAAATGTATAAGTGTGCTTACCAACTCCATTTATTAAAACTACGTATGTTCACTAATTGATTGAGAGGCAATTTCAAAATGATCTTTTCTTATAAATAATCTCGTTATGTCACAAGCTTTATAAATTTATGAGAGTGATAACGCAATTAAAAATTTCTGATCAAATTCCGGTAAAAAGTGCTCAGCGAACCACTACTTTTTACAATAATTTTTTTTTACTGGAACATGCACCGTTAATCTTACAGTAATAATTACCATAAACTCACTAATTACTCTTAATTAAATAGATATTATTGTAAAAATATTATATTATATATTAAAATATTGTAAAATATAATATTACGGTAAAATTAATTGATTTTACGGATGATGCACTCAGTGCCGGTAATTTATTTATACCGTGATTTAATCCGGATTTTTTTTACAGTGTGTAATTTAACAATTAAATCTATGTTTGATTTGATTGTGAATTTTGGCATTGCTTATTACTTTAAGAGAAATATAAAAATAATTGCATTAAGATACATTTTATGATTGGTTTCTTCCATCGATGAACATTATAATGTAACTTCCATGATAAATCAGCTGTAAATATGTGGAGTTATTTAGTTACAATAAAGTTTTGGTGAGTGTCTCTTGGCAAGTTTTAACTCAGTTCTCCAAGGGTGTACAATTTACTTAAAAAAATTAAGTTATTTCTCTGGGTTAAATTAAATTAATTATAACAAGTAAAGTATAACTCGTCTAACTTACTAATTTTTGAACTTTTTCAAACCATTTAGAAGTTTTTGTAATCTTAGTAGGCAAAAGCATTTTAAAATACATCTCACCAATATTTTTTATAAAATGTATTTAACATTTTATGTTCTAATATTCCACATCTATCAGAAATACCCATAAAATACATTAATACATTTATTTTGCTTGAACAAAATTCAATTACTTTTCTGGGTAAAATTAAATCAATTATAACAAGTCTAATTTACTTATTTTAGAAAGTTTTTTTCCTTCACATCAAACAAATTTTTTCAGTTTTTTTATGTGTAACTGAACACTTTAATACACTCTTCTTCAATATTTTCTCTTCGATGATTAATGTTCTAACATTCAGCTTTCGAAAAATTAAATAATTGCTCAAATTGTTTTCGATTATGTTATTAAGGAGATATGTTATTTTGCATTAAAGACATCAAATTGCGTGAATAATTCATTTTTGCTCCCTGACAGTTTTAATGATGCTGAACAGTTTAATTAAAACTGGCGTCATGGTGTTGTCAGTAAAAAGTGAAGCAAGATGTGACGAAATTAAACCCCGGGAGGCGTTATGGTTTGTTTGTCACTCTCGTCAGTATAATTATTAAGAATTCAACTCCTGCCAAATGTTTTAAAGCTTCTGGAACAACATACATGATATTTTTAACCTCTTAGGAGCGAAATATTACAACTCCTGTCATATTTCTCACTATATTATTGAAAAAGTTAAGAAAGTTACCGTCGTCACCATCTCCGCTATTTTTAAAAAATTTCCGCTGCGCGTGTTCGTCACTTTTATAAGGCAAAATAATTGGATGAAGAAATATAAAATTCTTCAACCTTTGAGAGAAATATTGAAGGAAAAATATGATATGAAAATGTTNAGTTTTCAAGAGTTAAAATAGTAATTATAATAGTTTTCAATAGCACAAATAGTTTTGAAATTCTTAGAGATTTGACTGGGCGTTGCTTGACTAGGTCGGGCATAAACATAATTTTAGTAAAAAATGTACTAGGTAAAAATGTATTTAGTAAAAAATGTATTTAGTAAAAAATGTATTAAGACAAAAATGTATTATTAGTGAGTTCAAAAAGAAAATTGAAAAACGTAATAACAAAATCCAACATTTTTTATTTAAAATGTATTAAATAAATGCATAAAACTCGAAAATGAATGAAAAGAACTTGCTAATTAATATTTTTATTCATTTTGCTAAATAATCGGATTTCGAAATTGGTGTCACTGAGTCTGCTGCGAGAATTTCTCAGAACGTGCTGCTTAGCCACGCAGAATAAGCGCTCCACGGGAGCACTAGAAGGTACTGCAGTATTATATTTCACATATAATTTTTTTACGATTGGATATCGATTCAAAATTGATATGCTTTCCGTTTCGACATTTGGGCACATGTATGCCATAAATTCTTCTGTCGCTGGAGATTGGTATGATGTTTTCAGCTTTAGAAAATTTAAAATCCCTGGTTTTTTTTCTGTTACGTTATTAGTTATAGCAGGATGTTCAGTTTGGACAATTCTTTCCAATTTTTTTGTAGCCTCCGCCCTAGCTTTTTCTTCCAACCAATTAAATTTGACACAAGGCATTAACATAAGCACTTTTTTTTTTTTTTAGAAAGCCTTACCGAGATTTAGAAAAAAAGTAACGATTTCATTCGACATTTCCGTTACAAATACTTGCACTTTTCCTTAAAAAAGTAACGAAAGTACAAGTAAAAGTACTGAATTTAAAAAGTAACGAAGTTCAAGTAAAAGTGAGTACTTCTTACTTGTACCGGCGGTACAAGTAACGAAAGTAAAAGTACTGCCATAAATGTTGAACAGTAGTAGTCGTAAACTCAGAATTGGTTCAGCTGTTCAACGAAAATAAACTAAAACTATCAGAATATGGTAACTCTTGCTTTGTTTCTGACTATATGGCTAATTACCAAAGTGATTTTAGATTAACTTTTGTCAAATTTAACAAAAAAATAAGGATTCTTTACTATGTTGTTCAGATGTAACTGTGGTAAAGTTTGGTAATTGTCTCATAATAACTAAGATCATGCCATAAAGACTATTCATTAGATTAAATTTACTTTCAAGTTTTGTACTTTAACTAAATATGTGGTAATAAAATACTTTAATTTGAAAAACCGGATTTCCGTTAAACCGTTACCTTATGAAAGGAAAAATTTCCAACTGAATGGTTGAAATACTGTGTATTTTGGTTTTATTATCTGAATAAGGTTTTATTTTCCCCGAAATGTTATTACCATACAAATGCGATTATTTAATCTGGAATTTTTTCTCCGTGTAGCTACAATCTTATAAAGGGTTAATTGCGTTTATTATCCATCTTCAAACAAGAGCGACAATAATATTTCCTAACATCAAAACAATTTGATTAGACATTTTTATTAGAGTGAACATTATCAAACTCTGCCACATTGAGGAATTACATAATTTTTTCTGAAGCCTAATAGGTATTCTAATAGGTATTCACTCTAATAGGTATTCATTTTTCTAGCAGCATTCATACGTATACAAGGCGTCCCAGAATTATCGGGGCAAACTTTAAGGGGAGGTTAGGGACATCAGAAAGATTTAGAATTGTAGTAATTTGTAATATTTATTAGTCAAATATATTACATGTGCTCTTGCTCCTATAGATGATATCTGGTAGATGATATATCATAAAATATGTTCAAATTTAACATCATTACTAGCGATGCATGCGCTACAACTAAACGCCTTCGATTGGAAGACAAATATACCTGGATTTTGATGCATGTCAGTAGCAGCACAGACGATTCTTGTAACCAAATGCCACAGGTCTTTTCGGAACGCACCCAAAAAAAAGAAATTCTTGTTGTTTAAATCAGGAGATCATGGGGGCAAGGGAACCGGCCCACCACGCCGAATACATTTTTTGAACAACACCAAGTAACGGCGAAGGCAGACGTTTTCAACCACCAATCGCTCTTCACATCAAAATCTTCGTGATATCCACTACCTCTCCTTAAAGTTTGTCCCAAAATCCTGAGACATCTTGTACATTAATATAAACTTTCCCAGGTCTTATAAACAGAAAACTGCGCACAAAGGTGAAGCATCGTCCCGAATTTGCCCGTTTTCGTGACTTTTAGCGGGTTAATAATATCTTTATCCAGTCTAATATCCGTAGATTTAATGTCCAGATTAGCAACCAAATGGAACATCGGTTTCATATTAATAGTGTTTCACAATGAGCAACCTTATTATAGATATTTAGAACTATTGTATCAAATGAAACAGAAAAATTGTAGACATTTGAAAATATAAATTACAATCGAAATTCAATGGATATCTGTCAAATTGCCAGCGAGAAAAGACAAGATGAAATAATATCAAAACCATTCTGTTTATTTTTACTTTTTTAAGCATCGTTGAACAGCCCACCCACTTTCGGATTTACGACTACTAATGTTAAATTCCATATCCTTGTAATTTGGAACTTAATATAGAAGACAAGGGAACTTCTGGATCAAGTATTGGGAGAAATTTGCCTTCGTGGAAAACTTTTTGATGAAACTAACCCACATTTGCGTTCCATAGAGAGGAAAACCACGCAAACCTCTCACGGTTTGCCTGACAGCAAGGGTACTATAACCCATGATCCGTCTATCACTGAGGATATTTTATGTCAGCACTGTGGTAGGTGCGAACCGAGTGCGGAATTCGTATTGGCCAGTCAGCGCTGGGATTCAAACCCGGAATAGGTTGAAAGGTTAACGCTCTATCCCCTAAGCCACCACGGCTCTATTTTTATTGTTTGATTTGGAAGTTTTTTTTTACAATAAATCTTTCAATTTGTGTATTCTCTGGCATCAAAGAAGTGTTGCTGTTCTCATATCCACTGCAGAATCGCAGCGATGCCGCTCAGTTAGCATTAAATTATAGTTTGCCCAATAAAAATAAATATCATAAGTATTATTTTCCATAATTATTAAGTTAAATTACTTTTCTTTAGTAAAAACAATTTTAGCATGAAGTTGTTGTTGTCACTCAAAAAGACCCCAGTCGCCTGATAACATAGAAAATCTTCTCCGGCCCAACCAAAAGCTGCCTCCAGGAGGAACATAAACAATGGCATAAAGCAATGTATCAAAATGTATAAGTGTGCTTACCAATTCCATTTATTAAAACTACATATGTTCACTAATTGATTGAGAGGCAATTTCAAAATGATCTTTTCTTATAAATAGTCTCTTTATGTCACAAGTTTTATAAATTTATGAAAGTAATAACGCAATAAAAAATTTCTGATCAAATTCCGGTAAAAAGTGCTCAGAGAACCAATACTTTTTACAATATTTTTTTTTTACCGGAACATGCACCGTAAATCTTACAGTAATAATTACCGTAAACTCACTAATTACCCCTAATTAAATAGATATTATTGTAAAAATTGCGGTATAATATTACGGTAAAATCAATTGATTTTACGGATGATGCACTCAGTGCCGGTAATTTATTTATACCGTGATTTAATCCTGATATTTTTTACAGTGTGTAATTTAACAATTAAATCTATGTTTGATTTGATTGTGAATTTTGGCATTGCTTATTACTTTAAGAGAAATATAAAAATAATTGCATTAAGATACATTTTATGATTGGTTTCTTCCATCGATGAACATTATAATGTAACTTCCATGATAAATCAGCTGTAAATATGTGGAGTTATTTAGTTACAATAAAGTTTTGGTGAGTGTCTCTTGGCAAGTTTTAACTCAGTTCTCCAAGGGTGCACAATTTACTTGAAAAAATTAAGTTATTTCTCTCGGTTAAATTAAATTAATTATAACAAGTAAAGTATAACTCGTCTAACTTACTAATTTTTGAACTTTTTCAAACCATTTAGAAGTTTTTGTAATCTTAGTAGGCAAAAGCATTTTAAAATACATCTCACCAATATTTTTTATAAAATGTATTTAACATTTTATGTTCTAATATTCCACATCTATCAGAAATACCCATAAAATACATTAATACATTTATTTTGCTTGAAGAAAATTCAATTACTTTTCTGGGTAAATTTAAATCAATTATAACAAGTCTAATTTACTTATTTTAGAAAGTTTTTTTTCTTCACATCAAACAAATTTTTTCAGTTTTTTTTATGTGTAACTGAACATTTTAATACACTCTTCTTCAATATTTTCTCTTCGATGATTAATGTTCTAACATTCAGCTTTCGAAAAATTAAATAATTGCTCAAATTGTTTTCGATTATGTTATTAAGGAGATATGTTATTTTGCATTAAAGATATCAAATTGCGTGAATAATTCATTTTTGCTCCCTGACAGTTTTAATGATGCTGAACAGTTTAATTAAAACTGGCGTCATGGTGTTGTCAGTAAAAAGTGAAGCAAGATGTGACGAAATTAAACCCCGGGAGGCGTTATGGTTTGTTTGTCACTCTCGTCAGTATAATTATTAAGAATTCAACTCCTGCCAAATGTTTTAAAGCTTCTGGAACAACATACATGATATTTTTAACCTCTTAGGAGCGAAATATTACAACTCCTGTCATATTTCTCACTATATTATTGAAAAAGTTAAAAAAGTTACCGTCGTCACCATCTCCGCTATTTTTAAAAAATTTCCGCTGCGCGTGTTCGTCACTTTTATAAGGCAAAATAATTGGATGAAGAAATATAAAATTCTTCAACCTTTGAGAGAAATATTGAAGGAAAAATATGATATGAAAATGTTATAGATTCAAAAAACCTTTACTTGAGTTATTTCATGTCAGAATTATTATTTTTTATGACATGTAATTCAAACAAACATGGTCATTATTTTTTGAGTTTCTTTAAAAAAATTTATAAATTTTTTTCTTTCTAAATCGCATTATTCAATTAAGTCGAGCACTGTAAAAAAGGTGGAAAAAAAAAGATCTCATTACAAAGCACAAATGTGTTAAAATAGTTTCGATTCAAACAAAAGTTGAACTAAAAATTCCTATGCTTTCAAAATCGAAACAGCATGTGTTTATTTTAAAGCAAAATGCATATCTGCATCTAAAATACATTTTCCAAAAGTGATGTAGAGGAAGGTTGGCTGCTAGCAGAATTCGAACCAACGACCCCGAGACCGTATAGAGGGATGCTCTACCAGGGGTCCCCAACCCTATGCCCGCGGGCACCATGGCGCCCGTCGATCAGTCCAGGTGTGCCCGCTGCTTGTGCCCAACGATAAAATACTTCAGTTTTCCATTTTCCCCTAAAATGCTATGCAAATTTTTTTTTGCTTTTTCAATATTGGTGATAAGCACATCCAAAATAGAAATCGCCAGGAAAACGACCTCCATCCCCCAAATATAAGCACAAAGCATTTATTTCATCATTTTCTCCCACTAATGAAGCGCTTGCTAGTGAAATACAATGCCTAAGATCACACTGACTTTATTTTATATAGTTTATAAATAATTTTTATATTTCGTATGTATTGCAACCATTTAGTAATCATTTATTTTACACAAGATTATAATACTAATTATATTCATATGTTAAATTAATTTTTAAAATTAAATTTTTTGTGCATTGTATGTAGTGCGTCGTTCATCGATCGTTGTTGTAGAACTGGGCATCTGAGGCCCAAATGGCCCTTATGTAGTGCGTCGTATTGCCTATGTCTACTAACGATAAATTTATCTGGAAAATTTAAATGGTTTTCAAAATCAACTATTATTTGTTTTTGAGCAATTTTGACACATTTTTGCTTAATTATGAAAAACTCTTTTTTTACAGTAAAACTATTCAAAATAACAATGCTTACATTTGCAGCTACATAATCTTATGTCTTACAACGTCCTCCTCCTTTTAAGCTTTGATTTTGTTTTGAGAATATTAAAATTTTTATTTCCATTTTTTTGAAGGCATTCCGGCTAATTTTCACTAATGAGGTGCCATGTATTTGCTATAAGAAAATTTGAGTTTAAAATATTATATCTAAAATATTATAACTAAAATAAACAGAGCAAAAAGGTGATGTTATTTATTCAATAACACCTTGACAGTACTTCACTAAGAAACATACTTAGTTTTATAAAATAAATTATAAAATGGCTTTTCTTCCGATTAATGTGGCGTCATCTATTGGTATAGAGTTAGTCAGTAATACTAAAATTCTCAAAGAAAATTTTCTTTCAATGAAAAATTTAGAGAAATATAAAATTTTGGTCGCGCATCACTTGCATGGATTTAAACGTATGTAGAAAATAAACTCCATTTTAACTCACTTTTGTGTCTGTGAAAGTAGGATATTTCAGTCGAAATTTCGTCAAATTTCTATAGCAGATATGTGCTAAATGGTAGTTAAATAGCTTCCTTAATATTACAAAAATTGATATTGCTACTACAGGAATTTTTTTTTCTTCTAATGCCCACCTGGATAATGACCTAGGTCATACAGGCACTTGGAGGGCAGATTTGTTGGCCACTCTTTCAGGGGCACCATACTAGATGGACCAACGTTTTTCTCCCACAGTAAGGACAGATAGTACAGAGAAGGAAAGAACATCCATGCCTTGCCCGGGATTCAAACCCAGAACCTTTCTGATGCAAGGGCAGTTCCTTAACCCCAACACAGGCCGGTCGGCCGACTACAAGAATTGCTGCTGCTAAATTGCTGCTTGCAAAATTTCGAATGATAATTGATTACCATTCGAAATTTTGATCACTTTCCAACATTTAAAGCAAAACGATAACATAACATAACAGCATAGCATAGCACAGCATAGCATAACATAACATAATATAACATATAAAATGAAACGAAATTAAAATAAAATAAAATTTCGAAATTTACTTTTTTTTAAGTAATATGAAAAGGAAAAAAATTATTTTTTTTAAATTTTACTTTATTTTATAACCGTCATTGAGCAGCTGCCCTAATTTTGGATTTACGACTACTAATGTACAATTCCGTAGTCTTGTAACCCAATCCTGGATCAAGTATTTGGGGGAAATTGGCATCCGTGGAGGACTTTTTGATGGAATTAATCCGCATTTGCGTAACATGGAAAAGAAATTCGCGAAAACATCCCACGGTTAGCCTGATAGCAAGGGGAACCTATCCCATGACCTGTCTACCAACGAGGATATTTTACGTCAGCACTGTGGTCGGTGCAAGACAGGTGCANTTATACTTTATAACCGTCATTGAGCAGCTGCCCTATTTTTGGATTTACGACTACTAATGTACAATTCCGTAGTCTTGTAACCCAATCCAAAGGATTCCATAGTCTTGTAACCCAATCCTGGATCAAGTATTTGGGGGAAATTGGCATCCGTGGAGGACTTTTCGATGGAATTAATCCGCATTTGCGTAACATGGAAAAGAAATTCGCGAAAACATCCCACGGTTAGCCTGATAGCAAGGGGAACCTATCCCATGACCTGTCTACCAACGAGGATATTTTACGTCAGCACTGTGGTCGGTGCAAGACAGGTGCAGAACTTGTATCCGACCAGTCATTGCTGGAATTCGAACCCGGTTCACTTAATTGAAAGGCTCCTGAGCCACGACGGCTCTCAGGTATAAATTAGAAAAATAAAATAAAGTAATAAGCTTCTATCACCACCAAAAATTCAACCGTTGTTTTTCGAAAGGGATGCGCAGAATACGCGCTACAATGTCTGTGATGGAAACAATGAAAATGACGCCTCCTCCACTTAAAAAATTTAATTTTTAAAGAACGAAAAAACACAGTCCTAATGTAAAAAAAAATATTATGATGTTTTGAAACGATAACTAAAAATAAGAAGGCCAAGTACAAAAAAGGTAAGAAAAATATATAGTTAAATAATAAACTGCCAATAACGTATTGCATATAAGCGTAATTTAAGACCTTAATAATGCATTGTCTTTATATTAGCGAAGAAACAATTTAAATTATAAGTGTTGGAAATAAAAAAGGAAAAAAAATACTTTTTGCAATAGAAACATAAATTGATCAATTTACTTCAGAGCAATATTTATTAATGAATGAAAATCATCATTTGTGAGCTAGTTAAATCAACCCCTAAAATAATTAAGTCCTTTCCTTCCGGCTAAATTATTTAAAAAGTTTTATGCGTTCTTTATAAAAAATTAAAATACATGGGCTTTTTACTTTGAGAAACATTTAATATCTTAAGTGCAGAGAAAAAATTTATTTTTATTCGCTAAATTTATAGCGTTTATTTTGAAAATAAAGAGTGAGTTATTATAATTATTTTTTGCTTTCGAAGGAAGCTGAGTCTAATCATATTTGAAAAGCGTGGGTATTTAATTAAGCTATAAAAACGAAATAAAACAGGAAACATCACTATTTATAGTCAGTGTATGAACAAATTTATACTGACTATATTAAATATGGTGTTTATGTAATTAGTCTAAGAAATATGTAACTTTTTCTGTTGATTCTATCATTTGTTTTCATTTTTACTCACAAAAAGCTGTACTAATTTAAATTATTTGTTATATAGAAAGCAGTTTATGACTATTTTAAAATTTATTACAAGTACGGATTTTTTTCACCTTATTATGTTCGTAAAGTTAATTGAATTATACTGCTTTAGTCATTATATATGAATTTTTTTAAAGATATCCATTGATACAGTCTATTTTAAACTGATAATTTTTCACATTTTATTTGCATTTGTCATTATTTTTTATAGTTTATTATTTAACTTAAATATTTCATTCACTTTCACTATTTACGTGAGATATTAAATATTTTTAATATTCTATAATGTATTATTAGTTTAAAATTTGTGTAAGGAGGACAATTGAGAAACAATTAGAAAAAAATTTTTTCTATATTTTTTTTTCTTCTTTTGCAGTTGTTAAACACTTTTAAACAATGAAAGTATTTAATATTCGTTTGAATAAAAATAATTTGATTATAGTGAAGTAAACAAAATTAAAATCCATATGATTCTTGTAAAGAATTTCAGAAAAATCATCGCCTATTTCCTTTTATTCGGTTTCATTTTACAGATATATATATATAGTTTGATAACGCTTATATAGCTCTACAGGGTTTCCGCAAATAGAGCAGCAACTATATAATTAAAAACTTTAAAAAAAAGTGTAACTTAAACACATTTACTTTATAATTGTTTAAATCAGTCAATATAAAATTGTACTTATTACTTACACTGGGACACTTTTTTGGCCAGTACCAATAAAATACTTGAAATTTTCTTACCTATTCGTTTCTGTCAATGTTAAGTAAACCTTATATCTACTTGTTTTTGTGTTTATCTATGTGAGATAATTAACAATTGTAGACGTGTTTACTTTTCTTACGAATTCAGGGAAAGAAAAATATATAAAAACATATTTCTTTAAAAATATAGAGTAAAAGAACATTTATTTACACGTGAAAAAAAAGCTATTTTTAACAAGTTTGTTTTGAATTAAAACAAGTTTGTTTGAATTTGTAGTCGAAGTTAAAATGATATCCCACTATGTAAACGTTTTTAACTTGATATTTTTGAAGTTATACTTCTTATGTGACTTCCAACAAGGTTGCGTTAAACGTTTAACGCTACATTTTTATTGGCCGGGAAATCACGTGGTAGGATCCAGTTTCCCCTCATTCATTTCCATATTGTTTTGGTTCTCACTAGCATAAAAATAATAAAAGTATTGTTTTCTATTAATATTTTTTTAGTTTGTTTTGATACACATATAATTTAATAGGGTAGTATTTTTTATTTTCAAATTTAGTGGATAACAATTGTAAAAAATGAGTGAAAACAATCCCACGGACAATGCGACGGGTTTAAAGTTATGTCAAGGTACGTCATCAATTGATTGTTAGGTTTTCTCTTCTGAAATTACATTATGACGCATTCACATACATTATTAATACAAATACATTTTCCATGGCGAGACGATGAGGCAACCACAAGCACTTCCACTGGTTCAAGAGGTCCACGAGGGAAAAATGCACAATATTACCGTTATTACAGAGCACGGAAGCGAGCGGAGCAGGAAAAAGAGTCGTTGAATAGAACTAGTGATCCTTCTACGACTGCTGATTCTTCTACAATTAATGTCGCAGGTTACGAAGTTTAACTTCTTCCGCGCGGAGGGACTCCACGCCCTATTTTTTGTTGTTGTTTTGATTTGATATTTTTTTACGATTGCATGAGTACTGCAATTGTGGAAATACTTGAATTCTTACGTAAATTTGCGAAATCATCAGAATAATAATAATCATTTGCTTATGTGTCGCTCTGAAAATAAACATTTCAATTATGTGCCAACGTTTTTCTTGGAATATCAAAAACGTTATCTTTTTTCCTTAAATAGAAAAGAAATAAGATTATTTTTTTAGAAAAAAGATTTTTAGATTAAAAATTGAAGCAAATGAACAATCTTTGTTGCAGATAAAAAGAAATACAATGCTGAATCCAGTACAATAATTCACTTTTCTTCCCCTTTCAAATGCAACTTTTTCACCTCTGCTGTTTCTAGGAAGACATTCTTTCTGCAATTTTAAATAGGGCGTTTTAGTTGTCACACCATCCACATTGGCAAGATTAAAAAAAGCGGACTGCATGGAAAATAAAAAAGAGGCTTCAACACTTAAACAATCGAACAACAAGGATGAAAATTCTCTTACCCTTTCTTCATGCATTCTAGAAAAAAACTGAAATGGAAAAAAAAGTCCCTCCGATTTTTGGATCAATCTGTTCATCCACGAGATCTGCCATACCGCTTCTATGATTATCCCGAGTTAACTCGGGTATGTATGTATTTCAAATATTAATTATCCCGAGTTAACTCGGGTATGTATGTATTTCAAATATTTATTATCCCGAGAAAACTCGGGTATGTATGTGTTTCAAATATTTGTTATCCCGAGTTAACTCGGGTATGGATGTATTTCAAATATTTATTATCCCGAGAAAACTCGGGTATGTATATGCTTCAAATATTTGCTATCCCGAGTTAACTCGTGTATGGATGTATTTCAAATATTTATTATCCCGAGAAAACTCGGGTATGTATGTGTTTCAAATATTTATTATCCCGAGTTAACTCGGGTATGTATGCATTTCAAGTATTTATTATCCCGAGAAAACTCGGGTATGTATGTATTTCAAATATTTATCATCCCGAGAAAACTCGGTCCTGAGAGAATTTGTCAGTACGCTTTATTTTATCACGTTTTTACTCGGCCGTAAGCAAAATAATAATACAGTCAAACCCCGCTATAGTGAACCTTCAAGGGACCGACATTTTGGTTCACTATAACCAGGAGTTCACTATATCCGTTTCGCAGACAATTAACTAATGGTTTCCAAACTCCTTCCTTTCATTACACATTATTTAAATAAATGACTGAAAAATATTATGCAGTAGCAAAAATTTTTCTGTACTCTTCGTCTTGCGTGCAAAAAAAAATTAGTAATTTTTAGCTGATAAGCAATCCTCAACATCAGATATGGAAACACTTCCTGACTCTCAGATAATTTTTCCTGAATTTCTGTTATTTCGCATTTTATACCTGTCTAACCTGCCATTCGAGCACATAAAAGTACATAGTTTATATTCCTTGTAAATATCAACTTGATTGCATCCATTTTAAATTTTTCCGATTATGCCCATCGTATCATCAATGGAGAACGTTTTACGTTTACTGGTAGCCATAGTTAAATTTGAGACACTTGTTTGCAGACTTTTTTTAACTGAACTGAGAGCAAAAAGGAGTTAAAATGAGGGCCTTATCAACACATATTAGTGTTCAACCTTTTGACCAATAATGAATAATTACTCATTACCTCTGACAGAAAATGCATATTGATCACCTTACAGGTGCATTATCTGCCTGGGATGGAAACGTCTGCTTGGTATGTTTAGGGATTGGGAAGTGAGGTAAAAGAAGCACACAAGAAAAAAATGTTTCTCGCTACATTCCCCTCTGTAGATGGTTTTAAACATTGACATATGTATTTATTTTGAAGTAGAAATTTCAAAATTATTACAAAAAATATGAAGAAAGAAATCGGTCGAAGACATAGAAAAGTTCACTATATCCAACTTCCTCACCTTCTTGGTTCACTATATCCACCGAAAATAGCATTATACATGTATAGCAAGGCACGGGACCGAACATTTCGTTCACTATATCCGGGAGTTCACTATAAACCGTGTTCACTATAGCGGGGTTTGACTGTAATAATAATAAACTGTTGTGAATGGAAGTAATCCAAACTTTGTTTGGGAGTTTTGTTGTTGGATTGTAAGACTACTCACGTGTTTTGTGTGATTGTATATACCAGGGGTTTCCAACTTACATGAGGCCGAGGGCCGCAATTAAAAACACCAGTCAAATGGCGGGCCACAACTTTATCAAAATTTTATATAGGACTCTTTTTATGTCTGACGGAACATTAAATATTGCTGTCAGATTTCTATAAAAGTTTTTTCAATATTAAAAAAAAAATAATAATAACAAGCATTACAAATAATGCTTGTTACGTATCATTATTAAACTTCTCTTAATCTGAAACTTAGTGACAAGATTTTTGTTACTTTCAAATTTGATTCTGTGATAAATTAACATTTTTTCGACTTATTAGGATTTATAGCAACAACTAAAAACTTCTCGAGCATCTGAAATGAATTTTTTTCCTTCTTTTCCGCTCATGCGATATTCAATTCAAGGAATTTAGATAAAATATGATATTCATTCCCTCTTTTGTGTACTTTAAAATTTACAATTGTGAATAATTTCGTCCGAAATGAGTGGTTTCAAAAAGTTAAATTGGAGAATTTCTGATACGCACATGCTAAATTATATTCGCAAAATAAAAAAAGTAAAAAAAAAAACGAAATAAAGAAAGAGAGCAACATACATGATTATTTTTGCATTTGAATAAATATTTTCTTGGATGTAAAACCTGAGAAATAAATTTTTTTACACCGTTGGTATGTTAAATTTCACAGATAACAAGGCCGCTTCGAGGGCCCCTGGTATATACGATAGCTGCTGAATTTACATACAAAAAAAGATTTTTAAAAAATAGCGTATCACTACCCTGGGATTTGGAGTATCATTTAGTGTCTTCCCTAGTTTTAAATAGACTAATATTTAACTTTTTTTTCATTTGCCCGGGATCACTCGGTATTGTAAACTGATAGTGAATTAAATGTTTTTTACACAAAAAAATTAAAATTTCAACTTTAAATTTGTGTATTATGCTTTGTTTTAATTCCTTGTATTTATTAATAAAATAAGAAAATGCGTTTATTTTTTTGATTTTTTCTTTGGAAAAAAAATAGGGTAGGGAAGCAGTTAAAAGTGCACTAAAGGAAAATTTTGATCCATCGGTATATTGCCGAAATGTAAGCAAACAAATCAGCTGCATCTGATGTCAAAATTTCAATTCTTGATCCCATGAATATGGTATGCGCTGCATGGAGAAGTATAGGAGATTCTAGCGTAAGGAATTGCTTCAAAAAACTGGATTTTTATTTTCTGATGAAAATGAATATAGTGATAAAATCAACGAAGGAGATTGTGAATTTCACTCTTCATGATGACGAATGGGGCAAACAAACGTCTAATGAAGTAGGTGATAATGTAGATGTTAATAATGATGAAGATGATAAAAAAAATTCCTAAATAATACAAAAGCGTTAGAAGATTTAGACATTATTCGTAACTATTTGCAGTTTTATTCAGACATTAAAACTCCTTTTTCTTATTTGTAAGGATTAAAACAACTTTTTTGTAAATACACCCGTGAAAAGAAAACAAACATCTATTACAGATTAATTTGTAAGAAAATTAAGTGTTATTTAGCATGTTTCAATTTGTTTTCTTGGTATAGTTTCAGCAATATCACTCTATACTAACATTTAATGCTCAGAAATATTTATATTTATGCTTTCGTGGCAATTTTTGTTGCGTTTTAAAGTTTTGAATAGACTTTTTACTTATGCGTCTTTTTCATACATGCGCTTTTCCCTTAGACCGCATAAGTGAGAGTTCACTGTATTTTGATTTTGTATTACGCTCAAATCGATAATATTTTATTCCTCACAAAGGATTTGCCAGTTCAAAAAAAAAAAATAATAATAATTTACATAAGCCTTCTTTAAGGTCATGCGGTGACTTTGCGCAAAATATAAAATGGTACTCCTCAATAATTTTCAATCTAATGATCGAAATTTTACGTATTCAGATGAAATTTAAAAAGTTCAACGGTCAAAGATTAAATATGCTAATTATTATGTGAAAATGATAATTTTAGTAATGAATTGGAAAATGTACTTTTTCGAAGTAAATATTCCTTTTTTTGGTAGATTTGCGTTTTAAATCCTCAAACTTTCGGTGGTTGTCACAATCAGGAAAATATGATCAAAAATTGGAGAACGGTCAAACTTTGAATTTCATGAAATCAATTTTCTTAACCTATTTCACCGTTTCTTAAAAATTATTTAAATGAATCAAACACTTTCCTAAAAATTATTTAAATGAACAAGGAGATTTCGATGTAAAAAGTTATTTTTTTTGTAATAATGTTTTTTTTTGTTATTTAATTTAATTATTTTGTCTTGTCACTCTTTTCAACTATGTAGTTTTCATGTCTAAATGTCGAATTTTATTTTGAGAAGAAAAAACTGATTTGAATGAAGCAAAAATATACAGGCAAAAATGAACATACTATAGTTTCGATACTAATAAACAAAAACCTTCCTCTACAGAGGAAGGTCTTAACATCAAATAATAGTTGAGAAGTGAAGAGACAAACACGGGTAAGGTGGTTAGAACAATAAGGACAGAAAAACAAGTATAAACAAGATATTTAAGAAAGGGAGAAAAGAAAC
Organism: Parasteatoda tepidariorum; assembly: GCF_043381705.1. NCBI lineage: Eukaryota > Metazoa > Arthropoda > Arachnida > Araneae > Theridiidae > Parasteatoda > Parasteatoda tepidariorum. The sequence continues at coordinate 73,168,210 of NC_092207.1, forward strand.
CAGGTGTAAAAGAGTGAGGCGAGAATCCCAGAAGGCGAAAGATTTAATTAAATTAGATTTACAAATAATGGAAAGCGGTAGACAAACTATTAGAATTTTCAGAAATATAAAATGATTCCCAGAAATCAACTTCGGTTGATGAAGAACAGTGTTGAATGCTTTTAGGAAAAGAAAATTTAAGCCTTTGTAATTAAAATTCCAACTAGGTATCTAAGGCTATGGAATATTGGTTTGTGATTTGATTTCAGAACTATCTTTTATATTCCTTAAGTCGAAATTTAAGAGCACGTTTAGTTTGTCTGATATACTCAGAGCGGAGCTGCTATGACTCCGGGGATGAGTCATCGCTGAGGACGCTTCCATAAGTTGAGAACGTGAGTAGAGGACACTTCCATCAAAGCGTCCTCTACGGACGTAAGTTTATGTTTGATCCAGAAGTTCCCTTGCCTTCTGGATTAAGTTCAAAATTAAAAGGGTTTTGAAGTTTAACATTGATAGTGGTAAACTTAGAGCTGGGTCCTTGAAATTGGTGAAATTAAGTTTATTTACAGTTAAAAAAGTACTTTAAATTCAAATTTATTCAAAATTTTATCAATTATGGAACTGATAGCTTTTGGACAATTTTCATGTACAAAAAAATATTAATTTTACACCTCATTGACTGAGAATGGATTTATGGTTCCGTGATATGTCGTTTAAAGCTCAAAAAATACTTTTAAAAAGAATGACCTGAGAGAAAAAAGTTACAGCAAGCATAACTTATTATTTTATCTGGGGAGAAAGGAAATCCAAATGATATTTCAAGTGTTAGTTGAAATGATTCATCACGCCATTTTTTAACATCAATTTTTCACCCTTTGATAATTAATTACAAACAAAAAAGAAATAAAAGTCTAAGGTGTTTATGTCTCGCTCTCCCTTAAAATACGCGATTAAGAAATTGTTTTAGGAAGAAGTACGAGAAAAATAAAGATAGTCAAAAGGTAATTAGGCAATATTGAAAACAGCAGAATAATATTTTTTTTAGCAACGCATGAACTTTGTTGCAAAAACAAAGAAGTGTTGAAAAGAAAAAAAAAACATATTAAGGTTATTTCTTATTAAGAAAAAGTGAAAGATTCTAAACATTCATTAAATGTGCATTTCTGTTTCAATTACTAGTTCGTAAAAATCAAAATATACCATTTTATTAGTAGCCAAAATAAATTATTAAAATAAGTTTTTGTTTTAAATATATTATAAAAAAAACTATTTTTTGTTGTTAATAGTGAAAATGCAACTACTGATCAAAAGTATCAGAACATAACAAAGTAAAGGTGGCCTGTTCGCAGTGCTGACCAAATTTCTACAATCATGGCGTTGGTAACGAAATTGTGGCGCCTTGTCGTCCATGACTCCCCATCCCTGTCCTACTACGGGCTTTTGAGCTAATGCTTTTTTTTAATAATTGCATCAATTACTATAAAACCTGGGGAAACATAATTGAAATAAAGCGTAATTAATATTTTTGAATAATAAACCTATCCATCTTACACACATTTTCGACGCAAGTTCGAGCTAGGTTCTCGAAATTCGGGCAATTGTCGCATTAAAATTTATGAAAAAATCCCTTATTATAATTTAAATAAGAGTATGAATTATGTACAAGTTATAAAAGCAATTATTTTTAGAAAAAAATTATATATTTCATATAAGATATAAATTTTTTCAAAAGATATAAAAAAATTTTTATACTGTTTCACACAATCAATTAAAAAATATATATTTCTGTGAAGGAAAAATATATATTTCTGAGTTTGAAGGGTCAACTGCTGAATGTGTTTTCAATGTCTAAATATATTTTTAAATATTTTACCGTTAAATAATGTAGGGTTGTTAATGTACAGTACTTAAATTTTTCCTCACCCTAATAGGAGCTGTGATGACTCAATGATTATGACGCTGAACAGTCATAATGAAAAACTGGAGTTCGATTCCCAGTAGCAGTTTAAAATGCGTCCTGTTTCAAGTAAAGGTGACTGCTTGCCTTTGAAGTAAAGGTGGAAAGTGCGCGGTGATTCCCACAATTATGTCTAATAAAATTGTGGAGCCTTAAACTCCATAACTCCCCTGGCTCACAACGGGATGTAGTGGGAATGCTTTACTTTGATTCCCCCAATAATAAATTGTTTCATCGAACATATGCAAAATGCTCAACGAAGTATGTTTCATGATGATCAGCCATGAGAAGACTAATTTTATCAATAATCGGCATTTAAAACATCCTTCACAAACCGTATTACTCTTCTTTATTTTCGCACTTTCTATAGAATCACCCACATGCTTAATTTGAAGTTATAAATATAAATTATAAATTAAATTTAAAATTATAATTAAATTTGAAATTATAAATTAAATTTGAAATTATAAATTAAATTTGAAATTACAAATTAAATTTCAAATTACAAATTAAATTTGTAATTATAAATTAAATTTGAAAATATAAATTAAATTTGAAATTACAGATTGAATTTGAAATTACAAATTAAATTTGAAATTATAAAATAAATTTCAAATTATAATTTAATGAGTAATGTGAATGTAGTGTTGTATATACAAAACCGAATTCAAACATTTTTATAAAACGCATGCTTCCTTGATAAAACGTAGTTTGTGTTGTTCAAATATTATCTATATTTGTCTCTAGTTTCAAAATCAAAAATTTAAGAATGAGTATACACGACAGAAACTTGTCACAACGCGTGAAAAATATAGCTAATTTTGTTGATATTGTAATATGAATCGCTGCTTTGAAATGCTGTTTTGATTCTGCAAGTAGTAATATAATATCATGTCTCCATTCTAAATTTATTAGAGCATCAAAATAAAAGAATTCTCTAAGTTAAGATTTCAGACACACACGCAATATGAACATTAACGTTCCTCTCAAAGTCATTGGAAACATGCAAATTGTTCTCATGTATGTTTCGAAGTTCGAATTTTTCAAAAAGACTTATAGATCAAAGAGAATGGATAAATTCAACTTCGCAGTTTCGAAATCAATCATTTCCACTTCTGCAAGATTGATAATTATGATACATAGCGCACACGCGATGATATTTTAATCCTTCTTAAAAGTAAATGAATAATGAAAATCTCGAATTTTGTGGATAATAAGTATTCTAAAATATGCAATAATATTATGCCATAATTTCATTTAAATTCTCTAATTGTGATTTTTAATAGTTGAGAATATAATTATAGTGAAATTACTACTTAATTTAACTCCCTAATTGTTATAACGTATTATTCAATTAGGGATTAAATTCGAATGAAATGTTCCATAATGATTTTATTTCTATCATAGATTTCTTTTTTTAAGGTAATTATTGACATTAAATAGTACGATGTGTTTCAAAATTTTATGTTGCTCAATGTAAAAGATTCAAGGAGATCCTTTGTTTAACTAATTTAACACAAATATATGCAAATTATCATAAAAATATGCAGTTAACTCTTTAAATCATTGACATCGTATTATTATTTATCCCTTATCAAGCCATTGCCGGATGAAGGTTTCTTTCCAAAACTTCCTGAATAGTTTTGCTTTGCTGCTTTTGTCATCAAATTCACTCTTACTGCTCTTTGTTTTGCTACTCCCACATTGTTTGTGGTCTTTTTCTTGCTCGTTTGTTGTTATGAAGATATTCATTTAGGATGTTTTACTTCCAGTGATAGTCGAGCTATATGGTCAGCCTATTGCCCTTACAAATGCTCAATTTTCGCGTAGAATGTTTTGTCGCTTAATGAATGATTTGTCTTCCAATTTACTCCCTGCTGCTTCTAATTTATTAAGAACCACAGTTTTTGTGCCAGCTTTCTTAGTGCATCCAGCCGCTGTTAGTGTCCAGCCACCTGTCATTTAAAATTTTATTATTTCTTATAAATTTCATGAAATTTTTATTTAAAGCAGGTGAATATACAGTCAGACAATTGAAAATTAAAATTGTGTTTAAAAAAGATAACAAAAAATAATAATTATCATTCATATTTGGCAAAAAAATTAACATTATAGTTTATTAAATTTAAAAATATTTTATGGTGTTTTATTAAAAAACAATTATTATTATTGTTCGGCGCGACAGAAATTTTTAGATGAGAGTTTAATAAATTTAAAAGTCTTGAAATTGAAATGCCATTTGGATGGAAAATAATAAGCATATTATGTCATATTTATGTTTAAAATTACCCTCGAATGTTAAAAATAGCATTTTTTTTATTTTTAATTATTCATGTTAGCTTACGTGTTTATTTCTAGCACGCGCTTTCATTTCATCATTTAAACTATGAGCTTAGTTAGTTTTAAGTAGGTATTTCACTTTTCTCAAGATTTTGACTGCTTCTAATTTTTTAAACATTTTGTAACGATGTTGTTATCATAATAGTGGAAACAATGAAAAAAAAAAAGTTTTTCGATATTGCATGCTGACAACTCAAAGTAGGGAGATCGAAATTATAGCAAAATATTCTAAAAAGTATTAACAATCGGTAACGCCGAGCTAGTTGGTTAGAAGCCATTGAAAAGATATTGAGGAAAATTTAATCTGTAACAATGGGTTTCAACAATTAAATTTTGTTGATTTGAGAAGTACATGAATTCGAGAAGGGACGAAAAACAATCTAAATCGGTGCTCCCGTTCTCGAGGAGTTATTAGCAAACATACATGCCAACAGATTTTCTCTTTTAAATTTCTAGAAAAAAATTTAAAAATAAAATTAGTGATAATTGCCAGCTTGCAACTCTTCATAACTAAACACGAGTCTCACTGGGAGTTAATGGGATACCTGCAAGTGACGGAGTGTGGGTATCTCGATTCTAATTGGTTGTTGGCACTTGTTTACGTTATCAACAATTATTTCGATTTTATTTTGAGTAAGCCAAGCCAGTCAAGTGTCAATTCGCTTAAGTGACACGTTCTATTTTCTTTCACAAAGATTTCAATTCTTTCACTATATATTTCTTACTTAGTACACAGACACGTGCGAAGAAATGTCGAACATAAATTAACTAGTTATGCATCGAAATTGCCAGGTGCTAAAACAAAAATACATCACAGTTAAAATATAAAATATAAACAACTAATAAATCTGAGTTAAGTAAAAGATGTAAAAGAGAAATAATTATATTTTAATAAAATCGATTTGCGATACGGAGTTGTATTTAACTAACTGCAAGTTAATAAACATTCCAATTTATGTGAAAAGTTTTAGCTAGACTTAGCTACACACCATCTTGTTTATAAGCGATCAGCTGTTCGTCTTCCAATGAGGTGAACCGGGTTCGAATCCGAGCGATAACTGGTCGTTACGAATTCCTCACTCCAGCTCGCACCAACCGCAGTGCAGACAAGAAATATCCGCAGTGGTAGACTGATCATGGGTTAGAGTCCCCTTGCCGTCCGACTAAAGGAGATGATTTCATGGTTTTTCTCTCCAGGTAACGCAGGTGCGAGTTAATTCCGAAAAAAAGTCTTCCATGAATGCAAATTTCTTCCAATACTTGATCCAGGAGTTCCCTTCTTCTGGATTTGGTTCGAAATTTCAATGTTACGGAGGTGAATATTGGCAGTCTTAAGCCCGAAAATTGGGCCAACTGCTCTATAACGGTTATAAAAAGATAAAAAAAAATAAGCGATCAGCCTGCGCTGAGATTATAGGTCACATGTCTGGGTATCAATGATCTCCTTCTTGAAGTGCAAGTACCCAATTGCATATTCTTTAATAATTTTTTTTTATAATTATTATTATTTTATTATTATTTTATATCATTTTGTGAGGTACGTTCAAACCAAGTGAACAGGCATTGACGTTATCGAAATAGTTATTTTCGACAGGAAGCAACAAATTTATTGTGTTTATAGTTTTGCTTAAACGGGTTTCTATAAACCTAAGAAATGTACAATCCACTGTAATTGTAACAAAAATTATGTTATTTGCAAAAGTGTAAATTCTCTTGGTAAATTTCTTAATTGAGTTAAATTTGGATTATTTTATGTTGGCCATGATCAATAAGCATCATTTCCCGAATAATATGTTGTATAGCTACGCTTTATTATAATGTCATGTATACAGTGCTCCGAAAAAAAGTAAATCATCATAAATAACTTCTGCGGATTTTCCCGTGCCATATGTTATTTATTTCATTCAAGCATATTTTGCCTTGCCTCGAGAACTTTTTAAAAGATTCTATATTTTTTGTGACATAATTATAAAGCTTATTTGCATTAAGAAAGTTCCGAGTAAAAAATAATTTATAATTATAACGTATTATTTTATTTCGTAATAGACGAAAAAAATCGGTAAACAAATTCTTACGTCATTTTAAAGAATGTAATTTTACAAGGCAAAATTTGAATTTAATCGGTTGAATACTGACTGGAAATTTAAATTATCACTGTACGGCTATTTTAAAATTCAATTTCTTAGGATCTATTCGTCCGATTTCGTTCAAATTTTGCTCTTTGCTTTATAAAACTACATTCATTAAAATGATGTAGAAATTTATATAACTTGCAATCTAGAAATTTTTTCAACTATCTAATATATATAATTCTCTTTCGTGGCTTCCAAATTTTGCCTGTATTTCTTTTCCGCCGGTGGCAATGTTTGCTTTGTTTTGTTTACGTTACTATTTCTCTTACACGGAGAATCGACCAATGATTACCGCTAAAAATGTCACATGCCAAATCTAGCTGAGGTGGCTCAACATATAGCGCTTTTAAAAATGGAAACCTGCGGCAATCTCATACGATTAAGCTAGGCAGAAGTGAGTAGTCTTTGTCGATAGATCTCTATTTTAGTATTTTGTCGAAAGCGCTTTTTTTCACGAATTTATATATTACGAATTTATTTGACGATTTTTGATTTATATCACGAATTATACTATAGCACATTTCTAATAGGTTTAACGAATTACATGTCATTTATTTGAATTCAAATTTATTTTAATGACTTAGTATTTACTAAAAA
>NC_092207.1:73175731-73197796 GCF_043381705.1 Parasteatoda tepidariorum
CATCTTTTCAAAAATAATTTTTATATATATATATGAAGGAAATTTTTTCTCTTAATAAGGGAACCAGAAATGTTGACCCCTGTTGGCCTGTGGCCTTCATTTCATTACATAGATGTCAATTCTATTGCTATCTATTAATTCTTTTCCTTTTTACCATGCATAGAGAAGAATAGGTATTCAGACGGGATTCAAATGAATCGTAACATTTTTATTTTATTTTGTTTTTTAAAACATATTAAAGACGATTCTAGAGCACTGGCTCGCGTTCAAATTTAAAAGCTAAACCCAGTCCCTCGTTCACGTAATCCACAACCAAAAAAAATTGTCAGTTTAATTCTACTTTTGTAAAATTCATGAATCCATAGTAAAAGAAATAACATCTTCTCTACCAATCTTCAACGTCATTTAACTTCAGAACTCTTTGGTTACAGACCAGTTACTAAGTCGACCTAGTTTTCCACGATGCATTACGTATTCAGACTTCATAGGCAATTTCCACCCAGCGTCGCTGTTAAGCAGACGCCATGATTCCTTGAGAAGACCTCTTGGAATGTGAGATGCATCAACGTTTACTTACTTATTGTATACCTTGAGCGCCAAAAACGTCTCTGGGAGTTGGGCAACAACAGATGAATATGTAATTTTATTTATTTGAAATCTGAGATGGCGAATGCTTTTGGCGACAAGGCGGGATTTCCGTCGAACAATATTGGTTTGCTTACATTTTGGAGTAAAGAGATTTGGCATCAACGAATCTGGAGATAAAATTTGAGAACCTAAAACTTTTTCAGATGCATCGTTTTTCCACGTGAAGCAATGGATGGTGTTTTGGTGTGCCAAACACGAATACGTGGGGATATTCGAAATGTTTTAAAGCCTTTTGAAATCGTGCATTTTAAAATTTAAAAATCATAGCGTATAAAAATGAATTTTTAAATTAAATCGATTTTAGGTACATTTAAAAACAGATCTTGTGTATTATTTTATTTATTCAATTTTTAAAGCGTATCGCACGCATGAAATCATGCACAGAGAAAAAAAAATGTGGTAAAATTACAGCGCTATATAGTAATGACATTTTCGGATTTAAAAAAAAAAAATATAATTCTAGTTATTATATCAAAATATGCGGTATTTAAACCGTTCATTTGCAAATTTTTCCATTCATATGCTAACTATTTACCGGAAATTGTGGTTTTCAAAATTATAGTGCTTATTACCATGTATTTAGTAAAAAATATAAAACTGAAATAATGGTATAAATGGTTTTTATGCCATGATCTATGGTGTCATGATAAATTATCAAATTTCACCTCACTTCCAAATTTTATCACGTATTATGAAATCATACTTTATTGTTAACTTCTCCAAAATCATTACTAAAGCGCTTCCGTAAAAATTACTAGCTTTTTGGTGTCCCCACAAAACCAGACACATGGTTAATGTGACAAAATTTTGGTAGTTTTGACCATATTTTTTTTCTCAAAATGATTTGGAAAAATATGTACGAGACAGTTAGATAAAAAAGTATATATATTAGTAACATTTTAGCGAAGAAAAAACATTATCGAAATCCGATTAATCACTATTGAGAAAGCATCAAATGAAAATCTAATCTTGAAACATATATATACTATGATAGGTATCGTTCCTCTACCATTGAATAGTTCGTATTAGCTTTGTAATGATCTTATTAAAAGAAGTAACGAACAAATACAGATTTTTTCTATAAGAATAGTTGTAATTATTAAGAATTGGATGCATGCAAATGACGTCATCGTAGGTAAATCGTGGCAATTGTCGAATCAGAAGCCAATCAGGTTCGACGCACACGCGTGACGTCGCCGACAGTTATCCAATTATAACTGATTCAAATCACATGGCTAGACATAATCACTTCACTTCCTCTCGAGTTTCAAATACCTAACTTAATCAATAGAACATAAAAATTTTTAAAAATTCATATTCTGAAAAAACTTAAAGAAAAATCAACTTGGTGGAATATATGTGTTAGTTCCGGGCTTAGTTGCTTTATGTTTGCGATTATTTTATCTGTCCATCTTCTTCTCTGTTAAATGCCGCATCTAGCAGAAATCTTGTCAATTAGATAAAATCGGAAATGCATAAAATGATCTTACGTCAATTCAAAATCTTAAGAAATTAGATGCAGTTACTCAACTATAAACGATAGGCACGCGAAGCCTGTAGTAATGTGGAGATCAAAGTTTCATCTATAATTTCTCTTCTTAAAAATAATTTAACTTACTAAAAGCTACAAATATATACAGTATACTATCGATATCTCAAAGTTGAAGGAAAGCTTAAAAAAATTTAGAGATAGCGAGTTTTTGAGATAAGTTCAGAACTAAATTTGTTCTAAAAAGTAGAAAAATATATTATAAGATAGTACTCCAAAAAATAGAATAAAATAACTATTAACGTAAAAATAACTATTAATATGTATGTAATGATAGTTCACTATAAGTCTAAATACAGAAATGATAATTTTATTTTTGAAAGTAATGTTGTGTCACAACAACCAGAAATAAGACGTGAGTTGTACCAAACAATTTATTTAAACATTCAAACGAAAAATCCCAAAATATTACCCAAAAGAAATATCTCTTCTCAGAAAAAAAACTCTCTTTCTCAACAACACAAAGAAGAACATCACTTCTCGTGTGTCTCTCAAGCAACATCATTTTAGCATTACCTCTCGAGGAATTGATGCTTTTAGCTCAGTTGTCACACACTGTTACGTTACAGTCTAACTCCTCCCTTCCACAGAGTTTTCTTTGCAAAAGTAGGAAATGGCAAAAAAACATACATAAAATTTTGTCAAAACTGATCTATATAGGTTGACATAAATCTGTTTTGTTTATCGGTATATAGGAAAATAAAACAGTAAAGGAAAATAAACAGGAAAATAAACAGTAAAATTGGAGTCACGCATCTTTTCAAAAATAATTTTAAACTCTTCACTTTCTCTTTGGGATTCTTGGAAATTTTGTGGTGAAATATTTAACAGTTCGATACCAATAAATTCTTTATTACAAGGTAATATCTTTTCAGTGAGTAAGTCATCGCTTTTCGCCGTTTGATCAGAAGTAACGATGTGTTAATTGGAATCGACTATACCGAGCTGTACATTATCTTTATTTTCTACTTCCCTCCTTTCATTCATTTTTTCTTGTTTTCGAGTCATTACAGCACTTATCATTGGGACTTCAAACGAATTTTCCAATAGAGCAGCCGTTTTGTTACCCAATAAATAATACCCTTGATCAAGAGAATCACCTAATACAGCTGCCTTAGTAACCACTTTTCCTAACTTACAGTTTAATTCAACTACGGCTAATGGAAAACAAAATGATTCTTCCTGTATTGGAGTGTTTATCCAAACAAATTCACCCGTGTACATTTCAGGTTTCACAAATCTCCTAGGAATTAAATCCAAGGTTGCACCAGTGTCTCGTAGTATTGAAATGCCAACGCCATTTACCACGCCAAAGCTCGTATATGGTGTCATTATATCAGGAAACCTTGGTTCCGAAACGTGAAGCGAAGCCACAGCTTCTGAATTTGTTTTCGCTTTGGGACATTGAGGGCGTAGATGATCATAAGAACCGCATTCATAGCATCTAAGCTGTCTTCTTCTTTCCAATTCTCTTTCGCGAAAATTTTCTTTAACATTATTTTTCTGCCAAGTCAACTTTTCTTCAGTTCTGGTATCACTTTGGTTCAGAGATCGCCAAGAATCATCTTGGTTACTTCGATTATAAGACACAGACTTTTCCTTGAAACTGTTTTTTAAACTTTCATAGTCGTCCAATTTTCCGGCTAGTTTGGAATAAGAATTCAATTCCATCCAATCTACAAGAAAATGATCTCTCATGTCATTTGGTACATGACGTTTCATTTGCTCGGTAACCATCAAACTCTTAAGATCATCGAAAGTGGTAATTTTTACTTCAGAAACCCATTCGCTAAAATAGCAATTTAATTCTTGTGCAAAATTTCGCCAAGATTTTTCAGGTGATTTAAAATGTCGATAAAAATTTTGTTTGAGTTCCTCTGCATTAAGCTTATATTGTTTAAGAATCAATTCTTTTACAAAGTCGTAGTTATTGGCATCATTAGGAGACTCTCTCGCCAACATATTTGAAATGTCGAGTGGTACTACGCTCAATAGGTAAGGCACCCATTCATCTTTAGGAATTTGTGCAATTTCTGCTCGACGTTCAAAATTTATCAGATACAACGACATTTCATCTTTACCTTCATTAAATTTTGGAGTTATTTGTAAAATCTGTATTTTATGATTTGTTTTACCTGATACAGGTCTGTTTTTGGTGCTGAATTTGAGAATTTGCTTCTAATTCGAGTCTACGCATTTCCAATTGATGTTGATGTTGCCGTTCAAGTTCTTCTCGCCGTTCTTGTCTTTCAAGTTCTTCTTGCCTAATTCTCTCCTCCGTTATACGAGTCAAACACATCTTTACATCCTCAACCTCATAATGTTTACTAGTTTGAATTATTTTTTTAATTTCACAAACATTTGCTTGAGGTGGAACAGATTCTATCAAATCCACTTTTTTCGCTTTATTAAGAAAAGCCATAATTTACAACTGATAAAAAACTACATATACAATCACTGACTACGTTAAATCAACTACTCTTGCTATATCCCGCCGCTGCCACCAGTAAAATTCTGTTGTGTCACAACAACCAGAAATAAGACGTGAGTTGTACCAAACAATTTATTTAAACATTTACACGAAAAATCACAAAATATTACCCAAAAGAAATATCTCTTCTAAAAAAAAAACACTCTTTCTCAACAACACAAAAAAGAACATCACTTCTCGTGTGTGTCTCTCAAGCAACATCATTTTAGCATTACCTCTCGAGGAATTGATGCTTTTAGCTCAGTTGTCACACACTGTTACGTTACAGTAAGACAAAAATAATTATGCATTAACATTGAAAATAATTGGTTTACAACTTACATTGTGATTTTTCTAAAAATACTCATTTTCTATTTCATAAAATATTCGACATAACAAGGTTTTGAGAAGAAATTCTTTGACATAAGAATTCAAATTAACATTATATGATGACAAGGGGATATTTTTTCCCTACATAATAAGGTTTTCGAGATACAAAAGTTCGAGATATCGAGAGTACATTGTATTAAATTCAAAATTGCTTATGTTCCTTGATTTTGAACTGTAAATTAGTAGGATAATTTTAATGTATTCTTAGTTTTATCAGGCCTAGTCGTATAAAACCGGTACTGGCATACTTCCAACAAAAAAAAAAAAAACTGCGACCCTCTAAAATTTTGGGTTCTTGCATTAAATAATATTTAAAGACTAATTAACTATTCAAAGAAAAATTGAAAAAAATTTGTTTACTCGGTTTAAAAAACTAGAGAGAGTTAGAGAGAGAGAGAAAACTTCTGTAACTAATTTTGTCTAATTTTGTTTAATATTTTTTCCTCGATAAAGTTAGTTTAAAATCTCCTTTGTCAAAGCGTGAAAAGAAATTGCATCGGTTTTATACAATAAAGAATACTTTTAAAAGCGAAATAAAGAATTTTTCAAGAATTCGAAAATCATGAATTTAATAATTTTTAATAAGTCCTGGTATTCGACTTTTTAAACAAACATTGGCGATTATTAAAAGGAGAAAATTATGCCAGTAGTGAAAAGTATTCGATGTATTTGGAGAAGAAACAGAATTGAAAAATTCGAAATGGAAATAGTATTAAATAACTTTTTTTTCTTCGTTTTATTTCTTAAAAGTAACTTAAAACCATATCAACGTAAGCTGTAAGCTTGATAACCATGACATAAAAATACTCTGGAACGAAAGTAGGTCAGGGATAATATTTATTAGCGAGAAATTCCGGAAAGTCCCGTCAGATAACATCCTGAAATAAATATTTTAGCAGCATTTAAATGATTTAGAGGAATTTCAAGGGCTCGTTATCGAAGATGAAATTATAAAATTTTGTGTTAATTAGCTGAATTTTTAATTAAAAACTTTTTTGAGGTCCTTTTTGGAAAATAAATGAAGAAATCTCCGTTTATTTAATTAAAAATGTTCTTCGAGATATATTTCAAATTTTATTAGATATTTTTCCTAAATACTACATACTAATTTTTAAATTATTGCCCAACTATATTTAGAAAACGTTTAAACGCGTAAGGTTTTCAGTTGCGTAAGATTTATTCTAAGGATAAAATTTATTTGAAACTTGGATATTTAGTTTTGAAACCAGATGTTTTATTTTTAAAGAAGAAAATTTTCTAACAAAAGATACTCTTTTTTTAAAAATAAAGATTACAATGTAAAGATTATAGTGGTGTTCTAAAATTTAATATCTAATGCACAGTGCATCTTATGATCTAATGATTAGATTTTCATTATTTAAGGTGCAATATTAACGGTTCTAGGACAAGAATAATTAAGTAGCGCAGATAATATTTTAAGTAACGAAATCAGCACAAAAGCATATTTTCTCCGAATAACTTACATTTATTCGATGGATTCGAATTTTTGCCTCCCAAAATATAGTTACCCGTAGTCTAAGAAATATGGTCCCAATAAATAAGGCATAAGAGCGGTCTAAACTTTTAATATACAGGTACTCGTAATCTGAAAAATGTGGTCCTAATAGTTAAGACAGAAGAGCGGTCTAAAGTTTTGGTTAGTTCCCTTAATGCTAACTTTTCATTTTGTATATTTTGCTTGCTATACATCTCAGATTTTCAAATAAACTGTAAAATATACAAGTTCTTATACCATATTAGAATACATAATTTTGAATAATAAAATCAAGCGTTTGAAGGGAATTGATCGAATAGTTCATCAGAAATAAAAGTTAAAAAATACGACTTCTTTGATGTTACTAAATACGCAGTAAGAAAAACTTTACATTAAGGGACTTATTATATCTTGTTATCTTCCTTTTTCTTCTAAACTATTAAGGTCATAGTTTACAGATTGTTCCTACCCTACATACTTAGAGGATCAAAAATCCAAATTCGCCGAGAAAAATGTACGCTTATTCAGAGAAAGAACTAATAATTAGCAAAAATTATAAACTTTAAAACTAGTTGTTCGTGGGAGTGAAATTAAAGAATTGGCGAAAGCATTGTCATAAACATTTCCAAATTTCACCAGACAATTAGACTGATTTTGAAGTTTTTAATCCTGCCTTCTTAAAATAATGATTCGACTAATCTTTATTTGAAATTACCCTTATGCACACGCTTATCATGTTGTCAAAAATTATAAACTTTAAAACTAGTTGTTCGTGGGAGTGAAATTAAAGAATTGGCGAAAGCATTATCATAAACATCTCCAAATTTCCCCAGACAATTGGACTGATTTTGAAGTTTTTAATCCTGTCTTCTTAAAATAATGATTCGACTAATTTTTATTTGGAATTACCCTTATGCACACGCTTATCATATTGTCAAAAATTATAAACTTTAAAACTAGTTGTTCGCGGGAGTGAAATTAAAGAATGAGCAAGTGCATTATCATAAACTTCTTCCGATTTCAACAGACAGTACGACTTATTTTGAAGTTTTTAATCCTGCCTTCTTAAAATAATGATTCGACAGATTTTTAATTGGAATTACACTTATGCACACGCCTGTCATGTTGTCACTTCATCGGTAAATTTTCAAAACTGTAAGCCATGTTTTGACCACTATCCATATAATTTTTTCTTCTATCATGAACTGAAATCAACAATATTTATGAGCTAAATCTTATTTAATTCTAGACAGATTTCATTATTTATTTCTATATCTATCTAGTAGGGGTGCAACAGGGTAAGTATCGCATCTTTGCAAATAGCAAATCCTCCAATTGCTTAAATTTACCAAAATAATCTTAAAACAAAATAAAATCAATTACACTTAACCAATCATCATCTTCCATGAATGGTGAATGAAATATGGTAGAAATTCTTGCATAATGTAGAGTTCCCCTAAAAAAACCACAATTAATTGTAAAAGTGCATGAAGAATTAGAAATACTTTTATATTTTACCAAAGCTTGAACACGAGGCTTGTGAATGCAATGCATTAATCTACATGTTTGATTAAATTTAGTTTAGTGGGTGGTGAATATTTTTTAAAATTAAATTTATTAATCAAAAAAAATGGGAAAACATAAGCTTTGCTACAACTCTAAACATAATAAAAAAATATCTTATAAAATACTGAAATGGCTGCTTTGCCGTCTTATTTTGTTTACATAATCAATGCTTATGGTTTTATACAAAATCTCCAAATTACGCTTGAAAAAAAAGTACTAAATAACAACGAAAGATACGATATAAATCTTTTTACGATTCACTTACACTTGAATTTCAAATAAGTAAAGTCTTATTCTTAAAGATTGCTGTGAAATGTTATATTTAATCCATTTGCCTTTTATTTTATTACTAGGAGGCTCCTGCCCCCTGCTCACTAACGCTCGCCAACCCTCGAGAATTGCTACGCAATCCTATGTAGTTCACGCCGTGACTCATGGCTCGCTGCGCTCGCTCGCCAATGAACACAATGTTCTAGCACAAAGACATAGTATATTATCATCAAAGACATAGTATTTTATCATCAAAGACATAGTATTGTAATTATGTAGAAGAATTCTATCAATGTTCTTATTGGCTTTTAAAAAAGTATATTAGCTAGCAAAAATACACATGGTGAAAAAATCAAAACATTAGCTAAATGAGAAACATATTAGCAAAATAAATTATCAAATATTGCAGTTACTCACCTAAATTCAACTAAATGTGTATAATAAATTAGTTAATGCTAGAAATTCTGAAAGTTTTAGAAAAAAATTTTATTATTTAAAAATATAAACTTTAAACCCTAACTTTTCCTTGTGAGATAATAACCCTCAAAAAGTCTTTCATTTTCAAGAACACAAAAATTTGTTTTATCGCCAAATGAAATATTTTTTGGTGATCAGCATTATTGAAATCAATTTCTATATTAATTAACATTTGTGATAAAGTACATAACATTTTAGAACAAAATAAGGATGTTTTACATACAATAAATTAAAATGCATGGCTGTTAGCATTACCCGAGAAATACCACGTGGAGGTCGCCATGCTGCATTTCTAATCGGGGAGTTTTGATTTTGGCAGTTCCCCTTGCCTACTGCCAATAGAAGTTTCAATTAAATTTTTTCCAAAAAACATTTTTTTCTGCAAAGCTCTAAGAAATTAACACTAAGCATTTAGAATTTCTTTGAAAACACAATTATAGATTTGGCATCTTGGAGCAATTACTGAAAGGCTGTCAAATGACTTAACTCTTGACAGGCCAACATAAAGTTGTCCATGACTAAAAACTTGTTTAGTCAATACTAAACTGATTTTCTCAAAAGTCTGACCTTGTGACTTATTTATAGTCATGGAGAAGGCCAGCCTAATTAATTCCTAATTGAGTTTAAATTATATATTATCATGTTATTAGGGCATGAATCTGAATTGAACAACCTGATAATGCTAACTCTGGTTATTGTTTCCGTTTTTAAAAGCGTTATATGTTGAGCCACCTCATGTGACATTTGCCATGTGACATTTTTATTAGCAATCATTGGTCGATTTTCTAACGTTGACATTCGGGGAGTTGCAATGAGGCTTTTTTTTGGTGCCGTGTAAGAGAAATATATATATAGATTATTGTATAATCTATAAAATGATTATATTAGTGCCGAAAAAAATGGTTTTTAAGTATTGAATATTTTTGCATCATTAATTACATCACTCAAATTAAAATAAAGAGGAATTACATTTTTTATGTCCTAAATGAATGAAGTTTAGATCAGAGATTATTATTTGCTTTGTGTACAACGACTTTTATTTGCAGTTAATATATTGTATTTCATCTAGCAATTAAATTATTTTTTTAATTAAGTATTTTCTATTTTACCTAGCAATTAATTTTATTTTGTCTGATTAAGTCAAAAAAAAAAAAAAAAAAAAAAGAAGAGCGCTAACAAAGATTTCCCTTTCAATCTATAGGAAATTTAAATATTTTAAATGTACTTTCAAATTTTTTAACGCAGAAGTTTCTAAAAATTCCATGTAATTAAGAATTAGGTTTTATATGCTCATAGTTTACTTGAAATGAAAGGTAAAATTTCTTGAAATAATAATTAAAAAAACTGATATCGTGAATAATAATTTCTTGAAATAAATCTCTTGAAATAATAATTTTTGACTGAAAAATGATGTTTTTGTTAGATCAAAGTTCTATACAAAAATGATTTTAGGAATCATCTCTAGGTTTCCGTTTTTTGAATAAAATGTGATTCGCAAAGGCGAGTTTTACGTAACAATTTCCTTTTTTGCAGCTAAAGTTTCTGAACATTAGGAAATTCAAAAGTTAGTTTTAACTACTTTTTATTTCAAAAATTGATAATGTTCTTTGAAATTAAAAATGGCTGTAGAGTTTTCTTAAATTTTAAAACGTTGTCTCACATGTAGCTTGGACGATCAATATATTGTTATTTTCAGAAATATTTTTTTTTTCGAGAAAGGAGGATGAGCTTTACTTCTGAAATTTTTCAGGATTTAAGAATGAGTATTTGTTTATTTTATAAATGAGTTAAATTAGGTAATTACTTTTTGTATTACATTAGTAGTAAGTACCTTAGTGGTCTTTAAATCTTGCTTTATTCTGTCAATAAAATTGTTTATATATTTTTTTGAATAAATTCGAATTGGTGCCTTTTACAACCTGAAAGTCAAGTTAGGAGTCATATAAATCCAAGAAAAGTGAACACGACTTTAAAATTCCATATTATGGAAGAGTCTTATTCACTAGCGCGTTATAAATATAATAAATAGAGAAATATATAAAATGTTTCCGATTTAATACTAAGAGCACATTAAAAAGGCGAGGCGCAGAAAAATGACAATGATAAACTAATAACTTTTATACTCTTAACAAGCTCAACTGTTATTATCGAGTTACTTAAAAGAACATTAGAATCAATACTTCATTTGATTAGATAGCAATGTTAGACGCATAAATACGCATGAGTCAGAATTATCCTCTTTCCATTTATAGCGTAAATTACTTCTTAACAATTTTATACATTTATTTGGGTGTAATTTTATTCGATTTAGCTCAAACTTTACATCGGGAACATTACATCACTTGTCTAGATAGCAACGAGTAAAGATTGACCTCCTGTGACCCATTTCATTCAGTAAACTTTAGACACAGTCTACAGTTCATCTCGATGGAAGGTGGGCTTTTAGATGTTCTGTGAGATTTCTGGTGAGCACCTTCAGATATTCATGTTGGTCTTAAATCACATTTTTTAAAACAATTTACAGCTTTCTCATACCTATTTCTGCATTCTATTAATCAGATATGGGTCACAAATTTTAAAGCGTTATTGCATAAAATTTAAATCAGTAACTGAGTTGATTCTTTTGCATGCGTACTCTCCCTCCCAATTTGGAGTGAACATACAGGCTAAGTAAAAATTTTTGACTTATGAAAATGATTTGGAAAAATAGAATATAATTTTATCCGAAATTTTGTTTAGGTACTGCCGGAGATTTTCCACAAGCGAGTGGTGTGGCGCGATAGCGAAAAAGAATTTTTTGAACTTTCTCCGCTCTTTCTTTTCTGCCTGGATATTGATTTTAGTCGATGTTTGAAAGTTTGAATACTTCGTTCAGCTAAGCCATTTGTGGAAGGATGCCCAATTGTGATGAAACGCTACGAAATACCGCACTTCATTATAGTTTGAATTCATCACTTGTAAAGATAGTGGCATTGCCAGAAGCCATTATTCTGGTAAATCCTTGAAAAGAAAATATGCCATTTAAAAGTTTAATAGTTGTACTAGAAATAGGGTGCATCTTTCAGAATATGAATTTCTGTCCATTTAGATTCAGCATCAGTGCATGATGTCCTTCAAAAAGAGCAGCGTAATCCATATGAATTCCTTCGCAGTTACATTTTGGATCATCCCAAGAATGCATGACAACTTTTGGTGGACTTTTTCGAAGTTCGAACAGTCCCCACAACATTTTACAATATTTCAAATATCACGATCGATTCCCTTCCAATACACGTAGCGTCTGTCTACCTGTTTCATTTTTATAATACCAAATGAGTTACATGCAATGCGTTTAAAACTGAATTTCTGAGATTTTCAGGAATGAGAATCCTATATAGCTTAAATGTTATTCCGTTTGAAAGAGTGAATGGAGAATCTTCGGACTTAGTTTTCAGGTCTTTTATAATTTCTAATACCTCAGGATCATTTGGAGTTTCCTTTGCTGTAATATTTACAGTGATATTCTTACTGGAAATGTGAGATAAGGATTTAAAAAAAGAAACAATTGTGATCGCTTTATTACGATTACTGGTTACCGATTGGTTAAAATGCTTTTTTTTCTTTTCTGGATTGATTTCGAAAAATGACACAACATTTCAACTCATGGGTTGAAAAAAACTGTCTCAATTGCTGTCTGTCCTCTTGTCGTCGGACTGGTTTTCAAATCCTGCCTATATACGTGATTCAAGACGTCACAAAATACTTTTTCTACGACAGTATTCATAATTATATTAAAATCACCGTCAAGACAGTAATTATAACTTAATAGTAAAAGGAATATAAAAATACTTTAAATTATTATTACATAAATACATTAAAAATGCCTGCTGGTGAAAATTAAAAAACTTTGTCTGGAAAAAAAATCAACTAAAGAAGCTCCAAAATTATTGTTTGCTTTCTTTTTATTAACTCTTGTTGTACTATTTTCTTATTATTGTTTATGTTAGCCTGATTTTTTGATGATTACAACTATTAAAATCAGAGTCAAGACAGTAATTATCAGTTAATAATAAAAAGAATATAATAATTTAAAAAAAATATTGTTCAAATGATAAAATTCTCTCTTATTCAAGAAGTATTTATGGGATCTCTCTGGTCCCATACCTTAAAAATAAACTCACCAACTTAATGCATAACAAAATTAAAAGTGAGAAAAAGAATTCTGAAAAAATCATCAAACAGCAGCGGTTGTCATAGAAACGCATGCAATAACAACGCATGCCCACTGTTAACGACTACTCTTGAACATAGTTGAAAAGTGTGATGTCCAAATAAGGTGCGCAAGCTATCAAACCCAAAGCAACACCCATTTTGCCAATAGATAATAAAAGTTACTCACTTCTTCATTCATCAAAATATCAGTTGATATTGAGTCTTGTGGTATTGATGCTCATGATAAACAACGAAAATTTTCTTTACCTATCATAAATTTGACTTTGTAATTAAAACCAGTGAGAAATGATGCATAACGAAGTAATCGGGCTGATGTCATTTGTGGTAAAGCTCGATTACATCCGAAAATTCTAGTGAGTGGTTGATTGTCCGTTACCAGTGTGAAGTTTCTTTGATGGACATAACTGCAAAACTTGTTAGCTGCGAAAATTATTGCTGGAACTTCACAGTCTAACTGACTATAGTTCACTTCCTAGGATGTCAATAATCTAGACACATAGGCAATAGGTTTAACTATTTCATTAACATTATGGCTGAGAACAGGAGTGATTTCAGCTGAACGGGCATCCGATGTCAGTATAAAAGGCAAATTTGGATTAAATGGTACTAAAATACGGTCACTGCACGTTTGAGCTTTGAATTTTATAAACTCTCATTCAAATGAAGCTGCCCACTGAAATCATAGAGCTTTATCAACATTTGCAGGTCTTGAAATTTCAAAAGCAACATAATTGGGAGATTTCATTATTTCATTTATCTCGATTAATTTCCCTAAATATTCAATTCATGTTTGGAAAAATGACCATTTATTCTAGTTCACATGCAGATTGTACTCTGAAACCCGTTGTAAGCATATCCTGAGATAAAAAGCACATTCTTCTTCTATGGAGCCTTGTACGATTATGTTATGAAAGTATGCTTCACAACTTTGTAAACCCTGAAGTATCTGCGATAAAAGTCTATTGAGAAAGTCTCGAGAGAATCCTTTCTGGCCCAAAGTCACAGGTGTTCCTCGCTCAAAGTTTCCCCCCCCCTTCCCTTTAAAATCGCAGGTGGGGAGTTGACGCTAATCCATCGTACTTGAGATAATCTTTCCTTCCATAGGGGTTGATAGTCATGATGCGTTTATCTCTGATTGGTGCCATTTCGTTAATATTTACAAAATGTCATGATTTTACAAAACAAGAATAAAATTCAGAGTTTTTAAAGACTGCTTTCTTTTCTGCGAGGTTATTTTTAAAAATTAATTGATTGTTTTCGTTAATATTTATTATTTACAAAAGGTTATGATTTTACAAAACAAGATTCAGAGTTTTTAAAGACTGCTTTCTTTTCTGCGAGATTATTTTTCAAAATTTATTTATTGTAATTAAAATATCAGTATTGTAGAGTTATTTCGTAATATTTTTAACCCCCTTCGCTCACAACATTTTATGAAACATAAAGTTAATTAAATATGAAATTTCTTACGACATTTCCTTAGTGTGTGTTTATTATTGAAATTTATTTATTGATTATTTACAGCAATATTAGTAAACGAGTGTGATTTAATGCAGCCACATGCTAGGAACTAAACAGGACGAGAAGCAGCATTCTTATTGTCACTAATTTTTAATATTAATTTCTTAGCAATTTAATTCTAAATTGGTTGTTCCATAATTGCGAGATCAATTTTTTTCTTAGAATTCCTGACAAGGTAGAAAAACTACACATAGGTAGTCTTGAAGTAACATTTTAAAAAGGAAAATTATTAAAGATTGACGCAATCTATTAATTACAGTAAATGTAGCATAAAAATATTTAAAAGCAATTCCTTTTTATCACATTTTAAAAGTGTTTGCTTTTCGTTCCATACCATTTTCACTTGCAATAATAAAATTGTATATTAATTATTTAATTCTGCTGTGATGACTCAGGATAATCTTTTATGAATCTTAATCATCTTCTCAAATATTTACCCTTTGACAAAAATTCTAAAACTAGTGAAGAGTGGTGTTTATGAAAAAAAATTTTTATTTTGAATGTTTCTAAAATGAAAAAAAAAATTACTTTAAATAGCTTCTCCAAAAATAGTTTAAAATTCAAGCTTAAAATTCAAGCTAGCTATTTATTATTCTCATTCAATTTTGTTTAAGTAATCAGTAAAATAGATGATGTTATAAAAATCAAAGGTAAAATTTAATCTTGTAATAATACTGTAATATAGATGATGTTATAAAAATTAAAGGTAAAATTTAATCTTGCAACAATACTACAAAACGCAAGTAAATATATGTATTTTTTTAAATTTTTACTCTGATCTTTTAATAAAAAGTTGTTTTTTTTTCAAATACTTATTTTCCGCAAGAAAATAAACAGTCTCCCTTTTTTTTTAAACTTTACTAATAATCCATTCCTCTTGAAAGTAAATTAACAAAAAAAATATTTCATGATATCAGTATTTATTTTTCTTTTAAAATACAGGTGAAAATAATTTTAAAAAAAATTCATAAATAGTCTTCTTAAGAAAACTTTATTTTTAATGTTCAGTAAGGAAAATATGTACCAAGGAATTTATTAGGAAAAATACGCACCAAGTACTTTGAACTAATTTACTAATAAATAAGTAATTTAAAAATTGTATTTTAAATTTCCGCAAGAAAATAAACAGTCTCCTTTTTTTTTTTTTTTTTTTTTAACTTTACTAATAATCTATTCCTCCGGAAAGTAAATTAAAAAAAAATATTTCAGGATATCAGTATTTATTTATTTTTCTTTCAAAATTCAGGTGAAAATAATTTAAAAAGAAAATTCATAAATAGTCTTCTTAAGAAAACTTTCTTTTCAATGTTCAGTATGCAGATTTTTTTTTCATTTATTAATGCAGAAATTTCTCCTCGTTAGATACTTATCCGGAAATGAATTTTTATAATTACCAAATTTATTTCTCAGACGTCTGTCTAATTTTGACGTTACCTAAAAAACGTAACTACATGGTTATTTACTTTCATTTGAAAAAATTTATGCGTCGTGAACGAGAACACTAATTTAAGTCGCATTCATTAAATCGAGAACTAAATCAATAAGCATTACGTTAGTTACCATTAATCGCAAGAAATGTACAGAAACTTATAAAAATTTATGTGAATTTAAAATTTTCTGTGGATGTGTTTTTTTTTAAATAAGCAATTTTTTGGTATTTATTTTAATTTTTCGTTACTATTTTATTTGTATATAACGAATGTTTCAAAAATTCAGATTTATAAGAATTTAATTCTCGCAAATAAAAAATATGTGTGTATATGCTACCACCTCAGAAAAACATTCTTAATTTCTTTCACATTTTTCTTTATTTCAATTCAATTTTAGTGACTTTTTTGTATTAATACTTTCAGAACATAAAAAAATACTGAATTACTGATATACATTCCTTTAAAACGAAGTCCATAAAAAGTTCATTTCAGTAATAACATGAAAAATACCTAGTGCATAGCTTCAGTTAAAATACTTCTAATATACTAGTATGCAACTTCCTTTAAGACATGAGAGAATTGGCGAGTTTCTAGTCTTCAAGAATTGTAGCAGGATTCAATGTCAATCTCATTGTGTAACCCCTAAGCTTTCTCGGAGTTCTTCCTCCCTCTCTACGCCTGAACATTATTAGTAACAGGTGTGTTCTTAGGGGGGGGGGACTGTCTTGGGTAGTACAATGGGTTATCTTTTGGGCCAGAGAGGACATCCCCATTTTGAAGGAGCTGTTTTAGCTCCAAAACTTAATCTTTTCATAAGATGCATACTTTTGTGTGCGGTAATTGTTTGGATGATGCTCCTCTGCTCATCCACTTGAAAATGTAAATATGCTTTAAATAAATCTAGATTACGATAGTAAGCTGAATTTCTTAAGCTACACAATACATCGTCGATGCGGCGAATTGGAAAATTTACAGACACTAATCTTTCATTAACACCACACTTCTCCACAGAGTCTAACTTCTCCATCAGGTTTTGGAATAATCACCTAAGAAGAGCCCCAGCTACTAGTGGCAACAGGAGTGATAATTCCTTGACTTTTTCGGGCATCTGGTTCCTACACAACTAAATTTCTAATCTCTTGTAAATACAGGTATTGCATCAGTTCGAAGAGTCAGAAATATCGTAATGTTAGGTACACAAATAATTTCTTCATTTAGATTACAATTATTGAAGAACAAATAAGGAAAAATGTTGTTACAAAGAGTACGGTTGGTCCATAATGAAAAAAAAAATATTATGAATACTTGTGAAGTGGATCTCCCTTGAGTTTTAATTGTTCATGTCAACAAATATTCGTTTTTTTTGCAAAAATATATGACTTAAGCTCTCTTTTAAATAATCAGTTCAGCTTGTAAAAAAAGACTGCGACATATACAGATTTTGTTGATTTATTTTCAGACATAACTAACTTCATAAATTTTTGTTTTAATTTTATTTCAAAACATATTTATTTTCTGAAATTTCTGAACTTATTTTCAACGACGTAAATCTCAAACTTAAGAAAAATTAAAAAAACTTTATAGGAAACAATATAATCCGATGCCGATCATCCATTTACCATGAACAAATGATGAGTGTACTTTGCGATTGTGAAGCTACCATCAACGAGAGACCACTTACTTACGCTTCAGAGCAAGGCGATGAACTCGTTTCTACAAGTCCAGCTATGTTTCTGAAAGAGTTTGACGATACTATAGTTCCGGATTTTTATCATATTGATGAAGAAGATTTAAATAAGAAACTGCTTTTATATGTTACTATAAGCTACGCAGAGCATTAAGAAAAAGATTTAGAAGTGAGTATCTCGGACAGTTATTGCAACGTCCAGAAAGGAACAAAAATAATGAATCTGCAAAAGTTGGCGATGTAGTTTTAATTAAAACAGATGTGAAAGGTAGATTTTTCTGGCGAATGGCTAAAATAATTGTAATTTTTTCCCGCTAAAATGGTAAACCTTGGCTGAAAACCTCATTTGGTGAATTGATTAGACCCACTCAACATATTTTTCCACAGGTAATTTCATCAACTACCCAATTTAAACACGCATGCCATGAAGAAGAAAATTAATCCAAGTCTGATTCAATTACAGCTAGTAAAACAGTAAGAACTGGATGAAGCAGACTTGTGAAACTCCTGATAAATTTTTCTACTGAGATTTAATGTTGACTTCTGTTTTCTTGAACAAAAGTAACGTATCTTACGTTTCATCTGTTAATCAGGTTTGTTTTGATTAGATCAGTTCGATCATACTACTCAAAATGTGGGAGAAATGTCAGGGTTTGATACTAAAAAATTAATATCTTCAGAGTAGGTTAGTATAAGCATGTTACAATTACTGTATTATATCGCACCTGTTTTAGATGTAGAGGTAGAGACTCTATTGTTTTACATTTTGATTTAGAAGTTTTATTATTTTTTTCTCAATTTGTAAAATAAAGTAATTTGAAGAGAAAGGAATAGGTAATTTCTATACGATTAGGTACTTGCACTTCAGGAAAAAAATTACCCACGGATACCCACACATGTGACCTATGACGTCAGTGAAAGCTGATCCTTTATAAGCAAAATGGCGTGTTAAAGTTGAGCTAAGTATTTCCACAACAGTTTGAATGTTAATGAACTTGTTAAATTAGAATTAAGTTAGAATGTTAATTAAATACAATGCCGTATCGCACATCGAATTCGTTGAAATATAATTCTCTCTCGTCTACGTCTTTTACTTAACTTAAATACATTATTTGTTCATGTAACCATGATATATTTTTGTTTTGTATACCTGGAAGCATCGATGCATAATTAGTTTATGTTCTACATGGCGTCGTGTCTGTCTTTGTGTTATGTGAGAAATATATAGTGAAAGAAATTAAATATTTGTGAAAGAATATAGAATGTGTCTGCTAAGAGAATTAATACTTTAAGGACTTAGTTTACTCGAAGTAGAATGGAAAGATCAGTTGCTAACTTAAACAGATGTCACGTTTTACAACCTATCAGTATACTCACACTACATCATTTACTGGTATCCCATTGCGTTCAAACTTCATTATTGCATGGATGGATAGATGGTATAGAAAAAGACCTTTTGGTCTTAAAAGTTAAAAACTGGAAAACGCTAGCAGGAAAATGGTTAGGCTAGAAAAATCTTCTTGAAAAGGATAAGGCCCATTGGGCTGTTGAGTCATTGATGATGATGTTGTTGACTTTTTGTTTCAATTAAATTTCAAAAAATTACATTCATTTCTTGAAATTTCTCAATTCTTTAGTATGAAATTCTATAATGAAATTTCTACGACGCAAATCCGGAATTTTTAAAATAAAATAACTTTAAATGAAACAATACCTTCAGAACCACATGAAAACAAGTTAAAAATAGTGCAGTCCTTCGTTAATTAGAGTCTTTTGTTACAAGCAGCTGAACTGAAACATTACATTTTTATTTTAAATGGAAATATAATGGTTGACAAACAAATTTTCTTCCATAAAATAGCTTGTTTCAAATTCATTTTCTTTACTCAAATAATTAAAATTTTCTATTCTTATTTAAATTAAGCGCAAAAGGTATTGAGTTTCATTGAAGAATCTGCATTTCCGATTCTTGTTTTAAAATGGTTTTGGGAGTTTAATTTTTTATTTCTTGCCATTTCACGCTTTAGGAAAACTAATTTCTCATTAAAAGAATTTGAATCGTTTTAAATTACAAAGCGAAAATATTTGTTCCTTAACCTTTGTTTAGTTTTCTGTTTAAAAATTTTCCTTAATTTGCTAATCCCATAAGGACAAAAAAGGTATTAAACTGATGTTTCAAGTAACTCTTACTTTGTCGTCATTTTTCTTTAATTATACACTTCTTCCGTCGGAGTAGTAGGAGCTTTCTAGTAGGAGCTTTCTAGTAGGAGCTCGACGCTTTGCTTTAACTTAGTTTACCAAATTTGATTAGCAATTCAATTCGCAACTAATTTTTGATTCGAACACATCACTCTCGTATATTTTTCTTTTAATATTATAATTGATTTTTTTCAAAAAAACATATATGCAGTTGAAAAAATATATATACAGTCAAACAAGATATATATATACGAGCTAACCCACGACAATTTTTTTGTTCAAAAATAATACATTTCGCGTTTTTTCCAAGCATAAAACATTTATCAATCTTTGATGTATATGCTTATATAATATTTAAAAAGCTTTCCCTAATCTTGCAATAATTTCTCTGAACATTTTCTAAATAATAAATACATTTCATATTTTGTAAACAGAGACCACAAATTATATACATTCCGACAATATTTCTCCTGCCCATCTTTTTCATTTGGGTGCATTAGAAGATACAAGCCTGCATTCAATATTTGTCCAACTCTTCTCTTAAGCTTTTTATATTTTTCCCCATTCATTACTCGTAACTCATGAAAGTGTTTACCAAACAGATGCCGCAATCTAAGATTGTTTCATCTCAATATAACCCTTCAAAAGATGTTATTCACTTTACGAGTATGTTGTTTCCCTAAAAATAATGCATTTTCTTTGTTTTTCATATTCTTTTTTTCATAAGCGAAGCATAATAATTTTTTGCATAATAAGAATTTCAATATACTCATTTTTTTGATTCCTACATTTCAGACAATAATAAGTATACGAAAAAGCTAGATTTAATTAAAGGGAATTATGAAATGTATTAGCAGGCTTTACAATTTACTCGTTTTGCTCAACAACCCCCATTGATTGCTTTTTATTCATCATTGTTTTTTTCTTCTCGAAAATCAATATTTTCAACAAAAATATAAAACATTTTGTTCATAAAATGTACAATTATTATAGTTTTATATTAGACTATTTTGTTGCAAATTGAGCGACTACCTGGATTTGAAAAGTAATAAACAGTTCTTGAAAACAATTAAATATCGAAAAACTGATTGTGTTACTCAATAATAAAAAAAATTATAATTTAAAATAAAAAAATTCAAATAAAAAATAATATTTTTAAAAATCACGTTTTTGTAGTGGAGAATTATAATTTAAAAAAAATTGAAAAACGAAAAACGTGGGGAGCATGAAATACATAACAGTAATGTTATATTAGTGTGTGTGTATATATATCTGTAATTGTAATTGTATCTGAATGTGGAATATGTTTGTGTATATGCATATGTATGTGGATGTATATGTGGCTGTGCATGTGTATGAGTAAGAAAATGTGCATATGTACTGTTATGTATTTCATGCTCCCCACGCTTTTCATTTTTCAATTTTTTTTAATTATTATTCTCCACTACAAAAACGTGGTTTTTAAAAATATTATTTTTTATTTGAATTTTTTTATTTTAAATTATAATTTTTTTCATTTTTATTTTATATTTTTAAAAAATTATTACTTTTCAATTATTATTCTTCACTACAAAAAACGTGATTTTTAAAAATATATTTTTTTATTTAGATTATTTTTCTTAGTCAAGAGCAGTCAGGACTACTACAAGACCACTACTAAAATAATAGAACATTCATTTTAAATTAGGGATGTAAAATTCTTTATAGAAAAACAATATTCGCGATCGCAACGCTCGAGTACGCCCTCTATCGGGAGCCTGTAAATATCAGACATTAATTTATCACGTTTTCATTTAGTTCCATCCAAATCATCGGCCATGACGGACGCCATTTTCTTAGCAGCAAATAAAAATCGAAATTTCCCTAAGGAACAGCTGAAGAACTTGAAAAAACTAACCAGAACATGCCAAACATTGAAGCAGAACACGCCAAGCATTTGAAGAACAATTTCTCAATAATTTTAACCTTTCTATTACCAACAACATAACTTACAATTTCATGATCACTTGCTGTTACAGATGTGTATATTACGGTAAAATAATTTTTTCTGTCTTCAATTCATTACAAATTAAAATGTAGTCAACATTTCTTTCGTCATTTCAATAAATAAATGTGAATTCAGAACGTCAAGAACTGCAATAGTTATAGAAT
>NC_092207.1:73198494-73205916 GCF_043381705.1 Parasteatoda tepidariorum
TGATTCTTAAAACTATGGAATGTAAAGTTTAAATAGGCCTTTCAGGTTATATCATTAAATTTAGTAAAACTATTTCTCAGGCATTAGGTTTTAACTCTAATAAGAAGATACATATTTTTTTCTGTTTATTTACAAATATTTTTCAGATGTGTTTTGGATGTTCCTTCTTTAAAAAAAAGAGATACCATCTTGTTTTCTGTTGTATAAGAAAGGATATCAAACAAACATTTTTCTTTTTTAAATTTAATTAGCCACATTAAAGAAGGAACGTTACAATGCTACACGCTACATTAAAGACGTCTCCAGAGTAACTGAATGACGGTTCATATAGAAATCGCAGGTATGCGTCTCATACAACAACGCCCCCTATAGTTCGTTGCGATCGCGAATCTTTACGACTTTCATTAGTTTTATGCTGATGACAACCAAAACAATCTGGAAATGAATGAGGAAAAACTGGATCCCAAATAATCAATAAAAATCTTTTCACCTGATGTAATACTTATTTGATATAATGGAATCGACAACAAAAGACAATCTCGAAAATAATTTTTTTTTAAATTTTAATTTTATTTTACTTTGTATGTCTTTTTTCTCTTCATTTTCATGCATTGTCATCCAATTCTAAACTATGTGCCAAATTTGAAGTTTGTAGCTAGTCGGGAAGTTAGTTTAAAATGGATTACAAAATTCCACCCGGACAGACATACACGAAGGCAAGTTTATATAAACGTGGTAAAAAAATAAACGAAAAACAATTTTAATTGTTAAAAATAAACCTTATCATTGTAAAAGTTAGAAATTGGATACGGCTTTATCTGTCTTGAACCGTATGAAATATGTTTAAATGTTAAGACACTTTTCTTTAGGAACAATATTTTTTCACTCTTAAAATTTAAAAAAAATTTTAAGCTTGATATTAAGAAGGGGGAAAATCCTCAGCAGATTTCTTTGTCATTTTACAAAAACCGAAAAGAAGGCATTTTAATATTTATCTTAAAATTTAATTCACAATTAATTAAATTAAGAATTTGCAATAAATCCAATTAAGAATTCACAATTAATCCTATTAATTCACACTTAAGCCAACTAAGTACTAAAATTTAATCCAATTTGGAATTTACAATTAATCCAATTTAAAAATCACAATCCAATAAAGCGATAGTGTGAAACTATCATTCTAAACAAATTCATTTATATAAAAATAAATTAATATTTGAAAAGAGAAGCAAGTTTAATCATAATTTTTGACTTAATTTTCTATTATCGTTAACTTTCTAATATGAGACATTGTTTTTTTTTTGTTCCTTTTATCTACTTTTACTTTAAACTTGATCTGTATTTTCTGATTCGAAACAAATTGAATCTTTTAATACTTTCTCCGGAAGAAATAAAACTTTTATACGTTTTCTAATGTAATGGAATATTTTTGTTCGAATGAATGACGAGAGTTGCTCAAAAGAAAAATAAAAGTTGAATCATGTTATAAAAGTGAATTTATTCTCTAAATCCCAAGTCTAAAATATAAAATTTCGCAATAATTTCAACATTATTTATTTTGAAACTTCAATTTTCACCTTCATCGAACGTAGTAAAAAGATCTACAATATATTGAATAAGAAATTCGAAACCTTTAAACTTAATAAAACACTGTTCAATATCTACTCTAAGGATTTTAATACCATACCAGCTTGGTCGCTTTTTCTTATTCAAATTTGTATTAAAATAGCAATACGACTATAATAGTAAAAATAATGCAGGCATAAAAAAAATCCCATGTTTCTCGGGCGCATTAATTCAGATTTTAAATTTATAACTGTTAAAATTCCGTTTTTGTGTTTTGGTCTGATGATTGTAAAATTTCGTTGAATCGGTGGTGGCGCAGAGGATAGAGCGTTCGTCTCCCAGTAAGGTGAACCGGGTTTGAATCCCAGCGATGGTTGGTAGATACGAATTCTGCACCCGGTTCGCACCGACCATTGCTCTGTTACAAAATATCCTCAGTGGAAGGGGGATCATGGGTTACAGTCCCCTTACAGATCGATTAACAGTAGGAGGCTTTTGTGGTTTTTCTTTCCATGTAACGCAAATGCTGGTTAGTTCGATCAAGAATTTCTGCACAAAGACTAAATTTCTCCCGAGTGATACGGGATGTTCCCTTGTCTTCTAGATTGAGTTAGGTAATATTGCTAAATTCTAATTAATATTTGTAATTAATATTTCTAAATTCTGACTAATATTTATAATTAAATATATTTTCCAAATATATTTAGAAAAAAATTTTTAAGCTGTAAAAGTGAACCCTTGTGATAAATACAGAAACGGAGAGTGATGCACAAAAATGCAAAAAGAATTACAAAATTATCTAAGCTATGATCAACTGAGTTTAGTGAATTGATTTGAAATAAATTTACCGTTTACTTATTACCATCAAAATACCGTTTGCTTATTACAGTTATTTTCCACCTTGTGAAATTACCGTCAACGCTGACAATATATTAAAAAAAAACTTTAGGAAGCAGCTAGTACAAAATAAATCACGTAAAGCACTTAATAGAAATACTATATTTGTGGAAGAAATGTCTCGTAAAGATACAAAAAACTGTAGTTTAACTGAGGTATAAAAGGACACTCTTAATTTGCACTCGTTTAAAAATTCTGTTACATTTTCGTCATATGCTTACAAAGTCACTTTAAATTTACACTGTAAAAAATTCCGAATCTAATTACGGTGAAAAGTTCCGGCATTTTTTACCGTGAAATCCAGTTTTACAGGAACATGTTACAAAACAAAACAAAAATCTGATATACCGTACTTTTCACAGTAATAGTTATCGTAACATCACTAAATCACTGTAATTAAGCAAATATTACTGTAAAAATTACTTTATAATATTTAACGGTAAAATGGATTTTACGGATGATGCTCCCCAAGCTCTGGTACTTTATAAAGTAATTTTTTATAGTGTAGTATCGTGTAATCGGATTTATATGCCCCACATTAACATTGCAGCAATTGTTAATGATAAATCGGACAACACAGCAGTGACCACTCACGCAACTACGTACTTAATACAGCTCTCACGACTAATGCTTGAAATCCGGTGAACTCAAAAATGCTCTCCCGGGTTTTCGCGAAAAGGGCAATAAATTAACTAGTGGTATCGAATTCTATCCCTGTTAAAATTCTGGTGGAAGAGTATTGTGGCGTAACTACCACTACGATTATTTAACATTAAATCACTAGTATATAAGACAAGTTAACTCGATTCTATCTTGTGGTACATTTTGATAGAAGAAGGTTGGCATTGTCGAAGGATCCTTCCTCCACAATTAGTTATGTACAAAATTTGTTGTATGATATAGTGGCTGAAAATAAAGTATGGTCAAAGTTATCTGAGTATAGTAAAATTTATCGTGTTTCTGGCTCTGACACCAAAAATGTCAGTAAATATTGCCGAAGCACTTTGACGATGACATCTGGAAAAATTAACAGTAAAATACAGTTTCATTACGATGTTTGGTAGTAAATGTGCTGAAATTTGGTAATTTTGGCATAAAATCTGCTTAATCAGTTGTATTTACTTTTTATTTTTGTACTTTTTTCAAAATGCGTGGTAATAAGAACTATAATTTTGAAAAATGGAATTTCCGTTATATCGTTAGCCCTATGAACAGAAAAACTACCGATTGAATTGTTTAAATACCATATATTTTGATTTTTATTACTAAAATTATGAGTTTTTTTCCCCAGAAATGTCATCACCTTACAGTACAGTAATTTTACCAGATAATTTTTTTCTATGTGACATTTAATTTTAGTGGTGTTCTAATAGTTCGTCAAGTTTTTGAAGGATAACAATAACTTATCCTTATTAAACTTATAAGAATAACATAAACTAAGTTTTTGGAGGATAACAAAAACTTATTTATCCAAAAGAAATATGACAATATCATTAATAATAGTACATATCATTCCTTCTTCTTAAATGGAATAAAATATGAGTCAATTTGAAGTTTATAACTAATCTTCCATACTTATAAAAACAATTTTAAATTTTACGCTGTACAATTTTTACGCTGTTCTGTATTCCATTTTAAATTTATTATAACTAATAGTTCTTTAAATTCTTTTCCTTTAAGAGCTTTAAGATGTCGTATAAAAAGTTAAAATATTTTATGCATGTATTTAAGTCATCAAAAATCTAGCTGGAATACTTAACTACCTTAAATTATCAGAAAGACGATGTAGTTATTTTTTGCTTTTAGTTTCTCTTCAATAAAAACAATATATGTTAGTCGTTTTCTCATTAAAATTTATTTCCTGTTGCTCTAAAATGTCTGCGTATAAATAATTTTACAACAGAGTGAGTTTTTATTTCATAGAAACTAAACTATTCTTCATTTTTACTAAATGGTTACTAATAAATCCTCATTCGAACTTAAAATTTTTTTCACTGACATAAAATAATTATATGTCTTCCAATTTGAAATTAGATTGTAAATAACAAATAAAAAATTCAACATTTTGTACTATCTTATATTCCATGGAGCTCACATTTTTATTGAATTTCTAAATTAGTTAGTATTCCTATTTCCCATTAAATTTAATTTTCTGAGAGACGTTTAACTTAATGACTTTAGACAGAAACTTGAAACTCATGGATATGTATTTATGCTTTAGAGACATAACGAGTTTTTTCAATTGAATGATGTAATAAATTTAAAAATAAGATTCGTTTTAAATATTTTATCCCCAAAATCTCATAAAATCTACGCAAAACCATTTACTGAATTTATAATTTTTTTTTTATTACTATGAAAACTTCCTTGCTTTCTGCTATTTACGTTCAGTATTTTCCCTTCATTCAACATTTGAAGCCAAATAATGTTAAAGTACTGTTTTAAAAAGTCAATTATATTTATCTTAAGAACGATACTTAAACGCAAATGCTTTTACTTTTTTTTAGTGAGATTAAGGGAAATTAATTTTTTATATCTATTTATTTATTTTGTTTACTTTTAGTTCTTTTAAGCAGAAATAAGGAAATATAGTTTTTGAAATGTAATATCTAACAACAAAAATGCATTTGGAATAACCCATTAACACATTTTACTACTTATTTCTTTAAGGCATTCCTTAAAAGAATCGTCTTCCTTTACTTGTCTTGATTTCTTTAAAGAGTTATGTAAAGGAAGCTGAAAAATTTTTTGATTTGTTTTATTCATAGGTTTATTATATCTTATTTTTTGCTAAACTGAAAGGTGTGAATAGTTAATATGCAGGTAAGTGTTGAATGGAAAAATTTATATTTTCATAATTCTTCAAAATTGAATACAATACATTCTAAAATGTATCATTTTAATAAAATGTAGTTTTTTATTTAAAAAAAATAATTCTCAGCAGAGCAAAACTATTTATTTTATTTTATTCCCTTAAAGGCAAAGAATATTTTATAAAATGAATTTTAGATTACGAAATTTTAAAAACTCAGGCTTCGTCCCTTCCTCGCCTTGCTCTCCTATCCGCATGTTTGATTTGCAGTTTTTGTGAAACCGAAGTTTCGTTGAGAACTAAAACTTATTCCACTATATATATTTCATTCTATTGTTACTCATGACTCTTAAATATTCGTCTTCGTGTTCATTTAATTTGTAAATTTATATTCAACTTAACAAACAAGTATTTGAAAAGAAACAAACTCGTCGTTAGGTTTACTTAAAGAATAACTTTAAAGTTTGGCAAATCCTAACAGTACTCTAATCTTGACAATATATTGCCGGAATTGATGTATATGCATAATAGATGCTTTCTTATAATATATTTATACATATTTATTAATCAATATGTTGTTGTTTTGTCTATCTCAGGAATAAATATTTTGACTTATATGCAAAAGCATAAATTAAAAAATATCATACGTGATTTCCACCAGTTTTTTTAAAAATATTTAATCAATTTTAGAACACTTATAACATGCAGAACACGATGAAGTGATAAATCTGAAAAGGATCAATGTCATGACCAAAAATTGCTTGCTGGTAGTTTTTGTTTAAAATATAACAAATTTAGAACACTCAATGATATGATAATAACAACAACTGATGCGTTTTTAAATGTACGTGCACCCTTTTAGTGATATTCAAGTAGTCGATGCCTGTCCTGTAATAATGATTAATAGTATACTTGCAACTAATCATATGGCTGTGTCTACATACCTGATTGTGTCTAATCACATGGCTGTCCATGGCGTGTGAAAGTTACGGTTAGAGTTTATAAGCATGCTGAGCCAATTTTCAATCCAATTTAATTGAATACACGCAAGCATTAACACTCATGTGAGTCGAGTCTGATTAACTGCACCACGCATAACATCGTTTGCAGATATCTAATTGAGATTACAGGAACATGGTCTCAGAATTATTAATTACATTTTATTTCAATTAAATAATATCCTGTATAATGGTTATTAATCCTATTATAAGCCAATAATAATAGGCAGATATAAGCTTCTACACTCTAACTACTCAAGAATCGTGACTACGGAGCTTTAAAAGATATCGTTTATTTAACGGACTTGTTGAAAAGGAAAGAAATACAAAAAGCTTCTTTAATAAAATGCCTTAAAGAAAACATTTTTCCAGTATTTTCATTTGAAAGAACACGCACAGAAACTTCCTTGTTATGTGAATTCAAATATAACAATTGAACTCTGCGATATTATGGCTTTTTTTAAACTTTTAATTTAAACGAAGAAGAGCCAACACAATAAGAATATCTCTTCCATTTGCCATAAAGGATTATAAGGTCCTTGTTGAAAGCAAAAAATTATAAAACACAGAGTCTGAAATGCAGAGAAATTTTTAAAATATATTAAAGTTTCTAAATCAATGTATCCATTTTTATCTTTAAATCAAAGAAGCTGAGAGATCACGAAGAGATCAAAGTAGATAAGTCAGAAGAAAAAAATTGCTTTCCAAGATTTTTTTCTAGTTATTATATTGCTTCATCCAGACTTAGATTAGACAAAATATAATTTCAGGAAATCAAAAAAATAATAATAATGTAAAATTAGAGAAATATCCAGTCACTTGCATGATATTTATTTTTCTTTCCTATCTTCAGCTTAAATTCTTTTCACACAATTTCATTCGGAGTCGTGTTTGGCGCCTTTTTAGCACAAAAAATCTAAATATGTACTCGAAATCCTCAAGTTGAACATAAAATAAACATAGCATGAAGAAGATAAACGTAACATCTGAAGAAAAATAAATATATACTAGATAAACATATGCAAAAAAAATGATAACTTTTACTGTAGCCATATATTTGAACTAGAAAATAAAGATACTAAAGTGGCTTTTTTTTATTATTATTTTATATATATATATATATATATATATATATATATATATTCATTC
>NC_092207.1:73206239-73226441 GCF_043381705.1 Parasteatoda tepidariorum
TATATATATATTATTTAGAGTGCTTTGATAATTTTTTCGTAAGTTTCAATTACTGTATTTTTAAAAATATTTTATTTCAATAATTTTTCTTCAATTTTCTCTTTTTTCTTTTTATCCGTTCTGTCTTTATTGTAATTATATTTGCTCCATAAACTCGGGTATTTATGTATCTATTTAACAACACTTTAGTTATTATTCATTTTGTTAGGTTGTGTGTCTTAAATAATAGCTTAATAAGTGCTAAAAAATTAGTGTTAAAATTTAGTTTTACGCTAAGTATTTATTTAAATTCGTTACGTTAGATTTATTTGTCTTAAGTAATAATTTAAGTAGCGTTGAATAATTGATTGCAGGTCAAGTATTTACTTAGAATAATTTTGTATTTGTTAAGACATGTTTAATTAAAACTTAGTTATGAAGTAATTATTTAGATTTATTTTAGAATTACTGTAGAAATCTAAACATAAGCAGTGCTTTGGTGCCACATACTATCACTGATGATCGAGCTTACCTATTTCGAGCAATATCAATCAAAGTTATTTACAACTTATAGGTCGCAAGGAGATGTAGTTCAGCACGTAATCAAGCATTGGGAAGAGTTTTCTATCTTATTTCAAGACAGATGGAAATAATTTTAATACATCTGCTGGATACAATGCTAAAATGTCCCGAACTCATACTAACGGAGATTTGGGTGATTTGATGGCTGGCGAACAGATTTTAAATTATTACTAAAATTCACTACAGAAAGAATTTTCACAATATCGTGGATATCACTTGAAAATAAATAAAATTTAAATCAAAGTACTCCATGGCAACAGCTAGACGTTGAAAGAATTTGGTTAATATATTATTTAAAACTAATTGGAGTTGGGGATGAAGAAATAGAATATTTTAATACAGTTGTGTCCTCATTCGGTTTGGTTACATCGAAATGTATATAATGTGCAAGATACTTTAAAAGGTGACCAAGCTGGTTGTCATGAATGGCTAGTATTTTAATAAAACGGTGAACTCTAAAATCTCTGACGCATAAAAACGTACCAAGTCTGCATGAACATACGATGATTTATATTTTGAATGAATTTATATTTTGAATGAATTTTTATTTTTGACCTTTGAATATAATGGCTAGCAGTAATGAGGCAAATGATTCTGATTGGTTTAGTTAGGAGAACGGTAAATAATTCGACCGATTTCCTTCAGATTTTGAATTTTTGTTACATACTAATACGTTGTTTAAAGTGGTGTAAAAATATATGCACCTTATATTTAAATATTTTATCAAATAAAATAATAAATAATTGTTAGAAAATTATTTATTTAAACAATTGTATAATGATATTATGGTTCAATGCGCACCAAAATTTCGAACAGCATTCGAATAAGCATATCAAATGCATGCAACAGTGCGTGAACCTTAAAAGCCCTTGGTCAGTTTGATGAAGCTGTTTACTGTAATTTGTGAAAGTTTTAAAGTGCCGGAAATTAAACCATTAGTTTTTGGCTCTGTTCCTGAAATGGAAATGCAGTCGAATATCTATATACCATGCACTCTCGATTCAAACATGAACTTGTTAAATAACTGGAAAATGATGGAATGAAAGAGCAGGACTAGTGGGGAATTTTTTTTACAGATTTGTTACAAAACTATATTAAATATAATTCTTAATTCATTAAGTATTTTTAAACAATTATTTGGACGTTTTCCTCCATTCGGGTTAATAACAACGCTGATTTTCCAATAATTTTTTTTTCTACACTACCACACTGGGCTAGTGTAGACAAACTGGATAACTTGTTAAGTAGTCATTTATCACAACTCAGAAAGGTATATCTAAAGCCGAAAAGAAATTATGCTTTGGTGGTCAATAAATATAGACATAAATTAATTGTTTTTTTTGTAATAGAGTATTTCGCTCATTATTCTAAGAAAGACATTTTTGAGCTCAAATAAACACATTAAAAAACCATTTTTCAATTCAGTTCAGCTAATGAATATTTTGAAATTTGTATTTTTAGTTTATAAAAAAAAAAATGAAATATCAACTTTAAGTGCACCTTCACATGCATTTCTGATTAGTTCTGTCAGTTATTGGTGATGGAAGTTTGGTAACTGTCTCTTTTAGTGGAAATTGAGAAAGTTTTTTTTCCTAAAAAAACGAAAGATTACTGATTATATTTTATAACCGTCGTTGAACAACCGACCCAATTTTGGGTTTAGGACTACTAATGTTCAACTCCGTAGCCTTGTAATTTTGAACCCATTCCAGAAGCCAAGGGAACCTCAAGTATGGGAAGAAATTTGCCTTCGTGGAGGACTTTTTGATAGAACTAAACCACATTTGCGTTACATGGAGAGGAAGAATACGAAAAATATCCACAGTTAGTCTGACGGCAAGGAGACTCTAATCCATGATCGGGCTACTACTAAGGATATTTTACGTCAGCACTGTGAGCCTGGTGATTTTGTTTATAAAATATATAATTATTATAATTTTTTAGGAAACACTTTGTGAATATCTTTATCGTAATAAAGTAAAAGATTACTTGAATTAGAAAAATAATTAATTTGTAGTCGAAAGAAAAATTTATATTGGAGAATAAAAAACGTGTGACACAATTAAAAGTCGTGAATTAAGTAAAAATGTCTTGTTATCAATCTATAACGATAGCCTTATGTAGTATAATGTTAAAAATTGCAAATGGAATTTTTCTCTTTTGAAGCATTTATATTTTTAAAAAAAAACTTACAGGAATTTTAATATTTATGTATGGCAACAACTGATCACTTTCTTTTATTTTATTTATCCGTTTTTTATTACTTTTGACATCAAATCAAGCTCGAGATAAAAAAAAAATGAGGATCAATAGAGGAATAAATTTTTTTGACAGCAATTATTCTTTAAGGCACTTAAATTTGTCATAAATTTCGAACAAATTTTATTTACGAAAAAAACTTTTTTTATTTTAGTTTATAATTAGAAATGGCCTTTTCCGCACGTCACATAATCTTTTTTTGCTTCAAGGTTAAACAGTTGATTATTTTGGAGCTGAACATCGAATCTTAATTTTTTTTTCTATACCATCGAATTCTTTGTATATTTTCTTACACATTTTTGTAATTTTAAATTTCGATGTTTAATAGCTTTTGCGTAGTCAAACAAAATGTAACTTTAAGTTGAATATTTAAAACAGCGCCGTCGACATTTATAATTTTTCTTCAATATTAAGAGATTATTCAAGTATACAGACTTGATTTCCTGATCTCTTTTTCGTTACTTTTATAAAATTTTATTAGCGATATATCAGAGGATAGGGTGTTTGAGCCCCATGGATGGCTGGTAGATACGAATCCGCACCCGGCTTGCACCGACCACAGTGGAGACGAGAAATATCCTCAGTGGTTGACGGATCATGAGTGAGAGTCCATTTACAGCCAGGCTAACGGTGGGAGGCTCTCATTCTCTTCCTCTCCATGTAAAGCATATGCGTGTTAGTTCCCCCCCAAAAAAAGTCCTCCACGAAGACAAATTTCTTTCAATACATGATCCAGGATATCCCCTGTCTTCTGGATTGGGTTCAAAATTACAAGTCTAGGGTGTTGAACATTAGTAGTCGTCAGCTGTTCAATAACGGTTATAAAACAAAGTAAAATTCAAGCCTTAAAAACTTTTTTTTCAATTTTCATATTACTTAAAAGAAGTAAATTTCAAAATTGTGTCGGCTGTTCAACAATTGTTATAAATCACAAAAGTCTCTTTTCTCTATTTTAAATCAAAATAAGTATTTAATCGCATTGAAAAAAGTAAGTAATTAGTCTAAGTCTACAGTTTCCTCTTTACTTAAAGAAAGGTATATTTACAAGGCAAACGGAGGAAGAAAATGAACATTTGATATTTGTTAGATTTTCAAATGGTGCATTTAACTAGTAACATTAAAAGACTATTATAAAAAATGCCATTTATCGTCTGGAAAGAAATTCCATAGTCTAACAAAAAAATATAAAATATTTTTAAAATTTTTATTCAAAACTATATGAATTTGAATCCTTTGGTATTCAGATCAGAGAAACCGTACATTTTTAATTAAATTAAAACGTTTTACTGTTTAAATTTGCACATTATTTTTTATTGATATTTCAATTTTCTAACACTCCAGCAAAAAATTTTATGAAAATTTTTATGCACAATCTATAGAAAACATTTTTTTTGACAGCTTTGTTCAAAGGTTAGCAATAAACTGGCATTGAAAGATTAAAAACATTTATTTGATGAAAGGGAAAAAAACAGATAGCAGAAAGAAATTATTTTTAAGTAGACATGCAATTAACGCTGTGTAAATTTTAAAGAACTGTATTATGTATGTTTTCAGTTTAAATAACTTTAATTTTTACTATTGCAAATTTTTTTTATATAAATTACAATTCAACTATCGCAAGATTACTCGCTAAGAGAAAAATGGTGATCAAACAAAATAATATGTTTAAAAAATTCCGTTATTCATGTAATAATTTTTTTAAGTATGTTCTTTCTCTCTGTTTAAAGTATCATTTTTAAATAAATTGAAGCTAGTATAAACGCTTTTATTTATACAAATTGTTTCAAAGCATTTATCTATAGAAGGGATGAAATGTGTATGCTTTTATAATATTTCTCATAGGAAATATGATTTTAAAGCCTTTTTCCTTTAAAAAATTATTACCATAAAAAATTTATTATTATGTAAAAGTGGTCATTATTTAAGTATAAAAAAAGTATTTATGTTAATAACTTCAGACTAATTATTATTGAAGTTAGTCAATTACCATATGAGTGAACTAAAGCAACGATTCACCAGCTGAAGCTGTAGATATATTTTCTAATAATCAATTTTTTCAACATTTAATCATTTTTTTCATCTGGTAAAATCAATTTAATCGTCGGGTGAAAGTGAAAGAAATTTCAAAAACCTTTAAATTATTCCCTTTCATCAATTAGTTTTATACGATTGACTGTTTTGATGATACGTTAACTTTCAATCTTTCTCAAAATTAAATAACAGTTTTAACGAACTTACTTGAGTATATTTAATAAAAAGAGATATTGAATACTGAACTATGAATTAAATTTTACTAAATTAGATTAAAATGGATTTTCTGGTTTTGGGTTAAACGCAAATGATTTTCTGTATCTTTCTTAAGTACGAGGGTTGCTATTTATATTTCTGGCCTTGGCAACAGTAAGTGTTGCTAGGCGACCGCAGACGATTTTAATCGAAAGATTGATATTTTTAAACATAAATTCAGCAGACAATTTGCCATTATAGCTTCATTTGTGTTGTTGACAGTAAATTGAAAAGTTCTTCTCTTTCAAAAAATGGAATTGAATCGTGAACACTTTCGTGCCATTATTTTTCATAACTTTCGACGTGGATTGTCAAGACAAGAGTGCTTCGATGAACTTAATTCTTTATTCAGCGATAAAGCGCCATCCTACAGCACTGTAAAAAATTGGTATAACGAATTTAATCGTGGTCGATGTTCGATCCAGGACGAATCCCGTGCAGGTCGTCCAAAATCCGTTGTTGTGCCAGAAAAGATCGATGCTGTGCGTGAACTGATAAAGCAAGATCGTCATGTGACATACCGTGAGATAGAGGCGTCTTTGGACATTAGTATGACTAGCATCAATAAAATATTGCATGAACATTTGAGCGTAAAAAAAATTTGTTCGCGTTGGATCCCGCATAATCTGACAAACGCTCAAAAAAAGGCTCGTGTCGATTGGTGCAAGGAAATGTTGGAAAAATACGTTCAAGGTACATCAAAGGCTGTGTATAACATCTACACAGGTGACGAATCATGGATCTATGCATATGAGCCGGAAACAAAACAGCAATCAACTGTATGGGTCTTCCAAGACGAGGCAAAACCAACAAAAGTTGTTCGAGGAAGAAGCACATCGAAACAAATGATTGCCTGTTTCTTCGGCATTAACGGTCATGTGGCAACAGTGGCGTTAGAGCAACGCAGGACGGTCAATTCTGAATGGTACACGACCATTTGTTTGCCAGAAGTCATCGGAGAAATTCGAAAAAAGCAGAAGAACAGGCGAATCATTCTTCATCATGACAATGCGAGCTCTCACACATCGACTCAAACAAAGGCATTTCTGACGGAGCGAAAGATCGAACTGATGGGTCATCCGCCGTACAGCCCTGATTTGGCACCCAATGACTTCTTCTTATTCCCACACATCAAAAATAAATTACGTGGACAACGATTTTCGACCCCCGAAGAAGCGGTTGATGCATTCAAAACGCATGTTTTGGAGTTACCTCAATCGGACTGGAAAAAGTGCTTTGAAAATTGGTTCAAACGCATGCAAAAGTGTATTGATCATCATGGAGAATATTTTGAAAAACAATAAAACCAATTTCGATCCTACATATTTGTTTCTTCATTATTAGGCCAGAAATATAAATAGCAACCCTCGTATAACACAATATATACTGATCTAGACGGTGAGAAAAAAATTTATAACCCTGAATAACTTTTGCTCTAAGAATCAAATTTTCGCAAACAAACAATTTCCATTATTAATGCCTTCAAAGGATACTCTTCACTATAACAGTAATTATGTAACAAGGGCTAATTACTAATTAAGTGACAAAATCAAAACAAAAATGTACTTTCTCTGAAAAAAATATATCTTTTTTTTTCAACAGATAGAGGTTAGCCCAAATCAAATTACTTTCTCAATGGTTTAGGCAAGAGAGCAACCAAACGTTTGGTTCTCTTAATATTAATTTTTATTTACTTTTGCTTTACATTACTATATCTTAGGAATATTTTAAGTGGATCGAATTATAAAATTTATTTTTCCACTGAAAATTCCATGTAAAACAATTTTTACAATAACTATGTATTTTTAATATTGTATATAATACAAATAATATTTTGAACAGTGAGGCATTCAA
The DNA here is from genome assembly GCF_043381705.1 of Parasteatoda tepidariorum. Taxonomy (NCBI): domain Eukaryota; kingdom Metazoa; phylum Arthropoda; class Arachnida; order Araneae; family Theridiidae; genus Parasteatoda; species Parasteatoda tepidariorum. The sequence goes on from NC_092207.1 coordinate 73,213,200, forward strand.
ATATTTACATCATCTTTCATGTAATTTTAAATGACAAAAGACAAAATTTGAGCAAAATCAGTCATACATATCTTCAGAAATAAAAAATTTAATTTAAAAATTTTTGAAGTTGTGAAACTATTTAACCTATTTTTATCAACTGTTGCATTTCGTCATCTAAAATTTCACTGAATGAAGTAAAATATTTGAGACCATTATTAAATAAATAATGAAAATAGTTGTAAATAATTAAGAAAAACTATTTTTTCTTGGGACTATCTTCAGAGAATCGAATTTTAAAATTGTGTGATGAAAAGTTCCCGGTACGTTGAGAAACACTCTAAAAGTTACCGGTAACTTTAATGGCTCTCTAGTCTAAACTATTGGTACAATAACTTACAGATTGCGGTTGCCGTCCATGATGTTAGGATAATCAAAAATTGTGATCTGCAAAAAGAATTAAGTTCATTCAGAAAAACTGCGTTGTAGTATTTGATTAATCAATAGTTAGGGCTTATTAATTATCAAATCATTAATATTTAATAATATCTTAGTTGGGTAAAATCAAATCATTAAAAAAGTTATTTAAGGTTTGTTTACTATACACAAATATTAAAACATTCCTTATTTTTGCATTTTTTAGCTATAAAAAAGTGATTAAAACCTTAACTAATAAATACTTATAATTAAAAACATCTGCAGAATATGCTGAATCCTTCAGGAAGTTAATTCAGTTTTTAACAATCCTTATAGTTTTAGAAGGTCTGAAATATTTTATTCTATTTTTTCCTACCAGATATCTTCTCACCGAAATATGTATCTGACAAAAATAAAGAAAAATATGATATTTGATGACTGCCTAAAAGCACATTTTGAAATATAGAATCCAAAAAGCATATACTATTCAAAATTTTGGAGCGTGTTGCAAGATAATATCACTAAAAGTCACTGCAACCATAATATGGCGCATATAAATCTGATTACTTGATGCTTCACTGTAAAAAATTTCAAATCAAATTACTGGATAAATCACCGCCACTTTGGGGCCATCATCCGTAAAATCAATTTTACCTTAAACTATTATAGAGTAATTTTTACAGTAATATTTCATTACAGTGATTAGGTGATTTTACGATAACTATATTACTTTGATTTATTGTTTCATAACATGTTCCGGTAAAAATGGGTTTTACGGTAAAAAGCACCGGCACTCTGAGTGCCTGCTCTTTTTACCGAAATTTAATCCAGAATTTCTTATGGTGAACGCCAGAAATTGAATGGAAACATTTTTCAATTTAACTCACGTGAAAAGAAAGTGCTTTTGTTGTTGATTGTTTCAATGTATATTTATTGATTGTAAATTTCAAAATTTCTATCTTAACAATTTCGCACATTGCCGTTTATTGATTACTATACCGTATTTTACATCATTTATAAAAAGCGTTTTATAATCATAATAAGCAAGGAAATAGTTTCGTCGGTACATATAAGATTTTCGGAGCTAAAGAATTTTGTCTTCACATTTTCTTATTTTAATTCATTAACCATTCACTTTTTTTTTAAAAAAAAGAGAGCATAAATGGAATTAAATTAACCTTGAAAAATAACATTATTTTAATTAAAAACAAATATAATTTTCTTTCGATTTTCAGTACTTTTTAAAATATTAAAAATGACAAATAATTCATTTAACTGAAACATTTTTTTGTGAGTAAGGTAAAGATTATTGAATTTTATATTTAAAAAAATGTGTTTCATTTCATAGGTCATTAGATCTCTTAGAATTACTCGAAAAATTGTATTTCTATTTTTTTTATTTAAGTTAAAATTCTATTTTACATTTTTTATTAATTACTAAAACCTTACCAATCAAAAAAAAATTTTTAAGGAAATTTAATTCTTTAATTAAAGTCTGAGAAAAACTTGTATGTTTAGTTGGATTAAATATGAATAAGATTTAATCTTTTATTATGATTAAAGCAAAAAGTTACAAAATTTTAAATTACGATTTTATTTGATAAAAACACCATCATGCTGTACTTAATAATTATAAACGTACATGTATGTTTTTAAAATAAAACTTTATGAAAAAACTAATTAAATGAACAATGACACATAGGAGAGAAAAATAAAAGTATTATTTTGCATATCAAAAAATTCATTACAAAGGACTGCAAACTATTTTGAGCGCATTGGAAAATTATGCGACAATTATTTTACTAGTTGCCTTAGAAAACTATTCTTTTCATATTTAATTAAACTTCTCTAAATTTGTAATAAATTTCTTCAAACTAGCATATTTTAAGACTTCTGTAACAAGATTATTGATAAACTTAGCATTGACCTGAAAAAAATATCACACAATACAAATTATCTCCAAAACAGAACGTGATAACTTATGAAACATGCATATTTACTTATTTAACTCATAGAAACTGTGGAATTATAGTAAATATAAACGATTTATATGGTCTATTAAATAACGTTTTGTGTTTATAAGATTTATACGTATATACACGCGAAGCTAAAAAAAATAATTTTCTCACAATTTTCCATTTTCGTAACATTGAGTACAACTTTGACAATGAATTCATTTACGAGGAACTCAATAAATACAAGGTCAACAATGTATTTCAAGATTAACAATAATAACATTTTAATACTAGGTTCATAAATACAAGGCCAAAACAAAAAATAAATTTCGAACTTCGGAACACTAAAATATGCTTTATTAGATCAAAAAATTATAAAATTTAAACTACTGATAATACAAATGATATGCTTGCAATTATTTTGTTAAATAAAACATTTACTAAAAAAGTTCTCCAATAGATGGCGCTATAAGAGAAATGCTGTTTTTTGCGCGTGCCTAGTATGCATACATCGAAAAAGTGAGACAGCACATGCTTATTAGGAATAATCTGAGAATAAAAAAGCTGCTCTACACACCATACTGCCATTGCAAAGAAAAACATTATAAAAAATTATTCTATAAAAACCAGCAAAACTCCGTTGTAAATGTGGAAAATATGATTCTGCGATTTGAGCACATTGTTGATCATGAAGGGAGCCATATTGTGCAATTTTAATGATCTTTTTTATTATTTAATATTTATAATGAATATCAAACATACGTCGATTAAAGCGCCTCCAAGCGGTGAATTATTTTGTTATAAAATTTTATTCAATAAATGTAAAGTCAAATTTTATCTCATTATAAATGGCAAGAAGTTGTAATAAGTTCACCACTTCAAACGGCTCTGGAATGAGTTTAAGTAGTCAATCATAATACTNCAGAAAGGAACCAGTGATCGGGGCTCGCCCGTAACAGTATCACGTGAATTTGGTTTCAAAAATACAACCCTATTATAGTAAATGTTCTATCAGTATTCTGAGAAATACCGTGAGAAAAAAAAAGTAGGCATAAGGCAAATAAAAATATATAGCATAATCCCTACTAACATTTTTATTTTTGTCTGGATTATTTTGTAAATTCACTTTGTCTGAGCTCAAGGGGGGATTTAAACCCCTAAACCCCCCCCCCTGTCAACGTATATTTATAGATTGTAAGTTTCAAAAATTTCCATCTTAACAAAATCGCACAGTGCCGTTTATTGATTATTATACCGTATTTTACATCATTTATAAAAAGCGTTTTATAATCATAATAAGCAAGGAAAAAGTTTCGTTGGTACATATAAGATTTTCGGAGCTAAAGATTTTTGTCTTCGCATTTTCTTATTTTAATTCATTAGCCATTCACTTTTTTTTTTAAAAAAAAAAGAGAGCATAAATGGAATTACATTTACCATGAAAAATAATATTATTTTAATTAAAAACAAATTTAATTTTCTTTCGATTTTCAGTACTTTTTAAAATATTAAAAATGACGAATAATTCATTTAATTGAGAAAAATTTTTATGAGTAAAGTAAAGATTATTGAATTTTATTTTTAAAAAAATGTGCTTTATTTCATAGGTCATTAGATCTCTTAGAATTACTCGAAAAATTGTTTTTCTATTTTTTTTAATTTAAGATAAAATTCTATTTTACATTTTTTATTAATTACTAAAACCTTACCAATCGAAAAAAAATTTTTTTAAAGAAATTTAACTCTTTAATTAAAGTTTGAGAAAAACTTCTATGCTTAGTTGAATTAAATATGAAAAAGACTTAATCTTTAATTATGATTAAAGCAAAAAGTTACACAATTTTAAATTACGGTTTTATTTAATAAAAACACCATCATGCTGTACTTAATAACTATAAACGTACATGTATGCTTTTAAAATAAAACTTTGTTAAAAAATTAATTAAATGAACAATGACACATAGGACAGAAAAATAAAAGTATTATTTTGCGTATCAAAAAATTCATTACAAAGGACTGTAAACTATTTTGAACGCATTGAAAAATTATGCGACAATTATTTTACTAGATGCCATAGAAAACAATTCTTTTCATATTTAATTAAACTTCTCTAAATTTGTAATAAATTTCTTCAAACTAACATATTATTTTAAGACTTCTGTAACAAGATTATTGATAAACTTAGCATTGACCTGAAAAAAATATCACACAATACAAATTATCTCCAAAACAGAACGTGATAACTTATGAAACATGCATATTTACTTATTTAACTCATAGAAACTGTGGAATTATAGTAAATATAAACGATTTATATGGTCTATTAAATAACGTTTTGTGTTTATAAGATTTATACGTATATACACGCGAAGCTAAAAAAAATAATTTTCTCACAATTTTCCATTTTCGTAACATTGAGTACAACTTTGACAATGAATTCATTTACGAGGAACTCAATAAATACAAGGTCAACAATGTATTTCAAGATTAACAATAATAACATTTTAATACTAGGTTCATAAATACAAGGCCAAAACAAAAAATAAATTTCGAACTTCGGAACACTAAAATATGCTTTATTAGATCAAAAAATTATAAAATTTAAACTACTGATAATACAAATGATATGCTTGCAATTATTTTGTTAAATAAAACATTTACTAAAAAAGTTCTCCAATAGATGGCGCTATAAGAGAAATGCTGTTTTTTGCGCGTGCCTAGTATGCATACATCGAAAAAGTGAGACAGCACATGCTTATTAGGAATAATCTGAGAATAAAAAAGCTGCTCTACACACCATACTGCCATTGCAAAGAAAAACATTATAAAAAATTATTCTATAAAAACCAGCAAAACTCCGTTGTAAATGTGGAAAATATGATTCTGCGATTTGAGCACATTGTTGATCATGAAGGGAGCCATATTGTGCAATTTTAATGATCTTTTTTATTATTTAATATTTATAATGAATATCAAACATACGTCGATTAAAGCGCCTCCAAGCGGTGAATTATTTTGTTATAAAATTTTATTCAATAAATGTAAAGTCAAATTTTATCTCATTATAAATGGCAAGAAGTTGTAATAAGTTCACCACTTCAAACGGCTCTGGAATGAGTTTAAGTAGTCAATCATAATACTTGTAAGCATTCAAGATCCTTTAGAAATTGTAAAACTACTGCTACGCAGGTATTTATACAGGGTACCTAAGGATTGTTGGTAAAAACTTTAATTGGAAACATAACAAGGATTGAGATTTGCATTGCAACACACGGTCGAAAACGTCTTTGTTTACAACAGCAATAAAGGACTCGGATTGACGCAATCATTTGATCTGGCAGATATGCACATGATGTACGGATTGATGGAGCAGCAGAAGGATTGTATCGCTGAAGTTACCCAGAGATAGATGCAAAAGACCACTGGATGCATATCTGTCACTTCGGTAATTGTAAAACGTTGACGACCCCGCTGAAATACAGTGCGCAAAATGAAAAGCGGACTATCTTCAAGCATTTTGGATCTAATGATTGGATATTTACGTTCTAGAACTCAATCTTAATGTATCAAGAGGGTGATTTCAAATATTCTAATTAAATAGTGCGGATGATATTTTAAGTTACGATATCAGACACAAAAAAGTATTTTCTCGAAATAAACATACCCTTTTTTCGATTGATTTGGATTTCTGCCCCCCAAAATATAGGGAGTGGCAGCAATCTGGGAAATATGGTCCCGAACAAGTATGTAGTTTGTTCAGGAGAGCGGTTTAAAGTTTGGAACCGTTAATGTGAATTTTATTTTTCGCGCATTTCGCTATATCTCTAGAACTTTTAAAGCAAATTTTAAAAAAAATTGCTCAAGTTATGAAATTAGTTTAAATCTTTTTCATAACTTGTATGAATTGACTTGCGAAATATCACTTTTATTCAAAAATTTTTTTAATTTCTATTATTTTATTTAATATTAGTCGAAAATATTTTGAATTGCAAGGCATGCAATTTTTTACAGCATTTTAAAGAATGTAATTTTAAATGGCAAAATACAAAGTTTGTTCGAAATTGGTCAAATAGTTTCTGAAAAATCAAATTTTAAGAAAGCCTTATTTTAAAAATTCAATTTCTCCAAAACTATTCTACCAACTTCGCTCAAAATTCGTTTCCCATTCAAAATTATGTAAAAATATTTTATACCTAACAATTCAAAATTTTTCGGCTATCATTAAAAAAGTAATAAAAAATAGGAAATATTTACTGAAAGCGTAATTTTTTATGGAATTATTTTTGATTAAACGAATGTTATAGTTATATATATATATAACGTAAGAAAGTTTCTCGAGATAAATAAAATCAATATTAAGGGGTCTTAAAATCAGACCTCTCTCCTGACTAAACTATGGGGCCCATATTTCCCAGACGGTAGCCACCCTATTTAGGGAGTCATAAATCCGCATCCGTTGAAAGAGAGGTTTGTTTATTCGGAGAAAATACGTTTTTATGTCTGATTTCGTAACTTAAAATATCGTCTACACTAATTAATTAGCATATTTGAAGTTCTAGAATGTGAAAATCCGATCATTAGATCAAAAGTTATTCAGGGTGGTCCGTTTTTTATTTTGTGCCCTGGACGTTATATATAAACGTTGTTGACAGCTCAAATGACTATATATATATATATATATATATATGCAGTGGAACCACCAGGTAGTTTTACCTGTATGTAGCGACCACATTTATTTACCCCCATTTTTGGGATTAAATTTATTACAATCATATGCTTGAGTTAGTAATTGTGCAACTCTTTTAATTTTTTTAGATAAACTCTTTTAATTATTTAAAACTAACTACTATAGCTCCATTAATTTTATTTGACTTTTTTATTTCTGGAATAAACGATCGGTCTATACAAAAGACTTGGATCAGAGTTTTGGGAAATGTAATTGATAATAATTTATTAATTGTAACTGAGATAACAAGATGAGTCGATTGTAACTAAAATTACAGGTAATTTTAATTAGTTATTGTGCTTGTATTCGGGATTTTCAGCAATCATAATATGGAACTACAATAGAATCTGGCAATTAATATTTAAATGAGGTGGCGAGGAATACAAATTAAGATTAAATGTTATTATGAATACTTTTGATCTCGATTGTAATTGCAACCAATTTTTTGTAAATATGATTACAAGTAATACTAATTAATGATGGCATTTTTAAAAATATTATTAGTNAATTGATGATATTACTTCGGCAAACATTCTCCATTTCTAACTGAAATTGAACATAGTTCTTTGAGAAAGGTAAATTTCTTTATATTTTTATTCTTATTTCATAATTATATATATATATATATATTCTAATTATGTATTTACTTTTTTTTTATAGAACATTGACTTCTGTGGGAATAGAAGTATTGAGGAATGATTCTTTGAAAAACTTTGCAGCTTCAATTGAAGATCTGTAAGTACTAATACTACGAAGAAAAGCCCTCTTTGTATGTAAATCCATTCAATGTATTTGCAAAAGCCTGTCGAAACTTGAAATGATAAACTAGTTTTTTTTCTCGGATAAAAATATGTTTATAATGAAGTTTATTGAATTAAAAGAAACTTATTTGCGAAAATTCTTCAAACAAGTGAACTGTTTAAGAAAAATGACGATTTAAATCGTTATTAGCTCTGGGTGAAATCGAATTGTCAATATATTGATGAATAGTAAAAAATCATTGATATTTTACAATATTACTATTTACAATATATTACCATTACATTCTTTCTACCTTAATAATTTTTATATGAAATGTATTAGCACACAGGATAATATTGTAATCATCTTTATCGATAATACGTGCAAAATTATCACATTCGAGTTGTCCTTATCATTGAGAGAAAATCAATGTTCATAGTTATCACTATTTGTCATAACACATGGTTTTCTCTATGCATCATAGGAATACTCTTTAATCAATGTCATAAAAAACTGGTAAATCATCAAACTTTCTTATACAACTCAATAAAAAGCACTTTTAATAACTCCTATTCTAACCAAGCAGGTTTTTAATATACTGAGAAAAAAATATGGTCAAAAGTATCAGAATATTGTAAATTTTCTTCGTGTTTCTTGCTTTACGGGAGAACAAAAAAGCTCGGTAATTTTACGAAAGTGCTTCGGTAATAGTTTTGGCAAAATTAAATATGAAATATTGTCTTATAATATGTGATAAAATTTGGCAAATGTGGTAAAATTTGGTAATTTTAACATCATACCTTAGAGCCTGGCATAAAAACCATTTATTTGGTTAAATTTACTTTTCAGTTTTGTTTTTTCACTTTTTGCGTGATAGTAAGAACGACAATTTTGAAAACCAGAATCTCCTTTAAGCAGTTAGCTTATCAACGGAAATTTTACCAAATAAATGGTTTAAATATTGCGTATTTTCGTTTTATTACCAGAATTTTTTCTCCTTGTATAATTTTATTTCTTTCTAATTTTGAATAATTTTATTTTAATTATTTATTCTTAAACAAAACTAAAGGGGATTTTTATTTATTTGGCTTGGAGATCAAAATGTGTATAGTTTAGAAAAATCACTTGCAAGATACAATAAAAACATAACTTAGACATGAGTCAAATGCTTCAATTTTTAAAAGTGTTTTTCCCTTATTTTAATGCATAGAATAAATTTGCTTACTTATTTTTCCATGAAAAACATTATGAAATAGGCTTTCAAATTTAAAAATAATATGTCCCTACAATCTATTACTTTTGAATAAAATATTACATGAAATATGAAATGTATGCTTATTTTATCATCTTATTACAATAACATGATTTTAAATTGAAGCAACATAAAAAAATTACAAAATCACGACTTTTATTAGGTATTGTTCATAAAATAGTACAATATTTTTTTATTTCTTGTTATCTAGTAATTAGAAGCGCATATTTTTTAAAGCTAAATTACTAGGAAAAGAAATTTAACAACACACTGCTGAAATAACTATAAAATTTTGCACACTTTTGCTGCATATCATATAAATTAAAAACACCATTCATAAATCTAACAATTTAAATTATCTAATGCATTTCTTAAATAAAAGACTTTTTAAAAAAGGAAATAAAGCATACAAAATCACAAAATATTTTATAATAAAATTTAAAATATATTTAAATGGTTCTTAATTAATCGCACCACTTAAGGAGCCATTTGTTTATTAAATTGTACAATCTTTTTCTCCTTTACAGTTATTAATCATAAAAGCACACACATTTCTCAATGTCATACGATAACGCGGTGAAATTAAAACAACACTTAATTAACTTTTAGATTGCGAATGATTTTCAAACAGTTGCAGTATAAAAACTCGCAGCTCAGTTTAACTACGAGTTATACTGCAACAGTTAACACATAATATGTGTTACATTTTTCTATATAACACTCATTCGTTAGCTGTTGCAGCATAATAACTCGTTGTTAATTTATAACCTCATATTTTAAAGTATGTACAACGCCAAATTTCTGCATTGAAGAAGAGCTTACCTTTTCTACACATCAAGCAATCCAGTTTCGTTAGAGTGTGTTTTTTTTCTGTACAGAAATTATAATTTCTTCAAATGACCAAACTAAGTTTTTCCTTTTAAATCAATACAAATTTATTTGTTTTTACCATAACTAGTAAAAAATTATCCATGCATGGATTTTTATAGTTAATGCGCAGTTTTAAAGAAATATATTTATTTAATTTCTAGAAGATCTACCATCAACTATCAACGCAAAGGGAACGCTTTTAATCTAGTAAAGTACTTTAATTTTCCCAAGTGCATTTTCAACAAAACAAGTTCGTCCTTTTCTTATTTTACTACTTATTTAGACCTTCAGATGATAAAAAATACTTAAAACCTATCCTTAATTTCTACATTTCCTTGCATATTCGCACGCTTTTGGGAAACAAATACAAAGCATTCAGAGCAACTATATTTTGAAACTGAGAAATTTAATTTTCTCAGTTCTAAATAATTATTTACATATAGTTCTGTTAATGCACAGTGAAAAAATTCTGGTTACCCTTTTGTACCAGAAAGATATTTCTAATAAAAAAGAAACATAATTCTGTTAATAAAGCCAAACTATTCATTAATTAATGTATTCATATTGAAACCAATCAGATGATAACTGTTTCCGTTTAATCGGTTTTCATTTATATGTAAGAGGATAACTGACGTATCTTATTTTCAAAATCCTGGTTCTTACTACCCCACATTTAGCAAAAATACAAAACTAAAAACTAAATCTTACCAATTTTTTTGAAAAAAATGCAAAAAAACAACTTTTTTTTTCATTTTATAAATAAATACAAGGAACTAAAACAAAACATAATACATAAGTTTCAAGTTGAAATTTTAATTTTTTATCTGCAAATAAAATTTTCAATGAACAAAATGCAGCAAGCAATGTAAAAACGAAATTTAGGTACTTTTTCTGTAAAATCCAAACTTGCAATAAAAAGTTGGGACTGGTGCTAAAAATTTTGAAATTGCCCTTTTACAAATCTTAAACAGGTCATATAGTTTGGTATCATTAAATGCATCTATTGAAAATATTTCACATGCTTAATTTTAGATTTTTGATCTGATATGTACAGTGCGAAAAAAAATTGACCACCCTGAATAACTTTTGATCTAATTTACGGATTTTCACGTTCTAGGACTCAATCTCAATAGTCCGAGGAAGTACTGATATGTGAAGACGATATTCTAAGTTACGAAATTAAACACAAAAACGTACTTTCTCTGAATAAACATGCCTTTCTTTCGACGCATTTGAAGTTCTGACCTCACAAATATAGGGGGTGGCCACAATTTGGAAAATAATAGGATCAATTGTTTGGTCAGGAGAGCGCTCCAAACTTTGGACCCCTTAATGTTAATTCTACTTTTTGCGTATTTCGCTATATTTCAAGAACTTTTTAAGCGAATTAAAAATAAATTTCACTAATCGTAAAATTCGTTTATTCGTTCGTATTATTCGTTAAGATAATTCCATGCAAAAAATAATTTTTAGTGAATATTTATTAATTTTTTTTAGTATTTTATTTAAGAATGGTCGAAAAAATTTTGAATTGCAAGGTATAAAATTTTTCGAATCATTTAAAAAGTGCTAATTTTATAAAGCAAAATGCAAAATTTGAGCAAAAATCGGTCGAATAGTTCCTAAGAAATTAAATTTGAAAAAGTCAGATACTTAAAATTCGATTTCTCAGGAGCTATTCGACCGATTTTTGCTCAAATTTTATATTTTGACGAATTCACTTATTAATTAGCATATTGGATGTCACCCCCTTAAGCAATTAAGTAATTTGAGTCACCGAACGTCAAAATCCGATCATTAGATCAAAAGTTATTCAGTGCCGTCCTTTTTCTGCGCACTGTACATCTCCGGATAATTAATCGTTTCCATACAATTTGTGTACTATTCGTATCATTTTTGAAATATATTATTCAATATATATCATGCTCATTATTTTTATTCTTCATTTTTGAAAGTCAAGAAAATAGCTTCCGTTTGCCGTTTGAATAACCTACTTCCTGTTACGAGAAGCCAAAGTTCTACTCAAAAGCGAAAAGCAAATAAATGGTCGTCTTTATTCTAGATGTGTGGGGTAAAAGACTGAGCTTTCAAAAAGCATATTGTGGTATTATTCACTTACTTTTCCAGTAAGACAGGGATGTAAATCTATAATTTTCGAAGGTTTTCCATCACCAAAGAGACAAACTAAGCCTAATCAGCGATTTGAAGTACCCAATCGATTGGTGTGATTTAGAAAATGGGGGACAATAATAATAGCTCAGGATTTGGCCAAGAAATTTAACTTACACTTTCTGATTAATATGTGCAATCGTAAACGAGTGCGGAAAACCGAAAAATGGAGAGAGAAAAATTATCAAGTATGAATACTGAATTGGGGTTTTTATATACATGTTTTAGGCTCATAATTAGTTAACTTGCGAAATCAGATTTAACTTGATTAGGTTAATTACAATAAACCTCTACTACTCTGGGATTATACATAGCAAACTTTGTTAAATAAATTAGGTTAATTGAGCAATAAATGGTATAACTGCAATAAGTTTAAAAATGATTGACTGATTAGAAAATACTGCAGATCTTTCCAACCAGACTAGTGTATTATAGTTGTTTACAAGAAACCGGATAGCATTTCAGAAGACGTAACTAAACATTAAAAAAAACTATTTACAAATGATAGATCAACAAAATTACTTTGGAAGCAATATTTCTTGAAAACTTTATCCGCTAAAAGATACGTTTTGTTTATATTGGTATATTAATTCCATCGACAAATTGAATTTTGTTGTGTGATAATAAAAATTATAATTTTGAAAACAAGAATTTCCCGTAAAACGCTAATATATTAAAAAAGTTATCAAATGAATGGTTTAAAAACCGCATATTTTGGTTTTTATCACCAGAATTATGCTTTTTTTTTATTTTTTACCAGAAATGTCATTACAGTACGGTACTTTTACCAGAATTTTTTTCTCCGCATGGCTGACTTTAAAGTGGTTGAAAATCATTCGCATTAGAGTATATATTTTCTCCACGCTTAAATTTGCATTTAAGATTTTTTTTATAGAAATCGTTATTATATTCTTTATTTTAGATGAAAATTCAATATTAATTTTATTAAGGTTGAGGATTATGGAAAGTTCTTTAAACTAAGGGTTTTTGTAGAAAACTTTTTACCTTTTCAGGCACATTGAAGATGTTCCAGAGCTTAAAATAATAGAAGTTGGCACATTTCAGAATTGCAAAAAATTGCGTACGTTGTGAGTACAATCTTTGTTATCTTATTTTATGTAGAGTACTAAATA
>NC_092207.1:73226448-73233676 GCF_043381705.1 Parasteatoda tepidariorum
TGTTTGTGTGTATATATATATATATATATATAATATATGTAATAAATCTGGTCATCATTAATACTAATCGGTCAATCGGTCAACAACCAATGAAGTTTGGTCAAAGTGGCTAAACGGTATATATAGCATTGGGACATGGATATGCCTCTTCGTATATGTGTTACAGTTAAAGTGATAAATCCGTCAAAATTAATGATAACCGCTTCTTTTGATCAAAGTGAGAAATAAAAAGGGCAGATTTCCATATCGTGATCTGTGGCAGAATAATAGTCAAGTCTTGACAATTTCCGGCCATTGGCCCGCGAGAAACTTAAAAAAAAGAAAGAGAAAAAAAACATGGATTAAAGGGTGCAATTCGAAGAGTATAACTCGTAGCCACTCCCTAACAATCATCTACAGTTTTTTTTTGCTTTGTTTTTTAATTTTTCCAGTTTAAAACCAATTTAGCGCCTTGGCGATTGAAGCTGGCATAGCAGATCACGATACGGAAATATCCCCAATAAAAAAGCGAAAGAATGAGATTGGCCAAAACTCATAATTATTGCTGATCTTCTAGTTATAACCTAGTCGTAACCTTCTAGTTCTTACTAGTTATAACCGGTTAATGTAATAAATCCACTTAAATTATTCACTTTAACCAGCTAGTTGGCATATTTGGTTATTATTAATATTGGCCAGTTACTGTTAATAATTACCGACTATTCACATTAATCGTAGTATATACATATACTGAATTTCTGTTACATGTGCGAGAGCGAAAAAACTATAATATATTGATATTAATAATAAATTTGAGGTATGAAAAAACCAAAAAAAAGAAAAAAATATAAAACTTTTTACTCTGATTTTTACAGAAACGAAAAATATATTTGAAAACTTGTGAGGGTTTCATATACAATAAAACGATAAATATTTCCATTGTTTTTTCACTTAAATTGAAAGTATCTAAAGTTTCTTTTTGTGTAGAAATTTATTGAAGTTTCCAGAAAACGTTCATATGTGTTTCCAAAAATTGTTCTTTAGAACATGTGTTTGAAATAGCTGGATCTCATATTTTTTTTGTACCTTTCCTACAAAATATCCTTCCTGAAGTTCGTTTTTGTCTTTATGCTTATTTTTTCTTTGCTAAAGTGGTTCAGAATCTTTAGAGTGTTTCTTTCCTAGCTACTTTAGTAGTAGTGGAAACACTCCTGCAAAATATAAGGTTTTAAAGATGTTTTTAGCCATCATATGGAAAAATAAAGCTATTTAAAATCTCAATACTCAATATAGTATTCCTGCAAAAACAAGGTCTTAAAATGCAAATTAAACAATGCTTAAAATGTAATTTTTTTTTAAATTTCTTATTATGTTTAACATTATCCTTATTTAGCATTATTATTCTATTATTATATTTTCTTTGTTATTATTCTTATTTATGTTTCTCATTTTGATAAAATATTTTAAACAAAAAAATACGAATGTTTATTTTAAAAAAATACTCTTTAATTACATTTTATTTTTTAAAGCAAAAATAGAGAAATTTGTCTAGTTAATTATTAATAAAATTTATCTTTAAATCAATACAAACTGTGTAAGTTTTGAGTATAAGCAAATAAATTATGCGGATAATTTCTCTTTTTCTGAAATTGCGACAAGTACATTAATGATGAATGTCAAAATAAATTTTAAAATAATGAAATTTCAAACCTAAATTCAGCGTTCTAATCATTTTTATTAGATTTCAATCAATGTAGACAAAAAAAGCACTAGCTTTGAATTTCCTTTAGAAATCTAGAAAAAAAATATATTATTTTCTACTTTTCTGTCTCACGAGAAAAATATTAAGAAAGATTATGTGTAAGGCATGAACAACACCATAAACATATATTTTTCTCTTAATGTAATAACTTTTATTAAAAGAATTAGATTAAATGTAATCATTGATATTAAAATAATATTTAATGTGTTGAAATTCGTCTACAAAATGAAAAACTTATTTTATTTATGAAAAAAACTGACTCTTGACACTTTTAATACGCTGATAAGATAAATTTAAAAGGTTTTGCTTTGATACTGAAAAATATATTTTTAAAGAAAAGATCAACCTTAAATTATTTGAAACGTTTAAAAGAGTTTCATAAAACTAAATCTGCCCCCCCCTTCAAAGAAAGAGTTTTATAAATACTGTCTTTTATAAATTAGATTGGAGTTTTTCAGAAATTCATAACAGGTAAACAGTTAAGCTTATTTAAACAAGACAATTTATGCAACATAGCATAAATATTTTTCTTAAAGAGTTTTTGGTTTAAGTTCAAATATTTTCTAGCAGATGGAGCTGCAAGTCATCTACTATTTCTACTGGTTTTAAATTGATACAGCTTTCGTTGTCGATTGTTGCATATAATTGTGACTGATAGAGGACGTTTAGAAAATATGGTAGTTTGAATTCAATTTCCTAAAAGATTTTAAAAAACTGTGACGTGATATTTAATTTATTACTTGCTGCGCTATCTGTCGGTGAATTTTTGAATTAAAAATGTATTTATTATGATTGAATTTAAACGTAATATTCATGCATTTGTATTATTCCTATAATTTATTATTAGGTATATTACAAGAGCTCCAAAATTAATGTACATATCGGACGGTGTGTTTTCAGTCCACCTGCCATGTTTTAAGATATTGTAAGTATTATTTTTTTTGGAGATGGTTTCCGTTTACGTGAAAATTGATTCAATTTATTTACTGTTTATTTAGATAAGATTTATGAAACATGAGTGCGTGAAAATTCGATCTTGTAACCTATTATGGATGCTACTTTTCATTAACTAAGTTAATAAAGATAGTTTTACTCTATTGAAACAAAAGATTAAAGAACTTTAAAAATAAAAGGATAAAAAGAGCAAATGATGCTATGAATTCAAAAACTGTGACAGAATTTTTTTTTTATTCGATTAGATTAGATGAATCTTATCAGTAAAATTTGCAATTAATTTGTTTTAAATTCAAATTCAATATAAGCTAGTAGGCTATGGATAATTACTTGTTTTTGGAATTTTTTTCAGCTTTTCTCTTTTGACTATGTAAAGGCTTTTAAATATTAGAAATGTCTGGATCATTTTTCAACATTATAATCTTTATTTTTTATTAATTCAAAACAACTTTTTTAAAAAATAATAATAAGTAGAATAAAATATTTTTTAACTGCTCTGGCAGTTTTTCATTTTTTTCCGGCATGGAATGGTTTGTGAAATTCTATTTCAATTGCTTGCATCAATTGTTAATTACAGAACTTTACTTTAGATATAACAAAAACTACTTTGTTTAAAAAACTAGTAAAACCAAAATACCATTTCAAGTGCTATGGTGATTTCTTTTCATATAATTGCTTACATAATTATTAAAAAAAATAACTTTATTTAATTCTTGTTTCATATTTTTTTATCTTCATTTGTTAATAAAATGAAAATTTCCACCTATATAAACAAACTTTAGTAGTTTGTACTTAAACTCAGGATAATTGACATTTTATTTTATTTTGATTTTATAACCGTCGTTGCCCTGCCGACCCAATTCTGAGTTTACGACCACCGAAGTTCAACTTCGTAGCCTCGTAATTTTGAACCCAATCCAGAAGACAAAGGAACTCCTGGATCAAGTATTGGAAGAAATTTGAATCCGCGGAGGACTTTTTGATGAAACTAACGCTCAGTTACATGGAGTGGGAAAAAAATGAAAATCTCCCGCTGTTAGTCTGACAGCAAGAGAACTCAAACCCATGATCCGTCTACCACTGAGGATATTTTACGTCAGCACTAGATCCAGGAGAATTGAGATTGAAAATATCTGTAGTATTTGAAACACTACATAGGGGACAATAAAGAAATTTAAAGTGTTCAAATTTGGAGCTTATGCATTTTATGAGACTTAATAAAAGGATTTGAGTGATAACGTTCGAGCAATGATCATTAGAGAATACTGCGATGCATATTACCAGAACACTTAACATTACTAACATTAGAATAAAAAAAAATTATTTTACTTAAGAAATGGATAGCTGGCAAAACTATGCTACTTAGTTTCAAAAATCGACATTTCTATCAATGACATCGTATTATATTACTTTTAAAGCAACAGATATAGTAATTGTTTTTGAATAAAATTGTTCGCTGCAAAAAAGCGTTAATGGATAACTTTCACAAAGCAATTCGAGTGTACATACGGAGCTTCTGACATTTATGCCATTAAACTCATAAATAATCATTTTTAATAATAATTTTGCAAATAAATTCATCTAGTTCAAAAAAGAGTCAATAGGGGAAGCTAGTGTTATCTACGTTGTAACTGTGTTGGCTAAATGTATAATATTTGTAACGTTGAATTCAAAAAAATAATCTTGCGCAAATCGGAAAAATAACTTCAAATACAACTATTCATTTAAAAAAAAATGGTCCTTAGATAAAAAGATGGTTCTCAGTGATGTTCAAAGTTTAGAATTTAATGCATTCAACTCACAAATAATTACTAATGTGTAAGTAGGAAAAGTAAATTTGGAATAAAGTTTTTTTAATTCTAAAAATAGTCAATTGGAAGAATAATGTGATGTTATGTTGTCTAAACTTTTTGTCTTTGTTACAACGACAAAATGTTTAGAAGCCAAGAGTCATAAATTTCATCATGGTAAACAGAATTAGGAAATGCGAAGGCTTTTTTATCCGAAAAAAACAAAACAATAATAAGTACACCTGCTTCCAGATTTTATATTTTTTTGAAATATCTCATCTCCGCCTATCGTTCATTTCTGAAACTAAATATCATTCTAATAATTTTCTTTTACCAGAATTAAAATTTTTTATAGATTTCTTTGTTGTTGCTGCTGTTGCCTTGATCTAATTCTTGATCTTGTTCTAAATTTTTTCAAACTTTGAAGAATGAGTTTTGCGTGTTCCTGAGAATAGGATGTCCTCTGGCGATGAGCAGAGTTCAAAAAGTGCAGCCGGAATGGCTTGACAGTTGATAATGTGTTTCGGCGTTAATAGGAATTAGGGACAATTCCTATTAGCTGTATTGTCTGTATTTAGGGATCTGTCTGTATTATCTGATCTCCATGGAAGATTATTAACATTGCCCTAAGGGGTTTTATTTTATTTTATTTTTTGACCGCCGTTGAACAGTCAACCCAATTTCGGATTTACGTCAACCAGTGTTCAATTTAGTGCCGGCTAGGTGGCCCGATCGGTCAGCGTGCCTGACTGTAAAGCTAGTGGCTGCGGGTTCGAATCCCGCTCAGAGCATGGATGTTTCTCTCTGCGTGTGTTGTTCTCTATAGTGTGTTGTGTAAGCGTGATCCACCCTATAAACGGATATCTGGGGCAATGTGGCTTGGGTAATGTTTTGCTCGCCTCCATGACTTAGGTTCACAGGTGCCCACTGGGTAACGTTAAATGAGCAACACTTTCGTCATCTTCCGTAGTGAAGATGAAAAGTTCAGTGCTTGCCATTTAAACGAAAATGTTCAATTTTGTAGCCTTGTAGTTTTGAATACAATCCTGAAGAAAAGGAAACTCCTGGATCAAGTTTTGGGAGAAATTTGCCTTCGGAGAGAACCATTTTGACGGAACTAAACCGCATTCACGTTACATGGAGTGAAAAACCACGAAAATTTCCCACGGTTTGCCAGACAGATAGGGGACTCCGTCTGTCACTGAGGATATTTTACATCAGCACTGTGGTTCGTGCAAGCCGGATGCGTCGTATCGACCAGCCATCGCTGGGATTCGAACTCAGTTCACCTCATTGGAAGGCGAATGCTCTATTTCTTGAGCCAACACGCTTCACCCCGAGGGATTGGACTGGTCCACGGAAGATATTTTATTTCCCTTGTAACACCCAAAATAAAAACCAATGAAAAAGTTCACCTATCCATCACCCTTGGACACGATGGCCAGGGGTTACTAGCTCTCAAGAGAGAGAGATTTCCTTGATTGTCCCTATTGAGTGCTTCAAACATTATTTCAATTTGAGTAACTTCGTAACATGTATATTTCAATAAGAATAAGTACGTAACATATGCAGATTTTCTTGTCACTATTGAGCACTTCAAACATTATTTCAATTTGAATAAATGCCTAACCTAAATATCAAAAGAGGACCGAGCCGTTTGTCCATGTCCAAGAGGTTGTGAGTTCAATCCCTCTCCGCTGGCCGAAGACTTCCCGTGTAGTAAATCATGACTGGTGCACATTAAATCTGTCGGGTCACATAGTCCTCAAATTTTTTATAACAAATCAATACTGATACTGAATTTTATATTGATCGTTCTCTGGTTCAGGTCAAAATTACGATCTGATGATTAATAAATGAATATATGAATTATAAATGGAACCGCTCTATAACTAGAATGTGACGTGTGTGTGTGGCAAAGTCATATTCTTGGCATAGATGGCGGCACTGAAAAACAAGAACAAAGGCATTTGAAACATGGCATTTGAAACAGCAACAACAACCAATATCAAAACTAAAATATGCTACTTAATGATATCTGATACGATAGTATATAGTATGTTATATTTACGCAATTGGTATCATTTTGGTGCATTTAAATTCGTTCTGAAACGTACTGACTGACATATAGTTTGGAAAGTCGGTGTAAAAATAATTTATTTTACATTTTCTTATTGGCAGGCGTATAGCTCACTCTGGTTTGGAAGAGTTGCCGAACATGAACCATCTGAAAACTGATCCATCCATTATATCCATTATGTGAGTTTATGAGTGACTTTTTGGTTGTTCTAATTTTATTCTTCGATTGAAATGTTATTTACTTTACACTTTTTGAATTTATATTAATTAATATATTATATATATTATTATATTTATAGATTAACTCTTCATAAGACTTTTTTTCTAGTAATGTTAGGAAAAACAATTTTGGGATTGAGATTGATTCAATAAGAGAATGTAAGAATATGAAGAAGTAAACAACTGGCAAGAAAACTTGCCATTCTTTTATTATTTTCATATTCTAACTTGCCACAGGACTATAAAGGAACTTCATTGGAATATTATGATTTTAGAAAAATATTATTTATTTAAAAAAAATAATAATAATTTAACCGGTTTGCACGTATTTACCCGAATTGGATTTTCTCATGGTAAAAGTATTTAAACTTATTATTTTTTCTTAATTTTCTTTGTTTTTCGCTCATTTTTTTAATTCTTTTTTGTCTTTGGTTCGGTTTATATG
>NC_092207.1:73235187-73279688 GCF_043381705.1 Parasteatoda tepidariorum
TCAATGCTTATATATATATACACACAAAAAGGAAGTAGAATGAATTAGAGTTACATTTAAATAAATATTTAAATTTCCCATTTCAACATTGTAGTTTGAACTGCTAAGTGGTTTCAGCTATTTGCTTTTAAATAAATATCCAATACTAGTTTTCGAGAATTCAACTTGCATGCCGATAACTGCTTTAAACAATTTTGAAGAGTTAATGACCACGATACTAGCAAAAATAGTTCCTTTTTTCCCTTTAAAAAAATCAAAGATATTCTTAAAAGAAAAGCGTTACTAAAAACGGTGTGTTAGAGGGAAAAAACATATTTAAGAAATACGGATGTTGCACTAAATGGAGTGTTATTAAATATAAAAAAAAGATGCTAATGCAAAATTTAATTTAGAACTGTTATAACTAACTGAAAAATTCTTTGCAGATTCCTTCCATTTTGGTTTTAATGTATGAGATATTGACATATATTTATTTGATGTGTTTGCATCACAAACGCAGTCCCTTTCTCGCTAGCCCAGTCGATTTTTATGTTTATTTTTCCTTAAACAATAGAAAGAAGTCTTTTTTATATAAAAACTAAAATAAAGAAGCAGAAGGTGGATATTAGTAAAGATCGTTGGTATTTTTCCACTAGCTGTCAAAACTCATCAATTACATATAGATGATTTCCAGATACTTTTTGTTTCAAAATATTATTCTTTTATCGTTTCAAAACGTCATTTAAATATGTTACCCTTTTTAGGTAAATATGTCATTACTATCGTCTTTATGCAAAGTAAAACAATTCGTATTTCGTTATTTTAACCCCTTGACGCAGAATATTTATTTAACATATTTTTTATACTTTTGTTACTGTTGTGTATTGAGTTAGGTCAAAATAAGGGAAAGATATTATATTTAGAATTGTAATAATTTAAGGTTATAAAATACAACAGGAAATACCGGTGTCTGTTTCTGCGTTACAGGTGAAATCTTCCAAAACACGGCTCACTTTTAAGCAATAATTTTTCAAATTTGAACTTATTTGCAGTTATTTAGATCTAATAGAAACAGTCCATCTTCATTGAAATTTCTTTAATATGCAAAATCAATTATTAATGAATATTTGAATATGAATAAGAAATTTTTTTTCACTTACTTATTTTATTTTATATTTTAACGCAAATATAATTCCGATAATCTAACAGATTTTTGTTTTTAAACTATCCGTCTGTTTTTTTAAAATTAAAAAATACCAAAATGTATTTTTGCTTGAATTTGAGCACCAGAAAAAAAATATGTATAAGGGACACCGATCTCCCAATTGCCTTAAAGGGTTAACTCAACAATACAAAATGTTATAAAAGAAAGAAAGATTTAAATGTCTAAAAATTTATAATTTACTTTAGATCTTTTTTTAAAATCTACATAAATTTCAGTAAATTTATTCTTATACTGTTGGTATCACAATAGACCACTTTGGATCACAAGTTAAAATGTTTTTCATCGTGTAAGTGTTAGGTCATATAGCCTTAACCCCTAATCCATTGTTGCAAGCTTAATTTTACAATTTATAAATCTTAAATATACGTTAAACAGTACCTCAGAGGTTAATACATCGGACTACCATGCTAGAGGTCTTGGCTTTATCTCCAGAGCAGTTGTTCTAAATATTTTTCGGCAACGGAATCCTAAATAATGAAGCTTCTTCCGGTGGAACCTTGACTTCACAATTAAAGTAATTAAAGACAATAGTGTAAGCATTAATCATCAAAAAACTACTTTATTTTGACTTTCAGACTTTTTAATATTTAATAGGATGAAGGAGATTTTTTAATCATTTTATTAATTAATAATCTTAAAATAGTTTTTATGATTGATAGTGGACTTGGCTGACTCAGAGATAAATGTAATCAAGAAAAAAATTTGCTTTTATATTGCTGTAAAAAATAGAACTGTTACAAACTTTGAAAACGGTAATTACGGAAACATATTTCTTCATTGGAGAATTAATTATTATATTTTGATTTGAAAAGCGCAATGGGAAATACTATGGCAATATTTTATAAATACATTTCCACTTCATAATTTTTCATTATTGTTCTTAGAAAAATTGCATATGTTTTTAAAAAAATATTTCATTTCTCTCTTTTTGACATTTTATTTTAAATATGTCATAAAGGTAGTAATTTCATAAAGGCAATCGAAATACTAAGTATATAATAGAACTTTCTGAAAACACCATTCGGGAATCACTGCTCTAGAGAGCTATGAATTTCATTTATATATTTGAATATATTTAAATACGTTACATTAATTGGATACAGTGATATGTGCTTTTGTGTAATACAGCCGTTCTAAACGATATCTCAAGTATTATATTTATATCTCACTGTTTATGCAAATAGACGCATTTAATGTAAAAAAAAAATTATTATCAATAAAATTCACAAGGTAACAGTAAAAAAAAAATAAGAAGACGTTTCTTTTAATATGCTTACGTTTTCTAAATGGGGGTGGCACAATTTTTTTTAAATAGTTATTTTTTGGTAAGCAAGGAACCTAACATTACAAATCTTTTAAAATATTTGTTCTAAATAAAGACACACTTAAGCATTAAAACAACAATATTTTTACGTAACGTCAACAAATTTTAGATTATAAATATCAAAATTAATTTTTTCCTAGATCAATAAAATTACCTGTGTTTTAAACTAAATTCTTTAAAAAAATTCAATTTTACAACGAAATGAAACCAAATATATCGTTTAGTATTGATTTTTCAAAAGAAAAATTTTAAACATACTTAAACCTACTTAATTATACTTCGGTTTTTAGTCCAAAACATGGGTTATATTGATAAAATCTATAAACAAAGTTTCAAAGAATTCTTTTTTAAAAAAATTTTTGTAATGTGTGTTAACGTAAAGAGATATTCTAAAAATTAAAGTTTTTTTCTGAAAATGCATCTAAAGAAGTAATTGGGTACTTCCACTTCAAAATGAAGATCACGAATGCCCACACATGTGACTTATGACGTCAGCGCCAGTTGATCGCCTATAAGGAAAAAGTCCTGTTTTAAGTTGAGCTAAATTTCTTCACATAAGTTAGAATGCCAATTAACGCGAAGTTAATAAGATACAGCACCGTATCATGTATCAAATTTGTTGAAATATAATTCTTTCTCGTCTATGTCTTTTTCTTAACTTAGATTTATTATTTGTTTACGTATTTCATTGTAACCGTGATATATTTTTGTTTTGTGTAACTGTAAACTTCAATGCATAATAAGTTTGTTTATGTTCTACATGGCTTCGTGTCTGGCTTTGTGTTGAGTAAGAAATATACAGTGAAGGAAAAGAAATCTTTGTGAAAGAATATTGAATATGGCACTTAAAATAATTGATACTAGGTGGGCTTGGCTTACTCGAATTGGAATGCAAAGATCAGTTGATAACGTGAACAAATGCCACGTTTCAACAACCAATCAGGATTGAGATACCCAACACTATGTCTCTTGCAGGCATCCCATCGCATTTCTGTATCACATTGCATTGAAAAAATAACTACAACTTTGATTCTAAATATCGGAAAACAAAAATTTAAAAAGATTTAATAACCTTAAGTACAAAAGTTTAAATATAAACAATGAAAAAATTAACAATTTTTGTCGAAATTGCCGCTTTTTATCCAATCGTATAACTTAAAGCGTTTGCGTATATATTAAATATATATTATATACATAATTTTAAGCTATTATTTTTTAGATTTTTCTCTTAAAAATGTAGAAAAGTTTGAAATGTGGCTAATTGAATGAAGCATTTTATAATAAACAACTCTGAAATCCGTTTGTAAATTGGCCTTATCCGTTGTAATAGGAAATCCGTTTGTAAATAGACCATAGTGTTTTGCCATGGTTAAGAAAGTGTTATTGTAATACTCGATGTGAAAATATTTATTTCTGAATATTTGATAAAACCTGTTGTCTCATTTTAGTGATTTCGACAGTAACAGGATACGAAACATAACGTCCCATTCAGTCAAAGTAAAAGCAGATAACTTGTAAGTAAAATAAAATCAATGCTTTACTTTTATTTCGATGATATTTTTACAATATCTGTTATGTTTCACATTGTTTATTGAATATGAAATTTCAACTAATAAAAAAATTTATAAGTGTAATTCCCTAGACACTTTAAAAAAGAATTTCTCAAAAGAATTTCTCAAGAATTTGCCAAAATAGCTCCAAAAAAATTTATAGTCGAAAAATAAAATTTGAAAAGTCCATATGTTAAAAAATTAAACAGCATATACTCGTTTTTGAACAAAATTTATAGTCTCAAATAGGATGTGGAAGAAGAAATGTGTCAAAAGTTTGTTGGAGGCTAGAAGGATTCGAACCTCCGGTGTTCGTAGTAGGATGCTTTAACCACCATACTTGTACAGAGCGACAAAAAAAAAAGCGCATCACGTTGAATAATTAAAAACCGTCGTCTGAACAATTAAAAAAGTTATGGGGTATTATTTAACCGATTTCAGTCAATTTTTTCGTTTTATCATGTAAAATTAGATACTTTAAAATGATCTAAAAAATTATGTACCTTAGAATTCAAAATTATTTCGATTATTATAAATAAAATAAATAAAGATGATAAATATTTATTAAAATTTATTTTTTGCGTGGAATTACCTTTAGATTCGCTTAAAAAACTCTCGAGATATGGCAAAATACTTTAAAAATAAAACTAATATTAAGAGGATCAAATTTGAACTGCTCACCTGACCAAACTATTGGGACTATGTTTCCCAGATTGCGGCTACCCTCTGTATTTTGGGGGACAGAAATCCGAATCTGTCAACAAAAAGAAAGGTATGTTTATTCAAAGAAAGTACGTTTTTGTGTCTGATTTCGTAACTTAAAATATCGTTTGCTCTAATTAATTTGCATATTCGAGTTTACCCCTTGAGCCAATAAGATTGAGTTCTAGAACGTGAAGATCCGAACATTAGATCAAAAGTTATTCAGGATTATGCATTTTTTTGCCTCACTGTACAACCCTATTGAGAGATAGAAAGAGTTTTATAGAGGCCACCACAATGACACATTATTACTCGAATTTCCAATTCTAATGGTAAAAATGGCTACAATTTGGAAATTGTGATCCCAATAGTTTAGTCTGAGGATCGGTAATTTTATTGTCCCTTTTTCGCTTATTTTGCTATGTCTAAACGTTTAAGCGAATAAAATATATAAAGCTTTCTCACTCTTTCTGGGCTGAGTTGTACAACTATGGTAATTAGAGCATCCTACTACCTTGGATTCGGTTCCAGAAAACAAACATCTCTCTCACACATTTCTCCCTCCTCATCACTTTTTATACAATGCATTTTGTTCAAAAATGAGTACATGCTGTTTCAATTTTGAATAGGGTTTCCGAAATCAACAATTATTTTCTTTCGAGCTATTTTGACACATTTCCGTTCGATTTTGAGAAGCCTTTTCTAAATTGTACTTTTCGCGAATATTAATCCTTATTTATTTTTTAATTAATTGTGACTCAGTTAAATTCTACGATCTTAATTCTACATTTTTAGAAATGCAATTATTACTTTCCGTAAATTTAATTAAAGCATTTTTACAATTTAATTAAGACATTTCTACAATTAAGACATTTTTACAATTTGCATTAGCTGAAAACAGTTCTATCGAATATTAATAAAAACTGAATTATTTTGAAGAAAGCTAAAAAGCTATTTATTAAAACTAAATTTGTTTATTTTTAAGCTAAATTACTGAAAAATGGTAAGAATTGCTTTAATAAATATTTTTTTTAATGCGACGTACTATTAATAGAGGGGAAATATTAGTTTTAATATTGAAAAAATATTTTTGTACCTGATGACAAATAAAAAAAATGAACTACATTTGAATTATATAGAACTAGGAGGCTTCGCCCCCTGCTCGCTAACGCTCACCAACCCCCGGAACTGCTTTCGCAGTTCATTTCGGATTGCTTCGCAATCCAATGCTCGCTTCGCTCGCTCTTTGGATACGTTCTTAACGTCTAGCTTTTGTATACTTTTTTGAATACTGAAGTTCCGAAAACTTTTCACTGTAGAAAATTCTAAACCTGTACATTTCAATATTAATTTGAAATTGCAAACAGTTCACATATTTTTCTTAATCACACTATTCTAAATTTCAGTTGTTGAAAAAAGTAACTTTTGTAAGTTTTGTTTCAAAGTCTTTCCCACCAGAGGGCTAAAGCCATGTGTTGTAAGCCTCAAATTTAGCATGAAGTTGTAAAATGTAATGAAAGAGGGTCATAGCAATAATGAAAGTAGAAGTAAAGTTAGTACTGTAAAATTAAAACAATATTTTTAATCAATGAGCCAAGTTCTTCAAGAATCAGTTGTAGAAGTAGGTTGTTTATTTAAAATTTTTAAAGAATTTCTTAAAATTACAATTATTAATTTGGGCTTTTGGCGATACAACACTTATAGAATTAAAGGATTTGTTACGTCAAGCGCTCAGGTATCATAATTTTGATCTAGTTGCGCTTCTATGTCATTTTGATTTATGTTGCTAAGTTAACTTTCAAAAAATTCTATGGATGGCAACAGCATTTTTATTTTTTAAGTTGTTTATTTTTATTTCTTTTAGAATTCATTATTTTTTTAGCGAAATGTTTTTAACCTAACTGAATTCTTTGCCGACTGAAATATGAAGAAAATAAAGTAAATATTTAATTGTTATGAAAAGAATCTTATTTAGTTGTACAAAGTACTTGAGCCAAAATTTGGGAGTCACGTAAGAGAATTATAAATATTAGATCAAAAACACATCATTAAAAGGCAGAATGCTTTGGTGTTTTCAAAAAGTAAACAAAACAAAGCAAACGTTGCCACCGGCGGAAAAGAAATACAGCTAAAATTTGGGAGCCACGTAAGAGAATTATATATAATAGATTTATCAACGAAGTACGAAGTAAAATTAATAGTGTTAAAATAGCGATTATGAATTAAGTACCACGCATTTTTTTGCCAATCCAGCACCATCTATTACATAGATATTATTATTAAATTTAATAATTATGATTGGATATCAATAGTTAGACTAAAATGCCCAGGTCATAATAATCATGAACTGTTTCCGATTTTATCTCATGTATATCATTTTCACTATCTAGATAATTTAACAGATGTTTTGAATATGTTTTGAAAACTATGACAATATAATCACTGCGTAGCTACACTTTAAATGCAATTCACTTTGATATGAATTAATTAAAACTGAGTTGTATTAATTTTAAAAGAAAACCTTTGGTGATTTAAACAGAAAATATAAATATTACAGGAAAAAATAGTAGACAGTAAAAAGCTAATTCAAATAATTTATGTTGTTCGTGGTTGCCTGAAGATTTATGAACGTGGATTTATAAACATGAAATGAATGACATGAAACAAAAAACTGAATGAAGAGACATTCGGGTATTTACAATCATTTTATTTTAATTTTTATGCCATAATTTATATTATTTATATTATATAAATCATTTTAATTCAAATTAAATATAAATTAATAATTGCGATGGAGAGATGGAATTTAGAAAAGGTACTGAATTGTACATTGCATCCACTTACCTATACTTATCACATTGAAGTCAAATTTATCTTAATTATACGAGAAAATAACTCATTATCTCACAATAATTATATTCAAAGATTAATTAAGGGTAATTATTATTTGTAAAGTTAATTAAAAAAATCCTATACTTGAGAAATCAATATTTTTATTGTAATTTTTGTAATGTTTTTTTTTTTTTTTTTTGAGCGTGTGTTGGTTCATCCCCGCACGACCACACCCTGGTGGTGCGGGGGTGTTGTTAACGGCACTAAACACAAACGAAAACAAGAGCAAAGGAATTTTACATCATCGTGGAAATCGTGAGCTAGTGACGCATTCAAAACGTATCCCTTAGAATTTATTTTCTAAAAAAATAAAATTTCTAATTCGCGTATATACTATAAGGAAAGCATAAAAATTGGATTTTTAAAGAACACAAGAACTTAAAAACACTTTTTTCAATCAATATTCTTACACATTACATCGAATACCTCAAGAATAATGCAAAAATAACGCATACATAATTTCGATAGTAAAGCATGTTATTTAAGTTTTCAATCATTTTTATAAATTTTGTATATTTACAAGAAATTTAGACTTCCTGTGGTCGAAAAATAAACTCACAAATAAAGTCCAAAATTTTTTTAGATTATTAATCATGATGAATATAAGAAACATATTAACTCAATTTTATCGATAGCAAAGTATAAATAAATCTTTAAACAAGGTATAAATGCAAAAATTAGTTTCATATTAAAAGCATCCCTTAAAGGCAAGAAAATAATTACCTAATTTCTCTGAAATTAATTTCGATTACTCGTTTGAGTGATTTTCTTATTGTCGTGGAACAATCGTTGTTGAAACGCGAGAATTGATAATCAATAATCATATACAGTATCAAATAATTTTATTTAGTGTAATTTCTGAAACGAGAAAAATAATATAGGAAGGGGTTACATAAAATGTGATTAATACAAATGTAATTTATAGAAAATGTGATTTATGATGGTTCTTTAAAATCTAATCGTTGTTTATTAGATATCAAAAAATAAAAGAAAATATGTGAAAAAATCTACAAAACATGATTGAAACTTACTACAATTGCTAGTGCTATCATAGTTATATAGCTATTATAATAGCTATATAACTATGAAATCTATAATAGCTATATAAGATATATATCTATAATAGCTATATAAGATATATATTTATAATAGCTATGTAAGATATATGCCTGTAATAGCTATATAACTACGAAACTTGCTATCATGGTTATATAGCTATTATAGAAATAAAGCTATTATAGTTTTACAATATAAATGTAACAAAATTTTAAATACATAGAAAAAATTTCATGGCAAAGTTTAAAAAATATTTCACCAAAATTTAACTAATTGTTTAAGTTATACAACATTTTCCATAGATTTAGAATACTTGATTTAAGATTATGTGCAAAACCTGAATACTATATATTTTCACAACTATGAAAATTTTGTGTAAACTCAACATCGCATGACCAAAATCTGCCAAAGACTAAATAATATACGTAAAAATCTCCATTTGGAAAATGTTGCAGAAAGAAAAGTCATAAGAAATGTACATTATAAAAGTAAATGTACTACATTTATCTAATTATGCGCTAACGTAGAGAGCATAATAATTTAATCAAAGATATATTTTTAAAAATATTAGCTTATTAGCAATATTTATACATTTGATCTCAACATCTACTATGCATCTCTTCGATTTCAGAACCAGTTTTATTTGTATTAACACAGATACTACTTGGTTTTACTGCTTTTGACAGTTATTTATTCCTTTCATTCTCCAATCCAATTTACAAGCCTTTTCGAACAGGTAGCTCATGAATTTGCTTAGAGATTTAGAGAGTTTTTCAGCTTCTCTAATACAGCCTCTAGGATATGAATATGTTCGCTACTCTATTTATTTTTCTCGCGATATTTAGCCTTTTTATTTTCAGCTCTAAAGTTTCTCTTATGAATTGTCACTTTCTTGACAAATTTTACGAAACCTAGAAATTAGAATATTATTTCCGTTAAAATTCAGGAATATTCGGCAGCTAATAATTTAATTATATGTTTAAGAAATGCAAATTTCTGTGTCAACTAAAAATTGAATTAGAACTACACATAAAAAATAATTTAATTTGAATAGCTAATGTGTAGTCAAATAGATGCGTAAAGGATTACGCTAAAATAATTAACTTAGAGAAACAAAATTTTTAATCGTTTATTTTAAAGAAGTTTAATAACATAATTTTTCATCAATTAATTCAGAAGTTTATTAACATAATATAACATCAATTTTCGAGTGTAAACTTCAAAAATAACTCATTATAATTTGCGTGCGATTTTGAAACTATTTTTTCGATGATTTTGTTTTTGAAAAAAATTGCTTTTTATAAAAATTTTAAAAGAAACTAATATGTTTATTTTCTGAAACACAATCAAGATAAAAAGTCTTTTTTTTCAGAGTCTTGGATCATAACTCTATAGAAGTAATAGAAGACTGGTCTTTCCACGATTCCCAAATAGCAAAACTGTAAGACATTTCTTTCCGTATTTAGCGCCATACCGTTATAATCAGTCTAATGTATAATAATAATATAACGAAAAGATCCTCAAATAAACGGGTTTTTGATGATTTTAATCCCGTCATTGCTCTCTAGGAAAGAGTATGCTATCATGCTTATTATGAAACCACACAACTTTCTCCCCCTTTAGACGAATGGCAGCCCTACTCGACGCTTTGACAAAATAACATTTGCGATCAATTTTAAAAAGGTGTGTCTGTGTGTATCATTTTTTTACGAAAATAAGGTTTTATTGCCTTACTGAGTAATAAATTTTCTTTCTTAATCAATCTTAATAATTT
This sequence comes from Parasteatoda tepidariorum, assembly GCF_043381705.1. Taxonomy (NCBI): domain Eukaryota; kingdom Metazoa; phylum Arthropoda; class Arachnida; order Araneae; family Theridiidae; genus Parasteatoda; species Parasteatoda tepidariorum. Next base: position 73,245,690 of record NC_092207.1, read on the forward strand.
TTTTCTTTATTTAGCCATACCGTTATAATCGGTCTGATATATATTTTAAAAATGAATAAAACATGTTTCTCTATTATTTTTTAACTCTGATCATTCATTTTTGTGAGCAAAATGAGTAACGAAGAGATCCTCAAATAAACTGGTTTTAGATGATTTTAATCCCAACATTGCTCTCTCGGAAAGAGTATGCTAGTATACGACTATAAAACCACGCAACTTTCTCCCCCTTTAGACGGATGGCAGCCCTACCCGACTTTTGACAAAATGATAGTTGCCATTAATTTTTAAAGATTGTGCGCGTCATTTTTTTACGAAAATAAGGTTTTTCTTGGTTTACCGAGTAATACCGAGTCCAGAAAATACCGAGTCTAAACTGCCTAAAGAAGAGAATCCAACAATTTTTAAACAATCGTTTCGTTCAACGTCCCGACATTAAATGAAATGAAATGGCAAACCACTCACAACCACACAGCATCTAATTCCACACCCTTTCCTAAAGTGGTTCGAACTTATGTCGACTGTCTCAAAAGTCCCTGGTTCGATCCCAGCCGGCGCCAAGAAAATCGCTAACACACTCTATCTAATTTTTTATTAACCTTTCGGATAGTACGATAAGTGGACCAGAATCACTTCATCCTACTAAGCACCGTAAGCAAACGGTTAATTTTATTTAGAATTGGTCAGAATTTGAGAAGGGTTTAGTCTTTCTGATTTAAATAATAGTTGATGACCCATATAATGTGACTGTTTTTCACTAATATTTCCCAAAGATTCTAAAAATATAAAACCCTGCATATATACTTGTAAAATATCCCTATATGTTTTACATGATTCAAATGTATTTAAAATAAATTGAGGATTGTTTTTCATCGCAAGAAAATTTCTTTTCTTGCAACATGAACAATAAAACAGATGTCCCAAAATTATCTTTCGAACTTTGAAAGACATAACGCTAATAATAAGATATGAAATCTCGTTGCTTGTACAGTAGTCAGCAACAACTTGAGTTCTTTCTTACGCGTAAAATTTCGATTCGATTGTGCAATTCGGCATAGCTCTCAAACGATATAGAATTACTTAGCTAACAACTTGAGTTCTTTCTTACGCATAAATTTCGATTCGATTGTGCAATTCGGCATATCTCTCAAAAGATATAGAATTACTTAGCTAACAACTTAAGCTCTTTCTTACGCGTAAAATTTCGATTCTATTGTGCAATTCGGCATAACTCTCAAACGATATAGAATTACTTAGCTAACAACTTGAGTTCTTTCTTACGCGTAAAATTTCGATTCTATTGTGCAATTCGGCATAACTCTTAAACGATATAGAATTACTTAGCTGACAACTTGAGCTCTTTCCTACGCGTAAAATTTCGATTCGATTGTGCGATTCGGCATAACTCTCAAACGATATAGAATTACTTAGCTAACAACTTGAGTTCTTTCTTACGCGTAAAATTTCGATTCGATTGCGCAATTCGGCATAACTCTCAAACGATATAGAATTACTTAGCTTACAACTTGAGTTCTTTCTTACGCGTAAAATTTCGATTCTATTGTGCAACTCGGCATAACTCTCAAACGATATAGAATTACTTAGCTGACTCATTTGCAACAGAGAAAGATACAGCTACATTGAGATGAAAAATCTTCGACAAATTTGCATGCTTAATAGCAACAATGAACAAAGAAAAATGCAACAAAATACAAAAAAAAATGTTTCTATTGTTTCTACTCTTGTATTTCAAACATGTATAAGCTATATAGAATTTATAGTTTTGCACCAAGGCGTTATTGAGCGTCTGTGTTCGAACAATAATTTTGGCAACCTTTGCATTGGTTGAAGTAATACTTATTTAATCTTAGATTATAATTATGTTTTTTTACAGGAGCTTGAAAGGTAACAAAGAGCTTCGCCTAATAAGTAATGAGGCGTTTACCGGAATTAAAAATTTAAGAACTCTGTGAGTATATCATTTATAACAGTCTCATTTCTAAGAGTGTTAAAACTATTCATTTAAAGAATCATAAGAGCAATGATGGAGCTAGCAACTTAGGAGCTCTTCTAGAAAATGCGCTTGATGTTTTTTGAAAGTTAAAAGGGCATTTAAACTTTATATTTACGATTAATAAATGAAATCAAAAATTTAAATAGAGTTGGAAGACGTAATTTATTTTGGTTTAATGCTTTATTCTTATAAGACTCATGTCCCTCAGTGGTACTGATCGTAAATACACGATTCCCAGTAGAACACCGAATTCAAGCAAAACACTGGCTGCTGTTAGTAAGCGATTGGGTGACCACTTTGATCAGCCTGCCTAGGGACCGAGGGTGAGTGGTATCGGTCCTTATTAAACGTTTCTACCGTAAATTGCTCGACTTTATGTGCAGGTCGTCTGGCTACCAAAGCAGGAAAGCCACCTCTCTGCAGAGGATCCAAATTGCGATGTCGGGTCTTCGGATGAGACGTCGGCTCAGAGATGTTCCGTCGCCAATAGCCCGTGGGGCAGCTCTAGTACAGCGTTACTAAAGTACCTACCTACCTTAAAAAACTCATCTCCACTCAAATAAAATTTTATCTACATGAACTAGAATAAAAATATCGCGATAGCAAGTAGGGAGAGAAGGCTTCGTGTGACAGAAGCGTTAAGTTCTCAATTTTCACGAGGCATGCATCTATTGGAATGATTACAGTGAGTGGAGGAAAAAATCATTGCATTGTACGCAAACTAACAGACTGTAAAGATAAGTAGTATTGCGTTAGTTTGATAATGATTTATGGCAGAGAGAATGGCCATTAGTAGTTTTAAATTCTGGTTTTCAGAAGCGCTTAGGGACATGAAAGTTTAAGTTATATTTATGCAGTTTGACGAGGAAATTATAGTGTTATTCGAAATAACTTCCCACGCTATTACGTTCGAAAGGTTTACAAAAGCATTCGGAAAACACATTCTGGAAAAAAGATGAAATATTAATTGCTATAAATATATCGTTTGAATATGAAAATTGTCAAACTATTGAACGATAATTAAAAATCATATTCAGTTAAAGATAGCATTACTTTTGCAACTAAGCATACAATTTACAAGAGTTCACAAAAGCATTTGCTTAAATGATAAGGACGATGGTATGGGAATTATATTCACTGATACTAACCAATAAGATATCGATGTATTAAATTAGCACTAATTGACTACATCCCAATTAACTCAAACTAAAAGGTTTTAATAAATACAAGGCAACACATCTACCTTAAAAAATAATATTGTAGTTATTATTGTGACTTAACAAGCTTGTTATAAAACAGTTACGCTCCCTTTTTTCACTCTCCATAATGATCACTTTCCACTGTCTTCTAGTTATCACGATATTAAAATTGGGGACTCAACCCTCTTTTTGCCCTATTAATACCCCTTCTCGACCAATGTGTACTTTAGCGATAACACTGCTCTACCAAAACTAATGAAATCCAATTGGGTATACTATAGCCTACGTCACAGATCGTGTTATTCCTACTAAATTTAACTAGTAAACAGCATTTTCTGCGAACCTGATTTCTAGCAACAAGTAAAAGCATCAAACGAAGTGTCTTGTTTATAAGTCGCTACTCGCCAGGTTGGAATTGTATTAGTCTAGTTCCTTTGGAAATAATTTATATTGTTGTTTTACCAAAGTTTATGAATTTAGTAAACATATTTAAAACTCAGTTTATTAATTAAACTAAAGGGTAAATGTTATTCCCAGTAAGTGGAAGTAGTTGTGCTTTTTTTCATATTATACTCAGTTGTCACTCGGGAAAACTTGTTTGTTTTCGATGTAAGCAACAAAACTACATCAATAGTGAATTTTAAAATCTCACTTGTGAAAAAATTTTAATTTTTTACTGCACCATTGTTGACATGGTTGTTTCATTTTCGTTCTTTAAGTGTAAAGTCATTTGTTCTTTATTAAAGCAAAGGATCCCACACAGTTTAATTTAACATTGTTATTCTTTTTTCTAAAGGGATGTGTCGGAAACAAGCATACGGAAATTCCCCAGCCAAGGACTGGACACATTAGAAATTTTAAACATGAGAGACACAATCCATCTATGGACACTTCCTTCTGTGTTGCACTTTCCAGAAATCAAGGAAGCCCGTTTGACCTATCCGTACCATTGCTGCGCTTTTAAGTTTCCCATTGAACATGACCCTGAAGAATACCAACGTCTGCAGTCTCTTCGAAAAGACGTCGACAAAACGTACTGTTCGTCTACCATACCTGATGAGATACCGTTGCACGCCACAATGCCCGCTATTCGCAAAAGTCGACATTTACGCATATCATCTGGAGATGGTTCAGAGGAAACTTCAAGTGGTATGATTGTATTTTATTTCTTTGGATTAAAAGTAAAATAAAATCGTAAATTGAAGTACCGAAATTGAATTTTTTCTTATTATTTGCAAATTGACTAATTTATTCAACAAATAACTGATTCACTGATTCATTCGTTTATTGAATCCCCTATTCTCTAATTCACCTATTAACTGAAAAATTGTTTCTCCATCTTTTTTCTTTTTTGCAGCACTCTAACTTATCGCTCAACCAATTAATCAGTTATTCATTTATTCGTTTACCCATTCACTCGTTCATTTATCCATTTACTTTCTAATTTTTTCATTCGTTCAGTCTACCATTACTTCACTCGATTCATTTCTTCAGTCAATCTGTTTTACACTCATTGGTTTATTCATTCATGTTTCCTGAAGTTCGTAAATTATCACTCTTGCATTCATTCACGTCTTCATTCACCCACTTCTTTGGTTCATCCACTCACTGATGATTAGAAAATGAGATCATTTTCAAGGGATTTATTAAATACTAGGAGGCTTCGCCCCCTGCTCGCTAACGCTCACCAACCCCCGGAACTGCTTTCGCAGTTCATTTCGGATTGCTTCGCAATCCAATGCTCGCTTTGCTCGCTCATTGGATACGTTCTTAACGTCTAGCTTTTGTATACTTTTTTGAATACTGAAGTTCCGAAAACTTTTCACTGTAGAAAATTCTAAACCTGTACATTTCAATATTAATTTGAAATTGCAAACAGTTCACATATTTTTCTTAATCACACTATTCTAAATTTCAGTTGTTGAGAAAAGTAACTGTTGTAAGTTTTGTTTTAAAGTCTTTCCCACCAGAGGGCTAAAGCCATGTGTTGTAAAACAATATGAAATAGTAGTCTGCCACTGAACGCCGGATGTAAAGCATCGGCTTTGATGAAGATAATTTTGTATTTTTAATTCTCTGAAGGGCGCCACCTTAATAATATGGAATTTGTAAAATAAATGTATATATTTTTGATTGTTGATGAAGCCCATCATTTTGTGTTTTCATCAGTGTTCAGAAGCAGAACAACTATAAGTTTTTTATTTTATCACAAAAAAATAAAATGTATAAAAAACAAAGAAAAGAGTAAGAAAATGAGTATAGTCATAGAAAAAGTTAAAATTATAATATAGTATTTGTCAGTTAAAATAAAACTTTTTGTTTATGTCATTGCTAACAATTCAAATTTCTCCGAGGCAATTCTAAAGTATAAATTAGGGTAGTATTGTTAAGTTGAAACACAATATTTTTAGTTTTATGTCAACAATACAATTCAATTTTTCACAAAAACGATTGTTTCCATTGTTAAGTTCAATGTCAACAATTCAAATTTTTCTGAGGCAACTCTTAACCTCTAAATATTATTTTTTTTATGTACACATTTCTAAATGTCAGTATTCAACCACAAAACAACTTAAAGTCCTCAAATTTAGCATGAAGTTGTAAAATGTAATGAAAGAGGGTCATAGCAATAATGAAAGTAGAAGTAAAGTTAGTACTGTAAAATTAAAACAATATTTTTAATCAATGAGCCAAGTTCTTCAAGAAGCAGTTGTAGAAGTAGGTTGTTTATTTAAAACTTTTTATAGAATTTCTTTAAGAACACAATTGTTAATTTGGGCATTTGGCGATACAACACTTTTAGAATTGAAGGATTTGTTACGTCAAGCGCTCAGGTATCATAATTTTGATCTAGTTGCGCTTCTATGTCATTTTGATTTATGTTGCTAAGTTAACTTTCAAAAAATTCTATGGCTGGCAACAGCATTTTTATTTTTTAAGTTGTTTATTTTTATTTCTTTTAGAATTCGTTATTTTTTTAGCGAAATGTTTTTTAACCTAACAGAATTCTTTGCCGACTGTTTTCTCTATGAATGAAGAAAATAAAGTAAATATTTAACTGTTGTGAAAAGAATCTTATTTAGTTGTACAAAGTACTTCAGCCAAAATTTGGGAGCCACGTAAGAGAATTATATATATTAGATCAGAAACACATCATTAAAAGGCAGAATGCTTTGGTGTTTTCAAAACAAAGCAAACGTTGCCACCGGCGGAAAAGAAATACAGCCAAAATTTGGGAGCCACGTAAGAGAATTATATATAATAGATATTTTTGTTTCAAGCACTCCAATCGTAGGACTACAATTTTTTAAAACCCATGGCATGCGGGATACGAAAGTATCATCTCTCCAGACGACATTATTGATGTTTTTATTAATTTCCCCATTTTCAAACTTCACCAGCACCCCAACAGAGGATCTATTAACATCTACAATTTTATGTTTTATATCGCTCTATACCGTGAATATTGGGTTCAGACTTAATGATATAATACAGGATCCATAAGCTTAAACCACTACTGAAACTTTTTTTTATATGCATTTATTTTGTTTCACTACTGAATTAACTTTTTTAATGGTCATTTAAATTGTTTAAGGATTTATTTAAGTTAAGGGTTGCTCTAAATAATATGAAAGTATATTTTCAGATAATGATATTGTTTATGGTCAAATCGTATACACTCCATCTCCACATTCCAATGAAACTAATGACTGGGAAGAACTAGAAGAATTGTTTAATCAAGAAGGAAACTTTTATCCAATTGTTGGAGACTATTACACGCACAACCACCAAATGAGTGATCATGAAGACTTAGGTATAGAAGGTAAGAAGAATTTAAAATTACAGTGCAAAACAAATGAGTTCAGTAGATTTTCACATTCGAACAAGAAAATGGCATTGAGTGTAGCACAAACAGATATTGAAATCAATATCAGTACATCTATCATGATCTTACCCTGTTCTTCCAGGATGTTCTGGAAAAATAATAGGTAGCTAATAAGCCTATTTTACTCCAGTAGCATTTCTGACAAAAAAAAAAGAATTTTTTTTTAAGAATTAAGAAACTTTTCCAAAGTCAGTAACATTTCAGTCAGAAAACAGACATTGTAATCAATACATCTATCATCAATCTGCATGTATCTGTAATCAGTACATATATCGTAAAATTTAGAAACCTTTCCACTAAAAATCAGCAACTTTACAATTAGTAAACGGAAATTGTGATTAATATCAGTACATCTATCTCAATCATCACTGGAATATTCCTCCAGGATATTCTGGAAAAATAACGGGTAGCTAATAAGCATAATTTATTCCAGCAGCATTTCTTGCAACAACAAGAAAATTAATAATTTAGAAACCTTTCCACTGAAAGTCAGTAGCTTTCCCGGATCTAACCTGACGCCTTTCTCAAGAAAGCCTTTCATTAACGTTTTTAAAGTAAATCAGCAATTTTTAGTTTTGGTTGAGTTTTTCAACAACTCAGCCATACGACATAGTAGCATCCAACCATACAATGTGGCTAAATTGAATTGATCTGGTGGTGTCATCTAGCGAGAAAGATGAATAGTACTTGGTGATGATGAGAAGTGCTGTGGCACAGCCACCCATTTCTGCTTGAGAAAGTGCACGTTTTCCGGCAGTCCAGGTTAACCAATGGAGGACTGTAAGATGTACAAACTTCTCTTATATATAAGGAGTGGAGGAAATATGAGTAGTCTGTATTGGAAGTTTAAATCCCGATTAGCCAGTCGCTAGAATAACAATTTTTTCCTTTATGTATAATTTCTATAACCAAACTTTATGAAGTTCAGCGGCTTCATGAAATTTCACCATAGAGTTCACAAATTCGTAATTATAACGGGAAATTAATAGATTAAAGTAACGAAACTATCTTAATAAGCATAATTTAATTATAATTGCAAGAAAATATAAAATAAAATTACTGAATAATTGTTGAAAATATAAAATTAAATAATTAAAATATATGTCATACATACTATATCAAGGTGTCATACTAAGAATTTACATTTAATTACTGAAGTCAGTAAATTTTTTTGGCAAAAAGACTTGTTTTTCACAGGAGTTTAATAAAAACATGGAACTGTGCTTGTTGTTGTGGGATTTTTTTATTCGGAATTATTATTTTCCTGCCACTGAACTCAGTAGAGCGGAAGAGTAAATATTGAAGATTCTTTTAATTAACTTTAATTAATTTTTTAAAAAAATTAATTGCTTTCAGACATTTCCTAACCGTGACAAAAACAAAGTCATCACTTTAATGGAATATGTGAGATATATCAGATGTTATTCTTCAATTTTAGCAAGTTGTTTGTAATAAATTAATTTAACCAATTTAGTAATCAGGTTCTTAAGAAATGTAATTCAACTTTGATCATTTTTAGAGTTTTTTAAGAAAAATATCCGCTTTTCGCAATTAACGATAAAAAAAAATTAAAAATAATAAAAAAAATTCCTTTTTATCCAAATCAAATTTTGCTAATTTAAATCATTATGAATATAAATATTAAAAGATTTAAAAACAGAAAAAGAAAAATAGCGAAGAGAAAATCTAAAAATTTAAAAACAGAGAAGAGAAAATCTTCAATAAAAAAAAGTAACAATATAATCATAATTCTATTGCTATAAATTTTCGAGAAAAAATCCGCAGAAGTTGAAAAAATTTTCCTGCTCTATTCCTCCTGAATTACTAAAGAACGCTTATAATTCCTACTTTTTTTAAGTATTATGCTTTCAAACAAAAACTTATTTAAGAATAAAATATAAATTAATTAAAAACTCATGATTTCAGAAGATAATATATATATANTCACGCTGTTAAAGCGTGGAAAATTATAAAAAGTATATATATATATATATATATATATATACATATATACTGAAAATTCAGCCTGATTTATAGATTTCGCGGAATGTTTAAAAGTCTCAATTTTTGTTTTTGTTTTTCTAGTGTTGTAGTTTCATGTCTAAATTGTTAAACTAAAAAAAATAATTTTCATAAAAGAAAGACAGTGTTTTTTGAAAAATGAAGTAAAAACAAAGGAAAATTTACAATGCATGTTCGATCGTTATGACAATTATCGATAAATTTAAAACAACATTGATATTCATATGGCATTTCAGAATTGATCATAAAACTATGCCAGAAGTGGTCACATGATAATGGACATTGATCACAAAACTATGCCAGAAGTGGTCATATAATCATAGACATTGATCACAAAACTGTGCCAGAAGTGGTCATATAATCATAGACATTGATCATAAAATTATGCCAGAAATATCAGAAGTAATGAAGATAAAGTTTGGGCAGTTTTTAACCTTACCAAAATAAATATGCATTTTTTGATTAAGCTATCTATGAACGTTTCAGTTATGAAATTGGCACTTAAATTATTCATCAATCAAATTATTTATTATTAATTATTATTATACAATAACTGTTTGTTGAACACACTCTTACTACAAAATAAACACACTCTTATTACAAAAATTATTCTAAGTATTCCTTATGTAAAGAAATTATTTAAATTAATGAGCCGCAATTTTACTTAAAATTGTCAAAATATACAAAACCTTAGAGTTGAAGATCTCATCGTAAAACCAATTCAAATACCTATGCACAATAGACTCCAGTAATCAATCATGTGTCATAAAACATCATTTTTCGCGTTACGTCAAGAACTGTCAAGTATGTCATTTTTAAATTCATTTAAACACACAAAGCATGAAAAGATGCATGAAACATGAAATTTAAAAGCAGAAGAAGGAATCAACATTTTTAAGAATTAAAAATAATATTATATAATTTCTTATTTTTTGTTGAAAAATAAAATTCTTATTTCTAACTCTTATATTCTTTGCTAACTCACTAATGCTTGACTAACACATAGTAATAATATTATAGGGTAATACAATTCGTTGTCTACAGCTCTTCTCTTTTCTTAGCATTACTAATCTTCTTCGATAGAACATTGATAATTTTCTTAGAACATTAATTATCTTAATAATTTCTTAGCATTAGTAATTATTGTTCGCTATTTATTTTGTAAGAATAATCACGAGAAATCTTTTTTAAAGCAAGGCAATCATCACTTTTTAATTTGAATCCTGATAAGGATAAAGTAGAAAAGCAAAATCGGACATTCATTATAGTACAAACTATAGTACAAATATATAGAAGCCTGAATCAGAGAATGGTATAATTAAGGAAATGGAATTATTAAATTACAACTGAAAACTACATTAGGGCACTTATTGTGGCATAAAAATAAGAACCCCAAATCTGAAAACTGTGCACTGAAAAAATTTCAATCAAGGTAATGATAATATTACAAATAAAAATCTGCATTCCAACAAATATTATGGCAGAAAAATACAAGAAGCCGAAATGGGAGAACAATGGGATAAACAAAATTCAAAGAAAGAGACAGACAAAATTCAAATCGGAACATTATATTGTTACAAATAAAAAGCTCAGTGAATCAGAGTACATAGATAAGAAGCTGAAATCAGTGAATAGCACAAGTAAAAAATCCAAATCGGATTATTAATGATGTTGCAAATAATAACGATAAAAAACTGAACTTAACAAATATTTCGGTTGAATTCATTACAGTAATTTATTAATTTCCTTTTTTCTTTACTTACAACTTCCATATTCATATTCAGGTTAGTCTAATGTTAAAAAATCGTTTTAATATTTTTCAGGAGTTTTTACTCGTAAACCTGTGGCAGTTAATTATAGTACAAATATATGGAAGACAGAATCGGAGACTGGTATAATTAAGAAAATTTCAAAGGAATGTAATTATTAAGTTAGAAATAAAATTTATATTCTGATAATTATTGTGGCATAAAAATAAGGAGCCCAAATCTGAAAACTGCACTTTGAAGAAATTCAAATCACGCTAATGTTAAACATTAAATCCCCCATTCCAACATTCATTAAGGAATAAATATAAGAAGCCGACATTGGAGAACGATATAAAAAAGATTCAAATCGAATTAATTGTTTTGTTACAGAAAATCATTGCGATACATAAATAAGAAGGTTGAATCCGCGAATGGTACAAGTATGAAAATCCAAATCAGAATATTTATTATGTTGCAAATAAAAATCCCAAATCGGACAATCATTGTGGTGCAAATAATAAAATAAAAAATTGAACTAAACAAATATTTCGGCACATTTTATTACAGGAATTATTAAATTTTCTTTCTTCCTTTTTTTAAAAAAATTTACAACTTTCATGTTCCTATTCAGTTTAGTGTAATGTAGAAAAAATTCTTTTTAACATTTTTTTCAGGTGTTTTCCATCCTAAACCTGTGACAGTCAAACCTAATGTGAGAGCAGTTTGTGGAAACTTTGCTCATGATTTTCGTGAAGTAAAGTGCTACCCGGAGCCGGATGCTTTCAATCCTTGTGAAGACGTGATGGGACAGTGGTCCCTGAGAATAGTTGTCTGGGTAGTGGTCTTCCTAGCTATTTTGGGGAATATGGCAGTTCTGGTAGTCATCCTAACGGCACGCTCAACAATGACTGTGTCGAAGTTCCTCATGTGCCATTTAGCCTTTGCCGATTTTTGCATGGGAATATATTTGCTTATGATTGCCAGTATGGATATCAGGACTATGGGAACTTATTTCAATTATGCTATAGAATGGCAGCAGGGTAAGTATCCATGTGCACATAAGTCGTATGCGGTACTTAAATTGCTGTTCTTTTGTTATCAAAGTTGGAGTTATTCCTGTATCCAAGTACCCAGAAAAAAAATCTATACATTTTTCCTACTATGCATATATTTATTGTAAAAATTTTTTATGATAAGATATTTCTGAAATCGTATAATTAACACAAAAATATGGTGGCCACACTAAATTGCTTAAACATGAAGAGCAACTTTAGGTATACTGAGGCGGATTTAAATTATTTTATGAAGTTTTATGAATTATTATACGAGTATGAATCATTAAAATCAATTTAATTTGAGAAGCATCATTAAGTTATTTTCTTCTAAAAAATTGTTTGAAACTCTTTTCCATACTTTAAAATGAATTAAAAGTAGTATAAAAATCTGGTAGTTTCTACTTATTTGTTACAAAAACATGCGTCTAATTAATAATTATTTAAAGAATTCTTTCATTATTTATAAAAACATAGGGTCCAGAGAATGACTTACTGATTTAAAAATTTAAAAAATAGGCAACAAAAGTCAATAGAAGATTATTGTAGAGCTTATTGTAACAGCAGTAAAATTTTTGAACAAAAAATTTGGAGTTTAGTTATAAAAAGTTCTAACAGATGACATTGCAAACCATTGATAGCCAGAGCAATTAATTCTAGCTTTCAATAAAACGTAAAAGGAAGCTGTGGTACCGGAGGTTTAAACTAGGTATTCAATTGAACAACGCGCATGACTGGTATTGGAATATCACAGATTATTCTACAGTCCTACGGCATTTGTATTCTTTTTAAAAATCTATACACAGTACAACGCCATCTCATGTCATCTTATGTAACTAAATTCCAAAATTTCTGTAAAAAAAATTAAAGTTCATTAAATAAGCAATCCGTTTATTTCTTTTCTCTATCACCCTATGTTTCCCAAATTTTTAATTTCATGCGTTAGGAACCTGTACATTTGTATGGGTTTTAAGCTATGTTTGAATATTTTTTTTATGAATTTTACAAGATGATGCCATTCATTATCAATAAATGCTAATCGGTAAAAATGGAATTGAATCTGTAACCACTGTCGTTCACCATAAATATCGTAAAAGTGGCCTATTCTGATTTTTTTTTCTGACTTTCTCTCTATGGAATATCATAAGTTTGGAAATTTGGAGAAACATTGATCGAAATAAAAACCTCACTTCTGAAAGACCTATTGACCTTGGTTAAAAAAAATTATATGTATATATACATGCAGAAATTATGTGTACAAATGTTTGTGCGAATCTTTGAATCTTTTAAGAATTACTAGTTTTTCTTTTAATCGTACATACAAACCTTCATTTTCACAAAATAGGTAATTGATTTAATTATTTAGAAATTATCAGAGGAGCAGAAGAAATCGAGAGCAAAATGTTTTTTTTTTTAATTTCAGGTTTTAGTGGGCTTTAAGAAAAATTTTCTCTGGCACATCGTTAGAATAGGTAAATGTAGCGAGAAAACAACTTATCAAGCACAAAATAGAAATTAATTAATCACACAGCTATTCCAGTTTTATAAACAAGTACCATTATAAACACATAAATACATATATAGATTATATGCAAGCATTATCGAACATAGTGTAAAATAAATTTAGAAAACGAACATCCTGAACAGCTTTTGATCTAATAATCAGGTTTTAAAGTACTCAGATTCAGTCCTAATAGTTCGAGAATCTTACATCAAATATGCTAATTAATTTGAACACACAATATTTTAAGTAACAGATTGAGACACAGAAACTTACTTTTTTTTTAAGTAAACATGCCTTTTCATCAACGAATTTGGATTCTTGACCCCTCGAAATATGGATGTGCAGCCGCAATATGGAAAATATAGTCAAATAGTTTGGACGGAAGAGCAGTTAGAAATTTGGGACTCTTAATATTAATTTCACTCTTGTCGCAACAAAATATTCAGTCTTTTTACAGGGCTTTTATAAAATCTCTTTAGTTTTTTTTCCGAATTTCTACCACTTTAATTAGCTTGAACTTCACGCTTGCAAATTTCAAAAGTTCATAGACAGCAACAAACAGAATTAATCGCTATATCATTGCCAATGAGAATTTATAGTAATGCAAAATCTTAACATCTTCCCGAATAGTCATAGAATTGAACAGTGAACTGTAGCTTTGTGCTGTATGACTTTTTTAATCATCCTGACGCGTACAAGACGAATTTCTGTCACTTTTTCAAAGCTAAATCGAATTCATCATCAATCAAAAATACTCCGACTAGCTAATAAGCTTAAATTTTAAACGAAGCTCAGTACTTTATGCCAGTAAGAGTTACAATTGCAATCTGAATAACGTAAGCAAAACTTATCACCATTTTACCACTAATCGAAATTTTTAAACACAGTTATGAGCATTTTCTGTAATAGCGTGATGCAGTTTAAGGACAAAATTAAACGAAAAAATATTAAGGAGTAAATATTGAAGTTGAAATAACTTAGGTGCAGAACCATTGCTCTAAGGCAGGGGTTGCCAAACTTTTTCGATCATCGACCCCTACATAATTTTTCGAAATCTCCATCGACCCCCATAATAGTAATTTTCTGCTAATTAAAATAAAACTCTATTAGATACTGTGTTTGTACATTTATTTTATGATTTTGAACATTTATTAAAGTAATAATACATAGTGTAACAACAGTTTGATGAAAAATATATTAATGTTGAAATATAAATACCTTAATATTTATGAAATAATAAGTAATTATAAGTAAGTAGAAATTTCTTACTTTATTTTNAAATTAAACGAAAAAATATTAAGGAGTAAATATTCAAGTTGAAATAACTTAGGTGCAGAACCATTGCGCTAAGGTGTTTTTTGTCAGTAGCGCCATCTGGTGACAAACATTTTCAAACTTTCTCGAGTGCAAAATGTGGCTTTCAAAGCCGAATGCATCAAAATGTATATTGCATTTATCAATTCTTTAGTTATTTTTGGTACACCTGTACAATCTCATATAAACAGAGTAGAAAAACAATTTTACTTAAATTCAATTTTTTCTTTCAGGCCTGGGTTGCCAAATCGCCGGTTTTCTAACTGTATTTTCAAGTGAACTTTCAATTTTTACACTCACTGTTATTACATTGGAGAGATGGTATGCAATCACTTATGCCATCCATCTTAACAGGCGACTACAACTGGGCACTGCGGCAAAAGTCATGAGTCTGGGATGGATGTATGCCTCTGCCATGGCCACACTTCCAGTAATTGGAATAAGCAATTATTCAAAAACATCTATATGTTTGCCCATGGACACTTCCGATACAGTGGATTTGGCTTATGTAATATTTCTGCTGAGTACTAAAGGTTTTGCCTTTTTTCTAATCTGCATATGCTACGCTAAAATGTACCTCTCAATCAGAGTTTCAAGTAAATGTGGAAATAGAGACGAACCTGATATACACGCACACAGGTAAATAGAAAGTTGATTTTTATTTATAAAATTGAGTTATAAGTTTATCTAAAAGGTACTCTTTATTGTTAATTCTGTTGCAAGTTATGAAAAAACAATTATTCCTATGGAGAGAGCCTGTTTGTATAAGTGCAAGCTAAATGGATGACAAGTTCCCAGCGCAACTCGCCAACTCTTAAAATGACGTAGCACGGCTTTTTTTTTAATTTTTTTTTTATTTGTTTGCTTTCTCTAATCATGCGAATTGAAAAAAACGAAACTTTAAAATAAAAACTGTTGTTTTCTTTTGTAGCCTATAAAATTAGAGAGTTGCATCATATTTAAATTATACTTTCTGTTCGCATTAAAGAAACTGATAAAAGAATGATAAATATTTTTTCTTGCAGGCGATTTTCTTCTACAGCGAAACAAAAGTCAAAATTATTTATCTCGCATTTGATTTTTTAAGAGCATGCCAGCATAAGATGCACCATTTTTAGTTGTCAAATCAAATCCAAAGGACTTGCAGCGTCGTATAGTTATTTCTTTTTCAAGAACGAATAACCTTATTTATCAAAATGTGTCGCCATGTCTAGGATTCCAGTTACAAAATAAAGCTATAACCTTTTATTATGAATTTAATGATATGTATGGTAAAATATGTCTGACATGTTTAATTTTTGAAAGCTATTATATTGTTTCTGAAAGTATATTCGTATAATTTGATATAATGGCATATATAGACTTAGGTACGCCGCCCTGCAAGATTTATAAATGTACCCTATCTTAAGCTCAACTTAAATTTTTATATAAAACAAAAACAATGTGATGATACATTCGAGTATTTATAGTCATTCACTTTATTTTAATTTATAAATTTTATTTTAATTATTTTAATTTTTATTAATAAGGAATTAATAAATGCGATGGAAAGGCGAATTTCAGAAAAGTACTAAATTGAAACACTGTATGCACTTAACAACTTATCACATTTAAATGAAATTGATCTTAATAATTCGAGAAAATTATTCACTTTATTGTAATTATCTATTCAAAGTTTAATTAAGGGTAATTGTAATATAAAAAGTTAATTAAAAATATATTATAAAAGGAAAAAAATTATTGTAATTCATATAGTAGAAGTGCACAACCCTTTAAGGGCCGCGTGCCCAAGTATCTAGACAATTATGATAATTTTAATAAAAATAATAAATATCAGTGTTTCAGACTCAATTCTTTTTATAACTCAGCTTAGTAAAATATTTGCATAATGTTAAATTCTTTTATATAATTGAAATTGTTGTTATCTTTTTTTTCCTCTTTTTTCATCAGTCAACTTAGTAATATATTTGCATAAAATTTATTTCTTTTAAATGTTAAAATTCAATTAAAACTGAAAAATATCAAACTTATGCTTTTCAAAAGTAAAATTATTTCGTATCAAAAAACAAATTATTCAACAGACGAGGGAAAAAGCGATGGGAATCAGGCCAGGTATTCAAATTGCATAATGCAAAAGTTTATTTTAAGCAAATGAAATCTAATGTTCTTATATGAAAGTAAAAAATGAAATAAAAATAGATAACTATTTAATTGAGCAACATAAATGCGAATTATATTTTAATTACAGAAATTGTATAGATGTAAAATGAATTAAAATAAAGCTATCAAATTATAGTTCTAAATAAGATTCCACATTCTGTTGAGATCCAATTCAGTTTATTTTTTACCTGTAGGGCATTTATATATTTAGTGAATTGTAAGAGGTTTTATGAATTTTAAATCTTAAAATGGTTTTTTAAACTCATTTTTAAGCTACAAAAAATTCGAAACAAAGTTCAAAGACAGTAAATAGTTTAAGAAACTCACGTCGAATTTTACGTGTTACAATAATATTGTATTAAAAATATTGATATTTTTAAAAAAAATGTGAAAATATCTCGTCGCAATTAAAAAAAAAGAAAAAGACGATTAAAAAAATATATCTTGGATTGACGATGAAATTGGCACAAATAAGGCAAGTCAAAAGTTATGATTAAACTGCCTGATTAGAAAATAACAAGCCATTATAACGCCAAATTAAAAATATCAAGGCTTCGAAATTCCAATGAAAAGCCGAGTTATAAGAGTTGAAAAAACGATTGAAAAAAAAGACTCTTAGATTTACGATTCCTATTAGATTTGTGTACCCTTTATTTGCCGCACAAATAAAGGAGATATTTCATATTAAAATAATCGGGATTTAAAAAATCATGTGGAAATGTGCAGCAATAAGTGCTGAAAAAACAATAGCAAAAAATTCTCAGAGAAACGATACGATGCTTAGAGCAACGAGCAAGTTATATGTCAAACTTAGATATACGTGCTTAAGAAACGATACAGAAATAGTACTCAGAGAAATAGGGTACTTAGAAAGTAGTACGATAATATTTACACAAATAAAGCACGTCAAAAGTTATCACTATTTACACAATTCGAAACTCGAGAGCGGTTATAATGTACGTATTAAAAAGATCGGGATTTTAAAAAACGCCTGAAAATCCGATAATTACCTCTTGAAACATGATCAAAAAGTCGATAAACTGGACACAAATAAAGAACTTTAAAAGTCAAATGAAGAACTAAAATTCGAAATTCACGTATCATAATTTTGTCAAAATAAAAATATTGGGATTTTTAAAATTCGATGCGATAACCATAAAAAAAACTGCATTAATTTACTACAATTTACTATTAATTACTATTAATATTAATTTACTATTATATTAATTTATTAATATAATAGTTATTACTATTATATTAACTATATTAATTTACTATTAATAAACTACATTAATTAGAAACTACATCATTACTATTTGCATAGATTTGTCTCATTAAAAAATGCGCAATTCAAAATTTCCAATAATAATTTTTTTTTATTATATTGAGGTGCTGCTGTGGGCCTCATAACAGAAGCTGGCGGCTCACAAATTGTGCACCCCTATCATAGGTATTATTTCGGGATTTTGTGCCCTCGAACCNCCCCCCCCCCCCGGCCACTGCGGGGATGTTATTTACTCCACAGATTTGATAAGGATATAAAACGAAACTATAAGCAGTAGCAGTTGATTACTTTCTTGTACTGCAATGGTCTTTTCTTAACTTGCAACGGAATATAGGAAAATCGATAATATTTTACTGATTACGGAAATTCCAGACTGATTGCTAAAGCTTCTTATGTCTGTTATCACAATCTTAATAAGCATATGATTTTGAAAACAGCTGCTCTTATTCCAAAATGCAACTGATTAGAAAGAAATTTTTCAGCTCTTTCAAAACACGGGAATTTATTCATACTGAATAATTCATCTAGTATCGGCAGAAAATACCTAGACCGCTTTGTTTAATTTTGTTCAATCTAATCTTTAAATTTGAAAGTTTTTTTTTATATTTATAGATTTTTTTTTTAAATTATAATTTTTGTAATCGTGATTATTCTAGGACTTCATCAAATTGCTTCTTCTTCTTGCTTAAAAATTCCACACATAATTGAGTTATTTAAAAAAAAAAAACGTTTTTTAATCATGCTAACAAAATATATCGGAAATATTCTTCTTTAAACTGAGGATATAATATCGAGTTATTCCATAGGAAAAATAGAGTCGTTTTGTTTTTTAAGTTTCATTAAAAGAAAAATTGTCATTTAAGTTTAATTTGTTGGGCAAACAAAGCAGAACAAGCATTTTAGAATTTACTGAATATTTTTTATTTCAACAACAAAGCTTTTACGCATATTCCAAGAATAAGAATATTCCGATGTAATATGCTAAAATGCAATAATCTGAGTACATTTTTCGATTCCCGTTGTAATTTTTAAAAATTATTTAAAGCTTTCGTTAAAATTCAAAACTTCTATCTGTTAATCAATTGCACGTACATGCAACCCAACAAATAAAATTTAGAAAACAGGATAGACTTTAAAATAAAATTTTCTTTTCTTCTCTTATTATATTGCAATGACATTTTAGGTTTAATTGAAAATTTCTACATTAACGAAAAAGTATTAACTAAGCACTGTCTGTCTTTAAAATAAAATGAAACTTTAAATGTAAAAAACTTGAAATTTCAAATATAAAATTTTAGTGCAAATTCATTGGTGACGAAAAAGTTTTGGTTCATTTCGATTTTCATTGACTGCTATTTATTTATAAATAAATCAGCACATTCGTCTTATTTTTTAATTCAAATACTCTGAACTATATATGTGTCCTAAGCTATTTCACCAAAAAGAATTGTGGTAGTCTTACAATTTTTTAACTAGATAATTTATCAGCCAAACTACAGATATAAATACGCTAATGAATGAAAAATAAAGATTTGAGGCACATTTCTTACAATTAAGAAAATTTGAGATGCTTGTGGAACTGTACAACATTTCAAAATTATGCACCTATCACACTTTTATGACGCACAGTGTCTTTTTTTCCTTGTCATTTCACTAAATTCTAATTATTAAGACAAAAATTAGCGAATGTATTTTTTTTTTTTTAATTTTTATTTTTGTTGGTAAAATAATTCTCTAATGGTTTAATCACCTCTAAACATGCCTCTCTTTTTACCCTGATCTAAGTATTCTCTATTTAACCTTATGTTGTTAATTTTGTAGGACTGTACGCTCTGATCTCTCAGTCGCCAAACGTATGGCTATGCTGGTATTCACAGACTTCGCTTGCTGGGCTCCAATAGCATTCTTTGGTTTAACTGCAGTAGCTGGCTGGCCTCTGATTAATGTAACAAAATCAAAAATACTTTTAGTTTTCTTTTATCCACTGAACTCTTGTTCCAATCCATTTCTGTACGCAATTCTGACCAAACAATATCGCCGAGACGCCTTGGCATTGTTCTCTCGGTGGAGGATTTGTCGAAAAAACTCGTGCGTGCATGGAAGAACACTTTCTACCAATACACACCAACACCAAAGAAGAATATCGTCTGTTAAAGCTCTCTATAGAACTTCAATGGCCTCTGACAAAAATTTCCGCCAACAAGTAAGTTTAATTTATAATTCTCTTTAGTAAGGGTCTACAAAAATCGGTTGCTGGTTGCCACGGTGTAGTTACTGTCGTCTGATATTTAATATAAAAGTAAAATACAGAGAGGTAACTTAACAATCCGAAGCATGCTGTCTCCAAGAAATTTTACAATTTTGTAGGCCTTCACCAGAAATTCACTGTTGCTTAGCCACACTTATTAGAGGCAGAATTTGTTAAATAGATCTTCAGAGAATTTTTTTTAAATCTTTAGAATCTTTAAAAACATAAAAAAGACGACGATTAATAATTTTTCTCACTGAAATCTCGTCTTGTTTTAAAAGTTTTTAGGGTACTTTAATCTAACATGTGCTGTCAGCTAGTCATAACATCATCAGAGTACTTTCAAAATGTCACTTAACATGTTAACCACTAAATTCCACAACTTTGATAATTAAGATGAAATTTTTGTTAAATAATCCCAGTGTTATCTGCCTTTTGTTTTAGCGTTAAGAGGTTCAAAGCTTTTTCAAATTGTCTCTTAACATGTTAAATACTAAGCTCCACAAAATTTAGCTTGTAACGGGAATGAAATAAACTTCATTAATTCTGATGAAATTCTTGTAAATAGTGACAATTATATTTGTTCTAATTTTTAGAGTTAAGGTGCTCAGAAAGTTTCAAAAATTTCACTTAACGTTTTAACCTTTAAACTTTATGATTATCAGATTATATAGGGAATAAGAGAAAATTCTGAAACTCATTGTGACTTTGGTAAGGCTATGACTATATCATATAAGACTATGTCATGTATAACGCTTTTTAGTAAAGCATTTGTTAACAGTGTTAGGAGCTGGTATTTTATAGCGTTAACGAGCTTTAAGTGTAGTAAATAGACGATAAAAAGAAACCAAATTCACATGAATTTACATCATTAGAAGTCATAAATTTAAAAAAATTTAGAAATTTTTTCTCGTGCACTTTTTACAGTAAAGGAAAAAAATCAACTATTTATAAAGTCTTTCTTTTTTCTTTTTTTTGTGGTAAATAATAAAACTACGAGCACAAGTAAGAAATATTAATAAGTTGAATAATATTAATAAGTTCATAAAATTTTGCAATTATTAGATAAAATGGTAAAAATTGTTGAAATGATAATTTTTTTCCTTATTTATTGATGATTTTTGGAGAACAATTTGCAGTTGGCATGGCACAACCCAAATATTTATTCAGTTTTAAGTCTTAATGTTTCAAGAACATCACATTACGACACTGCTTGCAATAAACAGTCTTAAACAAAAAAAAATTAACATTTATTTTGTTTTGCAAATTTTATAAGCTAAACAAAATGAGATATAGTTTTGGAATATTTAATCAGAACTACAATAATCCACTCTTCTGGCTCTCTGAGCACGAAAACTCTAAACTGACTCTCTTCTGAGCAACAAAATATCCACACAAAAAAGTTTCAATTTTATTGCCGAGAAACAATTTTGACTAATTATTATGCTTTTCTCATAAACATTCTTATTTTATGGTATTAAAAATGTTAATGCATTTTTTGGTATACATTTGGATATATTTATTATGCAAAAGCGTTATATATGAGGACACATAAAAACAAAATATATAAATCTACTGGGTCTGGATAAAACACAGATTGTTTTATTATCATATCATATTTTCCTGGTTCGAACTTTCCTCTGCCTATCTTCTCTGACTCAAACATCGAATCGGTTGTTCAACTTCTCGACAAATCTTTAGCAGCCAGATCTTAATCACAACTTTTATAGGCAGAAATTGGATAGCATGTTCTTAGTTTACTCCAGGCAAATATTATGGCACAAATGAGAAGATATGTCGTTTCAGTCTTTCGCATAAATAAACCAATTACCCTGGAGTACAAGTCCACTGTGATTACCATAATACCTCTCGGAACAAAATAACTTATTTGTATTTAATCGCCTGATTGTAGAAAAAAAAAGAATAAATGATTATAGTGGAAAGAGGTATTAAATTTTCATGATCCATTAAGTCAAATATGAAGCGAAAAAATTAAACTATGTTTTACTTTGTAATCTAATTGGTGTAGCGAAATATAATATTGTTAATGAGGTGTAACATAACAGAATGAGGTGTAACATTATTTTAGCACAAAGGTCGTCCACTTGTGTATTTATAATATTGAGTTATTCGGAAAGTAATTTCGTTTTTTGCCAACAGAGGGCTTAATTATATTTTATCACAGCATACTTCACGCTTAAGCCACACAATCATTATATATTTTAACAGCTGATATAGCAGGGTTTACTTGTGAAAAAGTTCGATTGATTCTGCGCAGTAGCTTTTGATGGTTGCGCTTTCAAATATGAAAAGTGAAAAACGGAATTTTCAGCATATTTTACTTTTTTACTATTGAGAAGGTAATAATGCTTTTCAAGAAAGAAAATAATTATCCGATGTGTATGGAGAAGATGCATTTAAAATATCTCAGTGCCAAAACTGGTTCACAAAATTTCAATTACGATGCACGGAGATGCTCCGCGCCAATTTAATCGATGAAGACACAATAAAGGCATTAAATAATGCAAACCAGCGAATAACAACTTGTGAGATCACTGAAAGAATAAATTTATATAATTTAACCGTTAATGATTATTTAAAAAGCCTATTTAATTTCAAAACTTGAGATATGAATTCCTCATGTTCTTGCAGAAATTTGCTTCTTTGTATAGACATCTGTTATTTCCTTTTCAATCATAAAAAAAAAACAAATGATCCATTTTAAAAAATCATCAGTGTAATAGAATAATGGGTAGTCTACAATAATGTTACGGTCTCTTCAAAATTTAGACGGTTAAACCTTAACTTCATATAAGTAGGACAAAACTCACCTGGCTCAGTTTTTTGCCAACAAGAACAAACATTTTATGCTCGTGGAGTCATTCTACTCTGCCAGAAAGATAGCAAAAAGTTTTGGTTCATAATGGGCAATATACGATTCAATAAAATATTTATTGACGATAAGAAAATTGTTTTCCGTTTTCATTAAGAAAAAAAACGAAATTAATTTCCGATCAACAAATATTTCCACTTTTTGATTCAAAAAACGCTCGAGATTTTTAAACTTTTAATGTGGTGTACTAATTCAATTTACAAAATTTATTACCGTACAATATTATTGTACGGTATTCAATGAATACGTATCATTACAGGCAGCAGGAACTCATAGTAGCAGTAGCTCAAAACGTCGTTTGAGGGGAATGGTGAATAGCTTACCAAATGCTGAGGAGTTCTATGCACATGAGCACAAATCATCCACTTTCTTTCCTGAGAATTTTCCTAAGGAAGGTAGGTTATTTTAACTGATACTGAAATCAGAAACAGATATCATTTTTCTAAGATGTTCCTGTTTGCACTTTTACAAGTTGATTATTGATAAAAGAGATGCGTGTGAAAATATGAGCGGATTTAAACTTATTTCATTTTATAACCGACGGTGAACTGCTGGTCTGATTCTGAGTTTACGACAATCAGTATTCAAATCCGTAGCCTTATAATTTTATTCCTAATACAAATGACAAAGGAACTCCTAGATCAAACATTACGACAAACTAACCTTCAGGTAGGAGTTTTTGATTGAACTGCCATCATGTGGGTTACATGAAGAAGAAAACCTCCCACGTTTAGCCCAACAACAAGGATTTTATAACCCATCATTACCACTGAGGTATTTTATGCAATTAATGCGGTTAGAGCAAGCCAGGAGCAGATTTCGCATTGACCAGTCAACGCACGGATTCCAACCTGGGTCACCTCATAGAGAGGCGAGAGCTCTATTCCCTGAGCTGCCGTGGCTCAAATTTGTAATTAATTCTGTATATCACTTGTTTCTATGAATTATATATGTACAAAATTAATCGTTAGTGTTTTCATAATGCAACCAGGTAACCAATCACCCAGTCTATTTGTTTTTTAAGTTTACGTTAATTTTTAAATACCCTCAGAATTAATTGCTACACGACATTTATAAATTTAACATATCTACAGAATTCTCTATAGATGATTTTTGAGATAAATTATCCTTCTTATAAGCAATTGCCGTTTTTCCGAGTAACAAAAGAAGAATTTATTATTGCGACTTATCAAATGCAGAAACTTGATAAAGATGCAGATGAGATCTTGTGCATATCATAATCTAAACTGAGCTAAATTTATCGGAAGGTTCGAGACTCATTGAACCATCGAGGTAAAAGTGGTTTTTCTTCCATTGAAACTCAATTACGATTTAGTCTCGAAGGTTTCCACAGTATGACAATCACCGTTCCAATATTTGCATCAAAAGTTTTGGCTTAAAGCTTCACGTACTCCTGTTTTATCCGAAACAGTTTAAAAAGAACACCTTTGTACAAATTCACTTTCTCTTCTTCATTGTGTGACATTAAGTAAATGTATTTCGCAACATGTGGTGAAGAGACTTCCCGAACAACTTACAATGGGTACTCTCTCGGGATAGAAACTTACTCTGGGTTTGAGACTGTCTGTTTTTGAGAATCTGAAATGTTATGATTAAGCTATAAATGTCGCCGCTTGTGTTCGTCTTAATAATAAACAGGTTTAAATGTCTTTCAACACATTGTGTTTAGTTAAGCCACTATTAACTTAAAGGTAAGATAAACAGCGCAATCGTTAATTTCAACGTGAAAAAATGTCCTTTCGATGAAAGTATGTGCTTGTTTTTCTTATATATTTTCGGTAAAGATAATGAATCTACTGTCATTTTTTGTTTAACCACGCATCATTTCCCTAAAAATTAGCATTATCTTGGCTATTTCACATAGTTCAAAAGTACCACATAACAACTTGCTAGCAAAGAAAAGGTGCTTGGGAGTAGGTCGTTCGCCAACTTAGCAACCATTTTGCTTATCTTAACGACATCTTTGCAGCAGACTGTATTCACCATCCGAGAATTTCAAGACTCTACATGCATTAGAAAGCGAAATACTTTTTTTTAATGGCATGCAGTGAACTTCTACGTTCTTCACCTATGAAGATGCCGGAAGTATCTCATTTAACGGATGTATTGGAAGTGTTACTCATTTAACGTTACCCAGCTGCCACCTGTGAACCTAAGTCACGGAGGCGAGCAACATAACCCACGCCACACTGCCACAGATACCCGTTTCATAGGGTGGGCAACATTCACACATCACACAATAAAGAACAACATACAGAGAGAAACATCCATGCCCTTAGCGGGATTCGAACCCGCAGCCACTGGCTTCACAGTCAGACACGCTGACCGCTCGGTCACCTGGCCGGCGCGAAATACTTATCAGAGAATTTCCTTGGAACTTGACGAGAAGCTCCTACAATGAGGGTACGAGGTGGAACATTTTGGTTTTTACATACGAATCAATCACTCTCTGTTTATACAGACTCACTTAGTTTTATATGAAAGAGGAAAAAAAGGTTCAAACTTGTTCCAGAGAGCTATCCGGGAAAGATATTATTGAGAATTAAGGACTACTTCAAATTTAATAGTTTGTATTTATATTTATAATGCATGTTTGTTTTTTTTTTTGGAAAACTTTATGTTTTAAAACAAATTCATTTATAAAACAGGCATGGCAGCTGTTCACAAAGGCTCTCCACACCCAATAAAAAGCAGCTTCACTAAGGTCAACAACCCGGATCAACAACTTATTTTAAGAAGAGTTTTAGACTTTCCCAATTCAAACTCAGCATCTCACTCTACACTTCATCTAAACTCGGGAGACCACACCACTGATACCACAACAGATGGTGGCCAAGTATCTTGCGACGAGGATGGACAAGTCAGCACTAAGGATACCGCGGTCTAAACATCCATTATTTCAAGAAATCAGACTATTGCATTTCTTGCAGAAAACATTAATGCAAATAGACTTGGACATTTTAACGAATTTTACTAGATTGAATTTCTATGAGTTAACTAAAACCCATTTCTGATCTATCCAGCCTATTACTCCTTCGATTAATAAGCTGTCAAATATTTTAAAACTTTTCAAATACGTCAATGAAAAGTAAGAGATATTATAAGAACTCCTTGTACCTATATTTTCTTAACTCATTTTTTTGGAGATCTGTAAAGGAGAGATCTTTCAGAATTTTGACTAAAGCGTTTAAATTTCTACGGAAACTCTATTCCTCATAAAAATACGTTAATCGTTTCTTGATAGCGTCAAATAGATTTTATTTCCAATAAGAATGCATAGTCTATCGAAATTTTAATGACATAAACTAATAAATACAAAGTTTTTTTTTAAAATAGCAAAACTAAAAAGTTAAAAAAAAAATGTTTTTCAAATGAAAAAAGAAAACTTTTTGAAATCGAAGGAATTTGCCTTTTTTCGAAAGCTTTACGCTAATTTTTCAATAAAACTGCTATTGACACCTAAAGTTTCCTATCATATTTTGAAGTGATCTGCATTTTTAGGATTGCTTCAAGATTTTTTGATTCTTCAACATTTTTATGTTTTTTAAACTCAGCCTAGTAGTTATCAAAAGTTTACAAATTTCCCTGCACATTTTTTGTTTTAGAAGTAGAGTTATTTTCTCCTTTTTAGTCTACTTAAAAAAAAACATTGTTTTTTAAGCGAAAATTATTTTATATATTGCTTTCAACGGACAAAAACATTTTTTTTTTGTATATTTTTCAAATAAAGTTCAACCCACGAAGTGAATAAAAATCGTTTTTCCACCCTATTAATATGCCACGAATTGTTGAAAGAGTTAATTTATATACCCTTTGGCTCCCAAATGGTGTTCCACGGAACCCTTGAGTACCTTGATGGAATAAAATTGGCTCCGCGAGGCCCTTCTTTTTACAGCCAGTGATGAATATTGAAACCTCTGATTTAGAACCTATAATTCATAATTTATTTAATCTTTTGGTTGCCTTTGTTCATAAAGTGGCTGTTATAAATACCCCGGATCTCTTCATGCATTTAGGCTAGTTTTTAAAATTTTCATTCCACCTCCTTACAAGCTTACTCAGATTTAGCCTAGCATTTTTATTTCGACCTCTCATACCTATTAATTTTTGACCCTGATGTATGTTATTTTATTTTTATAAAATATATACTACGACACATTTTATTAAATGTCTTGTGTTACCATAAAATATATACTAAGGGCAAATCTGTCATTTTGTGTTGAACACAATAAAGATTAAGGAATTACTTTATGGAGCTCTTAGGGGTAGGTTGTTTAAGAGAAAGGAATAAAAATTGTACTCTTTGACGCAAATTTTTTATTTCACTGATTTTTAATTTTTTTTCAATATTTTGTACTGATTTTGATCAAAATAAGTGAAAAATAATATATAGTTAATAGAATACAGAAAAATAATAGTTATAGAAAAATAATATATAGTTTAATAATTTAGGGTTATGGTCTTTTCGGATTTTATGTTTTAGTACACGTATAATTCTGATAATCTAACAGATTTTTTGATAATTATTAGACTGCTTTATAATAAAAAATACCAAAATAAAAAATAATATCCCATCTATGTCAAAGGGTAAGAGGTATGAGTTTAAAACCATCAGTGTTCAAACGAATATCCAGCTTCAATCGTTATATTATAAAGACAGAACTCCAAAAATTTTAAATGATAACTCAACTTTTCTTTGAAATATGATCCTCATTGTAAAAAACGTTATTAAGATATTTTAGTTTGCATAGCGATATTTTTGCATGAATTTTGCATTTTGTATTGATAGACAAAATTGAAGAAAATAACGAATCTGTTCAACAGGGCTGCATCAATGGCAGGTCGAGTAATGATAATTTACTCTTTTCTTCATTTTACGCCCAGCGTCGCCGTTTTCCAAGCTGGAAACATAGATCTGAATTTTGGATTTATTATTGTGAGAATCATATTTTGGTGGATAAAAAGATATTGCTATTTAAAAATTTAAAAATTCGTATCGGCGACAACTGTATCATACTCTCAAGCAAAATTTTACTCAGAATTCTATTCATATTTTATTTAAACTCTGTAAATTGTTTTTTAAGTTTGTTTATATTTTATAATTTTTTTTCCTTGAACGGTATGTGCATGACGGAGGTAAATTTTCAACATATTTAAAAACCCAGTGAGATGCACAAAATTATTTGCAGTTTTGCTTACAAATTAATAATTTTCAGTAAATAATATTTATTTAAAATAAAATAAATAATTATTTTGAAGCTCTTTTTGCGATGTACATACATTATTTAACATTTATGTGTTATGTTATGTGTTTATTAATACTTGAAGAAACTTTGTTCTAACGAAATAGAGCCCATGAAGTACAACATGAGGAACTTTTTAAAAATAATATAACTTAACGAATATAGCTTCAAATAATGTAGGTTTTAGTAATCCATGTCAAAAAAGTGCTATTTTTACCTTTTTTGAAAAGGTAAACATGGGAACGCAAAGGTGCTCTTAATGTTTTAATTCTATGTATATTGTAGAGGAAAGTCTTCGTGATATTTTAAATGAAACATTAATTTTTTTGTTATTGACCTTGTTGTTGCTCTTCAAATGATTTCTTATTAGTAATAAATTATTAATATTAAAAATATATAATTTTTGACCACTGTCTTCGGAAACTATTGTAGGCTTCTTCTCCCTTTATATTTTGAGGGATAAATCTAACGAGAAAAAAAAATATGTTTAATAAGAGGCAATACACACCTTGGGTCTGATTTTGTAATTGATAATACCTCACGATATTTTAAGAATCAAAAAAAATTTAACACCTTTAAAATAATAGCCTCGAACCATTAAGATGCCATCATGAGAATTAAATAATTAAACCAAAAATTATTAAATGTTTGTAACTTCGTAGAATGTTTGAAAAAAATGAATTATTTCCATAGTTATATTTTGAACAATTTTAATTGTAAACATAATTGTAAACACATTTAAAAGTAAGCTATGGAGCTGTGATATTGGAATGACGAAATTATAGAAAAAAATTAAAGGGTTTGGTGCAATATGATAATATGTCAAGTACTCAAATTTAACAAAATAGTGTTTTGAGTGAAAAACACTATAATCTCATGAAAGTTTAAGTATTGTGATGTTATCAGGTGAAAATTTCATGAACATAAAAATAACTTTTAACACTATTTTAAAATACACTAAAAACCCGAAAGGGTTAACAGTGTAAAGGATTTGATTGGAAAACAGTCAACATATTAATAAAGTAAGCTTTTGAAAAAGACTATTTTTTGAAAAGCATCAATCCTTATAAATTCCAATTAAAATAGGATAGGCTTTTCAGGTTTAAAAAGTGTTATTTAATAGCCAAATTTTTAATTTATCAAAATCAAGCTTTATTCCTTAATTGCATAAAATTTATTCTCAATTTGCATATTACTTAAAAAAATTTAACACCAAAATGTGAGCTTTCTTAAAAATACTTGATGATTTATCACCGTCCTCGAATATTATTATTGTACTGTATATAAATATGTGTTGTACATGTTTTTATCGTCATTTGTGGAAGTAATCAAATAAAACATAAAATATCTTATGATAATTGTTTTTATTACAAAATATAGTTTCACTCTTCTTACGTTATTTTTAAAACATCGCATGAAACTATGACTACAGACATTAGTGTTCAACAGTCATTTTGAGATAAATAAAGGAAGAGTAAAACACATAAAATTATAAATATGTTTCACAAAAGAAAACTAGAAAGAAAAATGCTTCATTCTTTCGCTGCTGCTGAGGTTCCGTAATAATGACATTACAATACTCGAAAACGTACGTTTTTCAAGCGGTACGAACAAGAAACTTCGAAAAAAGTTTTACTTTCAATTGTTTTTCAATGTTTTTAAAGAGGTGCTTTGCAAGTTTATGAAATTTACTCTAGTCAGCAGCATATTGCACTGAAACATTTCTGCCTACATAAAAATAGAGGGGGTGGGTAATTCTAAACGTTCTTGTGGATAGTTTTCAAAATATGACTTATCACTATACTAATCCATGATATTATCTGTTTTGCTTATGAAAATCTTTCGCGTTTTTGCGCGTGCGTTAATTTCGTCACAAATAGAGGGAGAAAAAGAAAGCAAAAACAAGTTGTTTACTTGCATGAAGTGTTGCTCAGCTGCTACCGAAAATCACGTTTGGTTATTTGCTGTTACTTAAACAATTTCTATTGGTGGAGTATTTTATTGTATTTAATGATTGGCGTTGAACAGCCCATTCAGTTCTGAGTTTACGACAATCAATATTCAATTCCTTAGCATTGTAATTTTGAATCCATCCCAGGACACAAAGGAACTCCTAGCCTTCATGGAGTACGTTTTGATGTAACTAACTCGCATTTGCTTTACATGGAGGAAAAAACTGCGAAAACCTTTTATGGTTAGCCCAACCGCAAGGGGATTATAACCCATGATCAGTCTATCACCGAATATACTTTGCGTTAGCACAGTGATCTTGTAAGCCGATAGCAGAATGCATATCAACCAGCCACCTCTCACATTCGAACCCGAGTCATCTCAATCGGAAGCGAGTGTTCTATACCCTGATCCACCAAGACTCAGTGGAGAATTGAGGAAACTATCTGATTTTCTCAATCTAATTCAAGCGAAACGTTCAATCGCGTGTGCCCTATTAGAAATGATTTAACTCACAGTTGCCTGTAACACTTGAGCATGGTGTCTGGAGGAGTTCTTGTGAGAGTTTGACAGTATTACAGCTTGTTAAGCTAAATTATGTTTTTTTTTCATATCCTCTCTTCGGAATGAAATAGTTCCCACTTATCATACGAGCATTTTGTAAGCAAACAGTAGAATTCATTTAAAAGGGTATGCGAAATAGAAGTTACAAATAAATCTAATAAAAAAAAAGTAAAAACCTCTAGTGAACTACTTTGTAGGAGATGAGACAAGGAATACTTAATTTTGTTTGATTGCAGAAGGAATCACGGATAAGTTAAAAGGTAATTATTAGAAAAACCAGCAAGTTTTATTGGGCAATCAAGGCATTAGGCGATTTTGATGTTCTTGTTTACTCACATAAACATTATAACTTTTTACTTACGTTTTAGAAATCATTTTCGATAAGAATTCAAAATAAATATTAAGGGTGCTGGGGTATATTAACATATCGGACATTTTGCAAACTGAAAACCGATAACAAGCTAAGCAGGGTATGATCTTACGTTATCATCCTTAGGAAGAAAAAAAGCTCTTATATGATTGCTGGAATAAAAAGGACAACAATAGGTCCTAAATCACGGCGCAGTCCAATTCCAGTTAGTGTACAGGTAGATGTGATCATTGATAGAAATACCTAAGTGGACAATCACTGTCCTTCATCAAATCGAACGTTTTCATGCACAAATATGAGATTATTCCTTGTGGCACGCACTCTCTGATGATCATCGGTCTATTGTCAAGTTGTACACCAAAGCGGGAAGACGAGATGAGTGAAGCAATATATTCTTCCCGGAAGAGTATATTGATCCATTCATCTCATCTTCACTAAGATACTCCTACGCTCACGTTCTGTAAACAGCACGGTGACTCCCTGTCATCTGAAGACAAACCATGGGTCTTTGAGTATACAAATCTGCATGATGGAGAACATTTTGAATCGAAATTCTGAAACCAAAAGACCTATGAAGATATAACAATGAAGTGGCTCCAATAGTGTGGTTTCTTCTGGTCGATAGTGCTGAAAACAGATCCTCATTTTGTTTTAATACTAAATACAACAAAAATAGTTTTGATAAGTGTTCAACCTTATCCTGAATTTAGGAGAACATTTCAGGATTCCAAAGTCTGGGAAGAACACTTCCCTACAACGGAGTGTGTTTGACCTGACTCAAAATGAAATTCAGCTTAATCATTTTCCTGCGAGCTGTTCACTTACTAATTACTCAACGCGTGTCAATGTTTTTTTTTGTCTACCCCATTAAAATAAATGCCGTTTTCCGCTTTCCACTCAATATCTAAAACGCGTAGTTTTCTGCGTTATAGGCAAAATGAGCACATTCCTAACATTATACTCTAATTGTTTTGAGCAGTGTACAAAAGATATTGATTAGAGAATACATTGTGTATGTTTATTTCATTATTATTATTTATTTTTTTTGCTTTATTCTTTCATTTTATTTTTGATAATAGCTCTTTATTTAATAAAAAAAACTATAAATTATGAAATTATAATAAATGTACTTTGAAATGTTTGAATGCTAACATATCCAAATATTATTTAATATGTTTTTTTTTTTTGGTTGGAGATCAAACTAAATTATTATTTAATTTATTACTACTAAATTATTTAAAAGTATATAGTATTATACTTTTTATTTCATTAGGGAAAAAATCTATAATGGATATAAATTCGAAATGTTTGAATACTAACAAATCCAAATACTATTTAATATGTTTTTTTGCTTAGAATAAACTCCTTTATTCCTTCTTTTAATAATTGCAATTCTTAGATTCTTATTACGTCTCTCTGTAATAGTAATATCTTATATAAACTTGAATATCTTTAAAATGTTATTTAATGTATATAAAGTTTCAGCGACTTTTGTATGGTAAATGATTTATTATAAGCAAAGTTTTAAGTTAGTGGCAAGAAAATAATTAATTCTTATCTTAATTATATTCTAAACAAAAATAAAGTTCTTCGATATTTGCATCTTTTTCTGAAAAAGCTTTTGGATTCAAGATATATTAATACTTTAAATTAATGATCTTGAAAAGAAAAATGACATATTTACTATTAAATATAGATATTTTTGGAGTTTTACTTATTTATTTATCATTTTTCATTCCAAAATACAATCATTTCTCATGATGTCCAAAATTGTTTACAAAAATTCTTCACTCCCAGCATTTAAGGACTTTTTTCCCCCTGCAACACAAATGTCGTAGCGTTGTTAAAATATAATAAATGTGTGAACTGGAAGGTTTCATAGATTGACGGGAAAATTATGTTCATTTTCTAGTATTAAGGAGCTGCTTAAATTGTTTTCTGGGAGAAAATTCTTAAGTGTCAAGGAACTTTCTCTAGGTTCGTCACATGAGAATGATAAAGAAAGCTGTTTCAAATATTATTTATAGCAATTTTAAATAAAATCCTAATTTTTTTTTTCTTTTTTTAAAGTTTTGCGAATGAATGCAATAATCTTTTGAATTGAACTAAGGTAGGGGAGAGTGGTATTAATTGCAACAGTTTTTACTTAATTATTTTTAACTAACAAAAAATCCAATATATTATTAGTATTAATTGACAGACGAGTAAAGTAGACAATCCTCTACTAGAAAAGAAATAAATACCTTATTTTAAATGTTATTATATTAGTTTTTAACTATTTTTGACAGTCGTGCGCTTGTTACAATTGTCCCCACTTACGGGGTCAATTGTAACAGTTCATAAATTCAACTAAAACATAGTTAATTATACATATTATCATAGTTGTGATATATTTTTTTATTGATCAAAATAGTAGTGATATTTTAGGAGTAAAAATAATAATGAGCAGAGACCTAAAGGGTTAAACTTTTAACTTTAAGGGGTTAAAAATTTTAATTTATGCTGTGAAAGGTGACAAATAAAATAATG
>NC_092207.1:73279828-73305241 GCF_043381705.1 Parasteatoda tepidariorum
CTATATGTATATTCATATAATTGAAAATATCTTTTGTGATGTAACTCTTTCAAAAGTACATAAAAATGGTTGCCAGCAGGGGTGTACATGTAGATATATTAAATACACCTTGTGCACCACCTTGGAACCAAATCTAGAACCCGACACTAGAAATGTTTGCTCTGTTACAATCGTACCATGTTACAATTGACCCCACTCTCCCCTATATTTCCAAGAAAAGAAGAAAAAACTGGATGTAAAATTAACATTAAAGAATCTAAACTTTTGACCCTCTCTCCTGGCTAGATTACGATGACGCATCCAAATACGTCAAGCATATTATATGTTTACTCGAAGAATATGCATGTTTGTGTCTGGTTCTGTAAACTCCCTACTAACAGTAAAATAACTTTGGCCCTCATTCGCCCAATATTCACGAATCTTGGCTCAATAATTGTTCAAAAGGCCGTTATTGTCCAGTATTGGCCCTATAAAGAAATATCGGATTCACACGATACTTTACAGCCATTTTGCAACCAATATCGGCCCTATATAAAATTGTCAGATTCTCCCGCTATTTTATATTCATTATTCAGCCAATATAGGCCCTATATAGAACCAATATTGAAAAAATCAGATTTCCCAATATAGGACACATATTGATTTTGGACACATTATGCAATTTGGAGCCCTATTGGCATATTTAGCAAAAATGAATTGGAATATTTGAGGTAAACCTATGGAACCATTAAGATTGGTTTTTAGTACGAGGAAATCCAAGCATTAGAATAAAAGTTATTTATATTAATATTTTTTTACTCACTGTGCGTAAGAATACTTTTCCTTTTAGAACTCAATTTATTGTTTATGTAAATGTAGTGCATTCTTTTAAAAAATTTAAACATAAAATTAAAGATGTGTGTCGGTCGATCACTGTAACCGTCATTCAAAGCGTTTAAGACCTAAAATTTTATTTCGTGTCCCAAAATTCAATTTGAAGGTTGATGGTGATCAAATGTGATGTTTCAAAAAACACGAATGATTTTTTTTACTGGTTTTTTGGCCAAAGAATATTTTCTCTTTATTTTTGCGCATTAAAGTCCATCTCTTTCAATTTTAGAATTCATCCCAGAATTTTGTTTTCATCATAAAAATCACACATTTGTCTTCAATACAAAGCCTTTTATTTTTTCTTAGGATATTTTTTCACATTTTCATAAAAAAAACTTAAAGAAAATTGAAAATTTAATTTTTCCTGACGTCAAACCTTGATTATAAGTTTTTCTTCTTTTGGAAACAGGAACAATAGAATTTTTTAAGCGAAAATAAATAAATAAAATTTTTTATTGGTAATAGATAAGTTCTTTTTTTTACGTAAAGTGAAATATTTTTTTTAACTATCTTGTGTATTTATTCCCTCTAATAACTTAAGACATAAAAAAGCTTTAAAGCTTAAATACCAGCAGTATTAGCGCGAACTGAATTAAAAAATACCAGACTATCCTATGTCTTAAAATCTATAGTTCGAGCAAAGCATTCTGACCGGATTGAGTAAGCTTTTCAGGGTGTTGGTGAGTGATAGCGAGCAGGAATCACAAATCCTTATTTCTAAAAATAAATATTAATGGTGGTGATTTTAGTTAAACCCGTATTTTATGGCCTAACATAATTAATGCCACAACTCCGCTTTTTTGAAAAATAGTTGCCTTCAATATCATGTTCAGACGGGACATTTCTTTCTTATTTTGAAACTAATAAAACTCAGGGTAATTTATTTTCTGATGAGACATTTCTTTTTTAAATTAAAAATAATGCAACTTTGAGTAATTTACGTTCAGACTATAGATTTCTTTCTTATTTTAAAATTAATTCAATTCCGGGTAGTTAATAATCAGACGAGATATTTCTTTCTTATTTTAAAATTAATACAATTTAGGGTAATTTATTTTCGGATGATACATTTCTTTTTTATTTTAAAATTAATACAACTCCAGATAATTTAAGTTCAGAGTAGACATTTCTTTCTTATTTTAAAATTATTATTTTAAATTCTGAATAGTTAATAATCAGACGAGATATTTCGTTCTTATTTTAAAATTGATACAACTCAGAGTAATATATTTTCTGATAAGACATTTCTTTCTTATTTTAAAATTAATACATATCCGGTTAATTTATATTCAGGCAAGACACTTCTTTCTTATTTTAAAATTAATACATATCCCGTTAATTTATGTTCAGGCGAGACATTTCTTTATTATTTTAAAATTAAGCTAAATCTGGTTACTTATACCGTTGT
The DNA here is from genome assembly GCF_043381705.1 of Parasteatoda tepidariorum. Classification (NCBI taxonomy): domain Eukaryota; kingdom Metazoa; phylum Arthropoda; class Arachnida; order Araneae; family Theridiidae; genus Parasteatoda; species Parasteatoda tepidariorum. The sequence continues at coordinate 73,282,107 of NC_092207.1, forward strand.
ACAAAAAGCGGAAAAATATCAAATAAAAAAAATCATTTGACTTTAATGTTCTATATAAAAGAAATTATCAAGAAAGACCTTTATATTCATAAAATTCCTTTATATGTATACATGAGCTTTGTATAAAACAAAATAAAAATTTGACTTAAGACAACACATTTAAGAACTAATTTTTATATTTCCTTCAAGAAATGTATGCATTTAAAATAGAAAAACACAGCCTTAAGCAGCAGGTTTTGTTATTAACTAATTTCTAATTTACTATATCTTGCATAAAGTTCAACGAAAATGCTAATGATGCAAAATCTAATTAAATGTTCACAGAACAAAAGTAATCAACAATTCATTTAGATCTTTTAATTCTAAATTATTCTAACTTTTAATTTTAACTTCATAAAATTGTAAGAAAAAGTTTTATTTTAGAATTTTAAATTGATTTGTTAAAGATTTTATCTTAACATTTTTTTTTGCAAACAAACCTTGTCTGAAAACTTTTAGAGAAACGCCTTGAACAAAGATCAAACTTTCTACCCATTTAAGCTCAATTAATTTAGTTTATGGTAATGTTTTGTTAAATAGTTATGTTTTGGCTCAAGATTCAAAATTGGCACTTTGAGTATTTTTTAAGTATTTATTTTCAGTATTTTAACTTCTCTAGAATGACATTCAATGCATTTAAACAGAGCTTTATCTGAATGATGCTCTTCAAACATTTAAAACTTCGGCCATATATTGTGTCAAATTCTTTAAGCTCGATATACATTTCATTTGTATATCAAATTATTAGACTCATTTAATAAATTACTTTATAATAAATTTCACTATTCTGCAATTGTTGTTGTCGTAGACCATAAAGGCAAGTCTGCCATTGTTCTTGATTTCTAGTGGCGCCATCTATGGCGAGAAATTCGACTTCTGCCACACTAATACGTTACACCTGTTTATAGGGAGGACTCATTCATACATCAATTCATGCATCAGGCGATTCTTTTGTTACGTGTGTTACTTTTACACGACATATTTCAACTTTAACACTCATTATAATAAACTTTATTAGATTTTTTTTTCTTCTTAATTTTTTGTTAAATCTACATGCGTTTTAAGTTTGCAAAAAGAAGAATGAAAGTACAAATTAACTTGATGTTGAAAGAAAAAATTCGGAAATTTTGCTACGTGTGTTACTCTAAAAGTGAAAGTTAGACATTTGAAGCTTTGAATAAATTTAATTAATTCTGTGAAGTGTAAATGTATAAAATTAAGATATTTTCCTCTATAGAGAGATACCTTTTCCAATTATTTTCCTCAAATATTGCAATTTGAGTTTACAAGCATGTGCGTCAATAATGTAAACGATATAACACACATCTTGTTTTAATTTCAGATATAGGCGCTCTACTAACTAACTGACTATTTGTGTGCCACAATCTGTGCATCGATGCATGTTATTCAAATATCTAGAGATACTTATGCATAGCTTTTATGGTTTGTATTTCCGTTGCCATGGATTGATCTTTTCAATTAATATCTTTATTTCATTTCGGCTAATATGTAATATGGAAAGATAGTTGAATTAGGCATGAGTTGATTGATTAGCTTTGCGAACAATACTGTATAACAAATCAACTTTTTTATCAGCACTAATAAATTGATTCTACCTTTTGCATTGCACTAAAGATTTTGTACTACACACCTATCCCATACAAAGAACTTCTCCCATATAATATAATAAAATATTTTCGAAATGAATTTCTTTTTTATATTTTAATTGAAAAAAGATGAAATAATTCAATTGTATATTTATTTTTAAATTCTGAACTTGTCTCATCACTGTAGAGGATTTCTGTTACTTCATCTTCTGAAGTCAAATCATTCTGAAACAGCTTCTCAATTAGTCTTAAAATAAAAGTGCAGAAATTATTTTTACCTTTGATTTTTGTATCGGAAAATATTGTAAATGCAGAACAAGTATTGTCTAGAAGAACAGCTGCAGTGAATAATTAAACAGAGACTCGATAGCATAATGTTGATTGAACCTTGTTTTAATATTCACCAACTATAATTAGATCCAAGATTTCTTTTACTTGATTTACTTAAATACTTTTACTGTCACCATGTATTGTCCTAAACTTGATTTCATCCTTTCAGTAAAAGAAATTTTTTTTTATGATATTTGTATTGATTCCAAGTGGTACAGTAGCACTGCTTTTTTCTGTCGTAAAGCCAGAAATTATGAAAACGAAACTGAATGTTCAGGATGCAAAACTGACAAAAAGCAGTATAAGCTTCTCTGAAATATTATTAGATAGTGCATTCCTTCTTTCTGTCCTCATTAATTCAGCTTTTGTTTCAGTCCAAGCTTAGTATAAACAATCTCGCTTCTGAAGCAAAATTCATTTAACTAGGAGGCTCCGCCCCCTGCTCGCTAACGCTCGCCAACCCCCGAGAATTGCTACGCAATCCTATGTGGTTCACGCCGTGAACCATGGCTCGCTGCGCTCGCTCGCCAATGAACACAATGTTCTAGCACAAAGACATAATATATTATCATCAAAGACATAGTATTTTATCATCAAAGACATAGTATTGTACTTATGTAGAAGAATTCTACCAATGTTCTTATTGGCTTTTAAAAAAGTATATTAGCTATTTAGATTGTACATGGTGAAAAAATCAAAACATTAGCTAAATAAGAAACATATTAGCAAAATAAATTATCAAATATTGCTTCACTAATATTCTGCATTTTAAAGCGTGAAAATTCAATGCATAAATAAACGCGAAATATAAAAAAATTCAATGCATTCAATACAAACACTTAAACGTTTTTTAGACGTTTAGGTAGCTCCCAGTAGAAAAATATCAATTCAACAGCGGCCTTTTAAAGCATTCTCACTTCAATTAATTAATTAATTCCTAATTGAGTTTAAATTAAATATTGTCATGTTTTTAGTGCATGAATCTGAATTGAACAACCTGATAATGCTCACTCTGGTTATTGTTATCTGGTTGCTCACTACGTGCTCTTGCGCGCCGAATCCAATCAATTAAAAATGAAAACTGTTGCCAGCGCGAGAAAAGAAATATCATCGGTTTTATTGATACATACATACATACGTACGTATTAGCGTTTTATATAATACTAGGAGGCTCCGCCCCCTGCTCGCTAACGCTCGCCAACCCCCGAGAATTGCTACGCAATCCTATGTGGTTCACGCCGTGAACCATGGCTCGCTGCGCTCGCTCGCCAATGAACACAATGTTCTAGCACAAAGACATAATATATTATCATCAAAGACATAGTATTTTATCATCAAAGACATAGTATTGTACTTATGTAGAAGAATTCTACCAATGTTCTTATTGGCTTTTAAAAAAGTATATTAGCTATTTAGATTGTACATGGTGAAAAAATCAAAACATTAGCTAAATAAGAAACATATTAGCAAAATAAATTATCAAATATTGCTTCACTAATATTCTGCATTTTAAAGCGTGAAAATTCAATGCATAAATAAACGCGAAATATAAAAAAATTCAATGCATTCAATACAAACACTTAAACGTTTTTTAGACGTTTAGGTAGCTCCCAGTAGAAAAATATCAATTCAACAGCGGCCTTTTAAAGCATTCTCACTTCAATTAATTAATTAATTCCTAATTGAGTTTAAATTAAATATTGTCATGTTTTTAGTGCATGAATCTGAATTGAACAACCTGATAATGCTCACTCTGGTTATTGTTATCTGGTTGCTCACTACGTGCTCTTGCGCGCCGAATCCAATCAATTAAAAATGAAAACTGTTGCCAGCGCGAGAAAAGAAATATCATCGGTTTTATTGATACATACATACGTACGTATTAGCGTTTTATATAATATAGATAGATAATAATTAAGCTCCTCTGAAATACTTAGTAGTAAACCTTTTACATCATTATCAATATGATTTAAAAGTTCAAGTCTAACACAGATACTACAGCAATTTTCTTTCTTTTCAAAATAGGTTAATTTTTAAATGATATGCGAACTGATTTTCTTAATGACTTAGGTCTTGAATAGAGCTTATTTTTTAGAGTTTTAAAATTCAATATTATGTTATGATTATTCAACTTATATACTCTTTTATTCTTTTATCTTGTATTTGCATTTTCACCCCTTTTTTGCTACTTTGGTGCTATGCTGCTTCTTCCCAATAACACTCATTTTATTTACTTTTTCTTTCTGTAAGAATTAAATTATTTCATTTTATTGCCTTTGAAATGCAGGATCCGTTGCTTTCTTCTTTTTTCTCCAACTTCTTATTCTTTTAGCTCCAAATAATGACACTATTTTAAACTTATCCATTTTGGAATATTTTAGAAAATGCAGTCGAAATATTCTACTTAAACATAAACATATATGAAATAGAAGTTTAGCAATACAACTTCCAGAAGTTTCAAAATTATCGTCTCTTTATGCTGCTTTTGTTACGTGTGTTAATTTGAATAAAATTAATTTTTAAATTATAACTATTAGCAGTTTTAATTCGAGAATTTTTTCCTTTGAATATCTTTCCTTCTTAATTTATAAAACAAAAAATTGCAAAATTTTCTATCTTACTGAAGTTCTTACAGAAAAAAAATGCAAAATTATGTTATGTGTGTTACTGGGAAAATAAATCATCTTGATTAATCAATTTTTAATCACTCAGAAAAATTTTCAAGCTAACAAAATATATAAAACAAAGATAAAAGAATAAAATAGTAATATATATTACTTAAAAACTATTTTACTGCTCGTTACTATTTTCAGAACTCCATTAGAATATAACATAACAAAGTAGAGAACTCCTGTAAAAATTTAGTATGTCCCATCTTTTCTTTGAATTTAACTAAATATTTTTTATAACTTAAAAGAATATCTTAACTATTTGAAAAAGTAAATTTTCTAGATACCAAAACTCTGTCTTTTTTTTATTTTACAATTTTGTACAATTTTGTACGATTTTACAATTTTGAATATTTAGTCACTCAGGACCACTTTTCGTGGAATCGCCCCATCCACAGATCGTAATTTTTACCTGAATGAGACAGCCATCAATCTCCAGTTCAGTACTCTCAGAGGTATAATTCGCTATGAGAACATGGAGGACTTCGTGACCCGGCAGGTTTAACGTGCACCAGTCACCATTTACTACACAGACAGTCTTCAGACGGACGAATTCGAACTCCCGTTCGCGAAGACGTCAGACCAGCAACCTGCCAACCACGCTATCCTGGCCCTACTGTCCTGCTAAAATATTAATTTGGCAAAATAAGTGGTGCTCAATCGTTTATTTTTTAATAATAATATCATGCAGCACAAAATTAAACACACATAAAAGAGAAATCGTACCTCTCCCAAAACATATCTTCTCTGATTTCTGAAGAAGCATTCTATATAGAACACTTTAGCGAATAAATTGGGAAACCGCTTTCCCTCTGAGATCGACATAGAAGAATCAGGTCACTGTGTACTGGCGTTATATTTTAATTTTAGTTAATCGATTTCACAAGTTTATCTTTTGAGCATCTGTGTAAAGATATAACAGAAATACGTTATTGTACAGTGAACAAAAAAATAAACGGACCAACCTGAATAACTTTTAATCCAACGATCGGATATTCACGTTCTAGGACTCAATCCTAATGGTTCGAGAAGGTAACCTTAAATATGCTAATTAATGAGTGAAGACGATAGTTTAAGTTATGAAATCAGGCACAAAAAAGTGTTTTCTCTGAATAAACATAACTTCTTTTCGACGAATTCAGATTTCTAACCCCCAAAATATAGGGGGCTGCCGCAACCTGGGGAATATGATCCCGATAGTTTGGTCAGGAGATCTCTCCTAAGTTTGAACCCCTTAATGTTAATTTTACTTTTTGCGTATTGCGCTAGATCTCGAAAACTTTTTAAGCGAATTGTAAAAGATTTGCGCACAATTATGAAATTCATTTATCTAAAGATAATTCCATGCAAAAAATAGCTTTTAGTGAGTATTTATATATTTTTATTATTTTATTTAATAATGGTTAAAAATTTTAAATTCTAAGGTATACAATTTCCTGCATCATTTTAAAGCATTTAATTTTATATAGCAAAATACAAAATTTGAGCAGAATCGGTCGAATAGTTCCTGGAAGATCAAATTTTAAGTATCTGACATTTTTGAAATTTAATTTCTCAAGAACTATTCGACCTATTTCTCGCAAATTTTCTATTTTGCCATGTAAAAATACATTCTTTAAAATCCTGCAACAAATTATATACCTTGCAATTCAAAATCTTTCCGACCATTCTTAAATAAAATTATGAAAAATAATAAGCATTTACTAAAAGTTATTTTTGCATGGAATTATCTTTAAGCCAATGGCCGCGGGTTCGAATCCCGCTCTGGGCATGGATGTTTCTCTCTCTTGTGTTGTCCTCTGTGATGAGTGAATGTGGCCCACCCTATGAACGGACTTGTGGCAGTAAGGCGTAGGCAATGTTACTCGCATCCGTGACTTTGGCTCACAGGTACCCACTGGGTAACGCGAAGTGAGTAACAACTCTGGCATCTTCTAAGGCGAAACGAATAAAGTTCAGTGCCTGCCATTCGAAAAAAAAAATCTTTGGATAAAGGAATTTTTTATGGCATAAATGCAAGTGACGTAATGTGGGTATCTCGATCCTGATTGGATGTTGAAACGTGGCATTTGCTTACGTTAGCAACTGTTCTTTCCATGCTATTTGAAAAGGTCGTCAAGCATCAATTCTCTTAAATGCTACATTCTACTTTCTTCCACAAAGATTTCAATTCTTTCACTAAATATTTCTTACTTAACAATTATTTCTTACTTAACAATTATTTCTAACTTACAGTATATTTTACTTCGTAATATTTCTTACTTAACACAAAGAGGAGCATGAAGCCATGTAGAGCATTAAGTAACTAATTATGCATCGAAGTTGCCAGGTACACAAAACAAAAATATTAAACTTCAAGCAAATAATAAAATTTTTATAATTTGTTTTCTTAAAACTTCTTTTATTCCCAATTAAATCATGAGAAATGATAATTTAATAGAATTTCTTCTTAAAATTCGTTATCGATGGTGCACAGCTAACTCAAGTACGGTTACCAACATTCCACCTTCACTGGAATCGATGATGGTTTCTATATTTTTTACAATCCTCGAAATGGATAAGTATTTAGTATTTTTTATAGAAAATTAAGCTTAAAAAAACTTATTCTTGGAGAATTGAAGTGTGGTAGTTAATAGTGGTAGTTACGCTACGCCACAAAACTAGTTGCTACCATTTTACTTAAATGTTATAGCAATCGTAAGTCTTTCTTAATGAACTAATTCTTTTTTCACTCATTAATGGTAACATTTCTTCAACAAAAATTAACCATATATCTTAATTTATTTACTTTAACTTCTAAAAATTGTGGTGAACGAATGCTAAACTTTATGTTACCGCTCGTCCTTAATTAAGACCGTAAAAGATGATAACGTTCATCTCATTATTAGACTATAATTCTACATAAATAAGGGAGATGTAAATTCAAGATAAAATCTAGGGTTAAATAACTTCTGGTACTTCTGTTAACTTACTAAGAGGTTAAAGAAAATTGAACCTTGAAGCCAAAAAAATTCAAAACATGTAAATTCAATACATGTTAAGTACAGATATAGTCAAACTAGAGTTTCAGTTTTCTAAATTAAAACCTCCATCAGTGTCTAACAATAACTTTCCTCAGTGTTCCTGTTTCGAAAAACGAAACTATAGTATGTCCAATCCTTTACTTTATTTTCAATTAATACTCCCTTTCGATTCAGTCTACGTAGTACAAAGTATACCATATCCTCGTTTTGTATGGAAAAAAACTCCTTTTAAAACCTATACAAGTATATTTAATTTAATCATGAATTAATATTAGAAAATATCTTTTTAATATATTTATTTTAAAAGCTTTCATATTTAAAATTCAAGTTGAATGCAAATTTTAAAATACAACTGAATTATTAAATCGTTACTTCCGTTATATATTGCACAAAAAGAAGCGAACACTAAAAATAATTATTTTTTAAAAGAGCTAGAATACATATTTTCAAATAACTTCAAAGCTTGAGTTTTAAAACTTTTATTTTTAAAAATACTTACAAAATTAAAATCTAGTGCCGGTGACTCAACATTAGATCAAATTGAACGGATCTAGAATTCACACAGTCGTGAAAATTCCACCTGCAGTTTCTATTGATTTATATGTCCGATGATTCCCGCTCTTACTTAAGTTTCATTATTGTTTTTGAGCTTTAACCTATTTTCCTGTCTTTTTTAGGGCACGGTTATTTGTTTTAAACATGAAGTCTTAATTCCGAAATTTCCTCCTTCTTGAGCATAAGCAAGTCATAAGCAATCCATTACCAAGTCGTAAATCGGTATTGGTGAAAATCACCGATACTTTTCTAAATGCGAAAATTAATGATTAGTTAATTTTCACTCTAAAAGATTGATTTTACACTCGTGTGAAAGTTTCTCAAACCGCTTTGCTTCTAAATGTGATTTATTTACGTTCCTTTCCTCAATTTGATCATTCCTTATTTTAGTATTTAGTTGTTGATTTGAAAATATCAAATGGCAGAACAGTAGAATTATTTAGGATATTACTTGTGCTCCAACGCCCGCTAACCTCGTTAGCCGGATTAACCGTTGTCCGGGCGATATCACGAGGAGGTGAGGTCAGCAGAGGTGTTGTTTTGTGGGAACTTTACGAGAGTCTTCAAGCGAAATAGTTGCCAGAAAGCTATTCGGCTGAGAATAGCATGTTGCATAAAATAATATTATTACACTCAATGGGCATCATGGGTTTCTTTCTTTTTCTTTCTCTTTTTTTTTTGGAAAAATTTTTTTTTTNAAAAAAAAAAAAAAAAAAAACACTCAAAATTACAAAGACACTAAAAAAATTACAAAGGTACTTTGGCACAAAAATTAGAAAGTCATTTTTTGTGTCAAAGTCATTTTTAATACCAGTCATTTTTAATGTCAGTCTAAGTCATTTTCCTGTCAGCTTTTATTTTTCTTCTTTTCAAGATCACACCATCGAACAATACATCCTTGAAGGATCCAGCACTTTTAATTCGATTAGAAAACTTTGGCTCCTCCTCTTCACCGGAATCTCTATCTTTGGCTGCATCAATTTTTTTTCCTCCATCAATTTTCGCACAATGCGGCTGGGTGGTGCAGTTGGTTTGTCGTCGGCCCTCTGAGCCCAAGTCTGCGGGTTCGATCCCCGGCCCAGACACCGGATTTTTGGTATGCAGAAAATCCTCAGCGACCATGTCGTATGATTATGCGCCATGTAAAAGATCCCTGGAGTGCCTTATTGGCTCTTGGCATTTCCGTCATTCTCGGTGCTGCCATCTAGTGTGGCAGAAACTAGACGTCCAAATTAACATGACCAACGGTATCTCACCCATTCTGGTGGTCCTGAAAGAGTGGATACCACCTCTGGAGAACGCACTAGGTCTGCTCATCGGCAAGACCGATTGTGCAGTTCATTGGAAATAAAAAAAAATTAAAAAAATATTCGCACAATACATTTTGGAATGAGCTATACCAGCACTTCCAATTCTGTAAAAAAGCTTTGACTCCACCTCGTCGCCAAAATCCCTGCCTTTTCTCCCACAAAAACTTTTTATTTCATCCATGTTCGAACAATGCATATTAGATGGAGCTATGTGTGCACTTCCAATTCTGTAAACAAATTTTGTCTGCTTCTCGTCACCAAAATCACAATTTTTTTTTCCATCAAAGTTTTTCTCTCCATCCTTATCAAAACAACACAACTCAGAAAGAGCTATGCGTGCACTTCCAATTCTACAACAAATCTCTGGCTCCTCTTCTCCGCCAATACTATTTTTTCTTGCTCCTTTTTTAGGAACACCATTCAATTTCTTGTTATTAAATGAAATTTCAGTTATTATTATTTTAAAATAAATTCCTTTTGCTCTAACAATTTTTTTCTGCTGAACCGCAATAGCAATAGATATTTAAATGGCTTAAAGATATCGATATTCATTTTTAATTTTTAGGGAATGCTTCTAACAAAAATAATCATATTTACAATTAGTTATTACACAGTACTTACACATAAATTTTAAAAAATAACATATTAATATATCAACATCTAAATGAACAATACTTTTAAATAAATTTCTACCAAAATAAAAAGTTTAAATTAGTTTCAAAAATTTGCAGAGCTGTGATGAAAATATTAATGGCGATGGGAGATGCTTAAGTTAGAAAAAGAAACAGAGAAAGTGTGAAAGAATATATATACATAAAAACGTTACATGATATGTCAATTTATTTCAATTATTGAAATATATTTTTTATTAAGACTTATGTTTGAAACTGACGTATAGTGAGTGCAGATTTATGCTTAAAATAATGTACATAATTTTTTGTTTTATCTTGTAGTTGACTAAATTGAATGAACAAAATAGATGTTACTTACAGTTTTTTACGAATATACCTGAAAAATCTCGAGAAAATTCTCGCCATAATCAATTAAAGCGTGAATCTCAAAAGAGAAGGTGAATAAAAATTGCTTAACTCACTCAATAGCTTTTTAGAAAGTGAATTCTTTCATTATTGCGCGGCTTATATATATTTTTTGCATTGTTTAGTTTCTTTAAAATTTTTATTCATTGTTAATTGTTTGAAACAACAAAGAGAATTTCAGTTGTTTAGAGTCTTTTGAAACAAACTACTCTGTTTTTGGATAGAAATCTTAACAATAAATTCACAAACATAATTCTTTAAATGTATGTGTTTTTTTTTCTTTATGAAAAAATATAATATGTATATTAGTTCCTTGAAAAAAATTAAATTAAAAAAATATTTAAATTCTTTAAAGATAGAAAATCTGTAAGAAATGCATACGTATTCATAAGTATTATTATATCCCAGTACCTTTAGAACAATTTTCATTGATAAAAGTAAAACATAAAATTTTTTGGTTGCTTTACATGCAGATTTCGTACAAAATCAGTATTAAATTTTCAAAAAACAGTTTTAAACACAAACTTTTTAAAAAAATCTTTTTATTTTTGAATACTTTTAAAAGAATTTTGTATAATGATTATCTTCATCGCTACTAGAAATCTGTGCATTCAATTGCATACTATAAAACATGCGAATATTTTCTGTGGTAACTTGTGTGCAATACTGAAGAAAAAAATAAAATAAAAATTAACGAAGGCACAGATTTAACATTCTGTATAAATTTAACAACTTTCTGAACATGCACATAAGTATACTTGGATTTAAAAAAAAGTTCACGTCAAAGCCTTAACTTTAATAGGAGAAAATCTTTGGATATTCAAATAACATGCAAATACCAAAATATCACCTATCTATCTATCATCTATATAAAATTATGTATGTGAAAAAGCACTTCAGTTCCCTGACTCAATTTTAAATATGATTCAATCTTGATAGTTCGAGAGCCTAACTTTAAATATGCAAATTGAGATGATATTTTAACTTATAAAATCAGACACAAAAACGTATACTTTCTCTGTAAAAATTTATTTCTTCTGAGTATTCGAATTTTGGACCCTCAAAATATTACTTGCAATCTGAGAGAAACTGGGTCCCAATACTTTGATAAGAAGAGTGGTAAAAAATCTGAACCACTTCAATGTTAATTTAATTTATTTTGCATATTCGCCATCTCAAAGAAGTCGTATTTTTTAATTTTCATATCTCAGGAACTATAATCTACCTTGAAAGTTCGGATTTTGTCATTTAAAACTTCTTAGATTAAATTGCTGTAAAACTACGATAAATTATTTTTACTCAATATAAAATAAATAATAAAATGATAATAAAAAAAATGAAAAATTTTAATCAATTATTTCTCACGTGGAACTATTTTTAAATAAGCATTTTCTTTATAATGGTGTGCAAACATTTCTTAGATCACTACATTAGTTCAAAAGTATTAACGGCTACCTCCTATATTTTGAGGATCAGAAATCTCAGCTCATCGAAACAAAAGGTATGTTTATTCAGAGAAAGTACGTTTTTGTGTCTGATTTCATGTTTTAAAATATCGTCTGAACTTGTTAGTTAGCATATTTGAGGTCACCCCCTCCAGCCATTAAGTTTGAGACCTTAAACGTGAATATCCAATCATTAGATCAAAAGTTATTAAGGGTGGTCCATTTATTTTCTTTCACCCTTAATCACCCTGAATAACTTTTGTTCCAATAATCGGATTTTCACGTATTACGTGTCAATCGTAATGGTTCTTAGGAAGACTTTAATTAATATTTCGAGTTTAATTTCTGTTTTAAACAAAAAAGTTTAAGTTGCAGTTGAAGAAGTTAAAGAAGTTGTAAGGAGTTAAAGTTGCAAAATCAAAAAGGTATCAACATGAAAAACTTTCGTTCTAATGGTCGGATTTTAACGTACTAAGTGTCAATCTTAATGGATCGTGGGATGACTTTAAATATGCTAATTAATTAATTCTAGCTATTAATTAAGTAGTAAAATCAAAAATATCCCTTTCGGAATTTTTGCCGAATTTTTGCATGATAATTTAGGGTTTACTATTATTGTAAGGAAAAGTAAAATTTTGGTAAGCAAGCGGCAATATTACAAATACTTATTCTAAACCCCAACACTTTGAATATTTATAAACCATTGTAAACAGAACCAAAAGATAAAGTTTTCTTTGATTTTTACTCTCAGAGTTATGAAATTATATCTTCTTTCAAGTTTTTTCATATTTCAATTCTTCAGGCAACTATCAAATAGTATTTATCTAAGCTCACGATTCATTTTCAAATTTTACCTCCTTTTATTCCTCCACATGAATACCTTTTATTTATTATTTTTAAGTATTCTTTCTTGGCACTTCATAGTTTTATAATCGAAAAAACTTCCTATTCCTCCATACTTGGAATTCCAATTTTTTCATCCTTTAATAAATCAATAATTTGCATATCTTTCCTTCGAAAAAACTCGATAAACTTTATTTCTTTCTTTCAATGTACATTTATTATTGGAACTTATCGAATCGAATAATTTTCTTTTCTACTGAAGCATTTTTCTTATGTTACTACTAGCATTTTTAATAAAATTTTATTTTTGTTTTATCTTTAAATTATTTAACTGCAATTCATATAAGTTTATAATAAATATTATTTTAATTTATATTCTGTATGATTAGTTTTTTGCACGTTAATATGTATAATTTCCACAAATTTTTCTAAGTATTGCTCGTTCAGAAATCGGTAAATTATTTAAAAGCTTTTTGTGTCCCAAGTCTCGTAGCCATTTTTTATAAAGTTTAAAGTTAGGAAACATTTCAATTTCACTGTCCGTTTCTATGTCGTCTAGCGCAAATTTTCGAGCAAAAATTAGTTCTGCACTGAATTCAAAAGAACGACCCGAACGAGGTGCGTCATTGAGGTTAAAATCCCGATCTTTAAACTTGGTATACCAAGTGAATTGTAAACTAGATTTCTGATTCTTAAGTAAAAAAAGCTAATACAAATATCTTTTAAGGAATGAAATTATCTTCATTGACAACTTTAGTAGTATTTTATAGGATTTCTCTTGTCCCACAATGGGATATTTGCAAGTGACGTAGTTTGGATATCTCGTTCCAATATGATTGTTAAACACGGCATTTGTTTACATTAGCAATTGTTCTTTCCACTCTATTTCGAGTAAGCCCATCAAGCATCAATTCTTTTAAGTGACATATTCTATATTTTTTTTCACAAATATTTAAATTTTTTCACTATATATTTCTTACTTAACACAAAGACAAGCATGAAGCCATGTAGCTGCAACTAATAATAAACTAAACTGCAAACAAACTAATTATGCATCGAAGTTGCCAGGTACACAAAACAAAAATATATTTCATGTTTACCATAAAATACATAAACAAGTAATAAGTCCTATATAATAAAAGACGTAGACGAGACAAAGTTATTTTTTAATGAATCCGATATGCGATATGACCTTGTATTTAATTAACTTACGTTAATTAAAATAATAACTTATGTGGAGATATATAGCTCGACTTTAACACGCCATCTTGTTTATAAACAATTGGGTATAATATAAACAAAACATAACTACTTCCACTTAGTAGGAATAACATTTACCATGACGCAATGCTAAATTCTATGCCACTATCCACATAAATCAATTATTAATCAAAAATCGAATATCAATTACTTTTCTTTATAATGCAATAAAATCTTTCGAGCAGCTATTTAAACGATCAAACACTTCGTTTGTTTATTTGTGGCTTGAAGTTAGGCTCGCAGAAAATGCCGTTCATGGGTTAAATTTAGTAGGAATAACACAACCTGTGACGTAGGCTATAGTATACCCAATCAGCTGGAGCTGATGTCATGTGTCTGTGTGTCAGTGCTCGTCTTCTCGAGTTCCAAATATCCAATTCGAGAGTGAACTCACCAAAAATTTCAATGCGTAATGAACTTAATAAAAAAAGAATTCTAAAATTTATTAAACAGCAGCCGTCACCATAGCAACGCATGCAATAACAACGCATGCGCACTGCTTGCTGCTATTTAACACCAAGCAAGTGTACTATTGCATCAAGCAAGTATTCTTTGAACTAAAGCATTCTTTACATACACAGCACAAATGCCACTAGCATTTTTATGGATTTAAAATTTTGTCTGAAAGTTAAAAAGAGGAGGTGTCAAAAATTTCTCTATTTAACATTCCATTCTTATGATCTAAAAATTGACTTAAATTAACTCGAATAAGAAAAAATTATAGATTCCGATCGTAGACATTTAATGACATGCGGAATTTCAAACTTTAAAAAATTAGTTACTAACTCATTATTATTGTTCATCAATAGTTTAAGAGTTTAGAAAAAAGTAAAACCTATTATAATCTGTTCAGAAGCACACGAAGAAACAGCTCATAATCGGGAAGAGACCCAGCGGCATATGAAGGAGATTTCGGAGCATTGGTTCTTATACAATTTTAATTCTGATTCTGTGCTTTAACTTCCTTAGAAACTTTTTGAAACATTTACGTGAGCCCCTGTTTCAAATAACTTTTCTATATTTGTACATTTTGATTAAAAATAGACTAAAAATTTCATTTAAAAAAACTATTGCTTTAAGAGAGAAACTGGTTGCATATTTGAAATCTGTGACAAGTAAATATCCAAGATTCATTAAAAAATCTCATGCAACAAAAAATGAAAAAAAAAATTCCCCCTGTGTAATTCGTTTGTTAGCTTCACTTGTAAATATTTTGTTCTGTAAACTTCGAAAACGAAGTTATTTAGCAATATTTAGTATGTTCTTTTGAAATTCGAAAACAAAGAGTATAATTTTTTAAACCAAACATAAGAGCAGGGCCTTTTACATTTTAAGGGTTCACTTCAGACAGAAAAAAAAATATTACTTCATGCTAAACTACTGAGATTTTGTCTAGAATTTCTTTACTTAATCAACAAATATTTAATATTTTTGAATATTTTTGTTTATTTTAATTCGTAAGATAATATTTGAACTTTTAAACCTCTTTTAAAGATTTAAAGTTAGTAATAAAAATATTTTTACTTTCAGCTTTTGTAAGTTTTAAAAACACTATTAAACTTACGATTTAGAATATGGTAGAAAGTTGGAGAATATTTCACTTCATGAAATATATTTAAAAAATGTAAATATTTACTGAATAAATGTTATTTACAGAAAATTTCCAGGCATACAATTATTCTAACTAGAAGGTAGTAAAATCGTTTTTCAATCTGATGTCCCTTAATGGTATGAATCACCAACTTTAAAGAAAAATACGGTTCTATTATGAATAGTTCTAAAACTAAAATTCCTTTACTTTTTCAATTTTGCAAAAACCAAGATGTTAACCTTATAAAAATTTTATTAAGCACAGCGTATTACACTTAAAGACTACTATATAAACAAAATAATGCATAAAGTTTAATTACATAGTTTAAAACTTACATAGAATACATACGAAATCGAAAATGCTTACTTTATGAAACTTTAATAAAACATACCTCATTACTCTTAGAAATTAAAACTTACATAGAATAACAGAGAAAGTTCAATTACATATAGTAGAACTTACATAGAATAATGAAGAAAGTTTAATTACATATATTAAAACTTGCATAAAATATATAAGAAAACCGACATATTTACTTTATTATTTCTCTTAACAAAATACCGTATTTCTCTTTCTGCTTAAAACTTACATTGAAATAACTCTCGTTGCTTGAGAAAATTTTAAATCCTAATTAAAGGACGAAAACTGAGTTCTCGAAAATTTACGAAAGCTGAGCTTCATAAACTGCGAAAGGTTTCCTTTGGCAAAGAAAGGATTAATGACTCTTGAGTTGACTTCGTGCTGATAATATAGCCTAAATAACAAACAGCTATTTTATTTATTAATAAGTAAATATGTTGCTTAAGAATGACACACACACACACACATATATATATATACAGTAAAACCTTTTTTTGTGCGGTAGATAGGGACCGCATAAAAGAAATCGCACAAAAAAAAATTCGAAAATTTTATAAATTCTGACATGTAATAAACAAGTTTGTACGATATATCACCAAAAACTTTTTTTATGCGGTTGATAGGAACCGCATAAAAAAAGTCGGACTCAGAAAATACATCAATGATTTATGAAATAGATGAGAGAATGCTTTCAATAAAATTAAATAATTAAATTAGACCTAAAGAAATTTTAAAAATATTTAATTCTTCATTGTACATATACATGGAGAAGTTTTCAAACTATACTTTAAATAGTTTGCCGCTACTCGTCGTAATCCAAAACGCGCATCTTCTTGTAATGAATTGGTTGAAAATCGCTGTCGTCGCTTGAAGATAGGGTTTCAATTGATTTGTTTTTTGGTACCATAAAGTCAGTGATCAGTTTTTGTGACGACGGTCGACTGGTCAATTGCATGTAAACGTCACGATAGCGAGACATGCATGATCTCAGTTCTTTTTGGAATTTTAAGCGTCTTTCCACATTTTTATCTATTTTAAGAAAATGCGTTTCCAATTTTTTCGAAATCTGGATCCCTGCATATATTTTATCTGCTGTAATAGATTCCGGTTCTTCTTGTCCATTTTCATAATCTATCAAACTATTGATAATGTCACTATCGTCCACAGTTTGGTCCTCAATCATCTCGTCCAAGTCATTAACGCCGAAAGAATCAAAGCCTTCTCCGCCGATGTTATGTGCGAGCGCACTAATTTCAGATAATAACGTTGACGCGTTTTCGGTGACGTTTCGATTAATTACACATTCAGGCCAGATCGCTTTCCAGCACGAATTTAATGTGTGTTGTTTGATTTGCCCAATTGCTGCAATAATATGGTGTATGCAGTCTAAAATTGAGAATTCTTTCCAAACTTCAGTCAGGTTTAGTTTATCGCTCTCCAGCTTTTTCAAAATGTAGCTGAAAGTTAATTTGATATAATGTTTCTTAAAATTTGCGATTATGCCCTGATCCAGTGGTTGTATAAGGCTAGTCGTATTTGGTGGTAAAAACACTATTTGTACATTAGGATGTTCTATACAGGGATGACCGGGTGCATTATCTACAATTAGCAATGCTTTAAACGGAAGACCCATCTCTTTCATGTATTTTTCAACTTCTGGTACAAAAGAATCGTTGAACCATGTTGCAAATACAGCTGATGTGACCCATGCTTTTTTATTGGCCATGAAGTGTACTGGATATTCTGATAAATTTACGCCTTTTAGAGCGCGTGGGTGTAAAGCTTTATTTATAATAAGTGGTGTTAACATCTTTGCACCAGAGGCATTGCTGCAAAGAAGAAGTGTGATTCGATCCTTTGCCGCTTTAAAACCACTTGCAATTTTCTCCGATTTCGCAATGAATGTTCGGCTGGGCATCTTTTTCCAGAATAACCCAGTCTCATCTGCATTAAATACTTGATCTGGGCAATATCCACCATCATCAATGATTTCCGCTAATACTTTGCGATAATTCATTGCAGCTGTTTCATCGGCGGACGCTGCCTCGCCTTGTATCTTCACATTATGAAGTGCGTACCGTTGTAAAAATCCAGCAAACCAGCCATTGCTCGCAGAAAATGTCACTTCTCGTAAACAGGAAGACGAACTTGGTTCTAAGTCCTTCAGTTGGTTGAAATACTGTCTAGCTTTTTCTTGAATTAATTCTTTGTGAACGGGGATTCGTTTTTTATTTAAATCTTTAACCCACAGCACGAGAGCCTTTTCCGTCTTCTCTATTACAATATTTCTCGAATACGATGCTCTTTTACTACTGTCGTTTGTTGTATTATTAAGAGATTCATATATTTTACTTGCACGTTTGTGTATAGCTCTGATCGTGGATTCACCTAATTTAAATTCCTTAGCAACAGCTGTGGATCCTTCACCATCTGCTAGTCTATTTAATATTAGAATTTTTGTTTCTAATGGAATTGTCTGTCTTTTTACTTTGTTTTGGCTATAATTATTCATTTTAAGGGAGAACTTACTATGTCTAAAAATAAAATAAAAATCATAAAAACTACATATAAATAGAAACAAAAGTAATTAATTTATTTACCTTTAATCTCACTATAAAGTGAATCCTTAATCACATGAATCGTGTAAAAAACTCTGAATACGAAGCGTATATTTGAGATACGCGCAGACGAGAATTTACAAAATAAAAATAACGGTTTAATTTTAAAATACTAAGTATTTTAACACAGCAAACGATTTTTTACTGATTTACTTCAACTTGTTTAGCGCAGAATAAATTTTAAACAGAAGAGAAAATGGAGTTGACGATAATAAATGAACTAATGAAAGTAAATAAACAGAGCATCGCGAAGTTCAGATACATCGTTGTCAAGGAGACCACGTAATCAGAGTTCGTCCACAACATGCATATGCACATTGATAGGAAACATTAAACTGGTGCTAACGCCGTTAAGATTCATATACCGCATAAAAATAATTCGCACAAAAAAAATCGCACAAAAATAAAATCGCATAAAACCAATCGCACAAAAACAGAATCGCATAAAAAAGGACCGCACAAAAACAGGTCTCACTGTATATACACAATAATTACAATTTGTAAAAGAAATTATAGGTTAATTGAATAAATGTAAGACTAATGCGCCGACGCTGCTGCCTTACTAAAAGTGCATTTATATGCACTTATGACAAAGAAATAAACTGGACGTGAAGGTACTCGTATCGTAAGTGAGTTGATTATTTTTTAATTATTATTTTTTGACAGATAGTTTTTAACATTAAAAAACAATACATAAAATTTATTTTATCAATTTTGAAGTAATTTCAAAGTTATAAATTATTAGAAATTTTAACTTAAACTTCTTAATCAAGATAAATTTAGTAGTCCCACTTAACGAACATAAACTGCGCAGAGGGAGAAAGAGAGTAAGATTGTATTTATTGTATTTCTCGTTTATATTAACCAGTGCTCACTCTTCTTAGAGGCTATAATCTTTCTGAAACCGCTATACTATGCTGGGTGTATGGAATCTAAGACTTTTTTCACCCTTAATCAGTAACTGTTATCTTTGCGTTTTAAGGGGCAAAAACTTAAAGATTAAATTTAATTACTATCTTTAATTGCTAGAATTAAATTACTATCTTTAAATATTAAATTTCATTGTAAGCATTTTGATAGCTGAATTAGAACTAGAACGAGAAATTATTTGAAATTTAGATTGAAATGTATACATATTTTATTATTGTGCTTTTCATACCTTATTTTCGATTAATGTTTCGAGCACCTTCCTCGCACGCACGAGAAACTGGAACTAACATACAAAAACAAAACAAAAACAAAAGAAAGAAAAAATTGAGGTTGCTGACTAATTAGAACGACTAGTACCAACTATTTATAAACTTCATTGTTTCAGAAACTATTCTCCTATACATTGATTTGATGCAACACATCGCACTTGTGATATTTTTGGACAACTCGTTACTATATATAATGTTATTTTTAACTCCTGATGACTAAAGCAATTTTATTGTCAAATACATATATCTATCAAGACTAATTTTTTTTTCTGTACAATCGCTACTGATAGAATAATTTTCACCATTCACGATTTTGTCTTCCGTTGTAGTCTCCATCGATCAGATTTTCCTTTCTATAGTTAAGCCATAATGTTAGTTAGGTCAGTGGTTTCAGAGTTCCACGCATGGTTGGGTGGTTGAAGAACGCGGTGCGGAGACCGGGTGGTAACTACTACCCTTTGCGTACCGATCTAGTATAAAGCGTGCATGTCCCAATCAAGGGCGCCGGCAAAATAATATAAAAGGGGGTGCAACCCTCTAACAAACTACCCTCCCCTCCCCCCGAAAAAAAATTAAAATATTCTGCTATTACATTTTGTTTTGTTATTACATATACTTTCATCTGTTCATTTTTTCAAGATACATATCTTCATTGTTAGCAAGATATTTAAAAAAAAGTACGAATTTCTTGTACTTACAAATTTTGCCCAGAGGCGATCGCGCTGGCATAGCTACTGACTTTGAAGCACTAATAACTACAAACAGTAGTTTCGTATACTAACGTGTTTGAGCACGCTTAACATTGGTATTTATTGTGTTGATGAAGTTTTACGGTTGCGAGAAGTCAGCTTGTGTTATACACCTTTGTTAAACTGAATAACTAATAGAAAATATAATATTATTTACATTTTATTAAATGAAATTTAAAAATATAGCTCAGATATCTGCCAAGTTTGTGAATGCTCAGTGTGCATAAGAAAAGAATCAAAGATGACTCAGAATTCATTGAAAAAGTTAAAAACAGATTTGGACAGCAAACAAGACGATTACAATTCTTGTTTGATTAAAAAATTTTTAATTGTTATGTATCAATAATTACTTAATTATTTGTTTTTCCATAAAAATAGGTTTAATAAAAAAATTTTATAACAAAATTTTTCTGTATCTCTTTAATTGTTTTTAAAAAAAAATAACCAGGGGGGTGCAAGTGCACCCCCTTGCACCCCGCTGCCAGCGCCCTTGGTCCCAATATTGTCTTCGGAGAAATTTGATTAATAAATTTTGCGAATTTGAATTTTTTGCTCTTTAAATGAAACTATGAGCTTCTGTCTAGACGAACGATTTATGATTCTTGTATCAAAGCCAAAATCATCCATCATGTACCGTTTTTGTAGAAAAAAAGCTGTCACACTTTTAATAAATGACCGGATATTGCTTTCTAGCACACCATTGGTCAGAGAGCTGCGAATAGCGCGTTCGAACCTGATAGCCGACAAAACGAACAACTGTCGTGACTGAAAGTCCTCTCGGTGGTGGCGTAGAAGTTTGGAGAGCGCATGTGCCACCTCAAGTACTGTCCACTTCACCTGCAAAATTGCGTGGTATTCCTACCAAGGCCATTAAAGAGATAAAGCCCTAAAAATGGGACTAAATGCTTGGTCATAGTTGGGTGAGGGGGTTATCTTCGGGAAAATACATAAGGACTCTAAAACTATCACCAAGATTGCGATTATGATTGCCAAGTTAACAATGGCCCTACTGTTAATAAGAACTTTTTTTCTTTTGCCTGTAAGTTATTATTGTGTGTTGTAAAAGCACTTAAATTCCCCTGGGCAAATCGTGGATTTTGGTAAAAAATGGAGAAAAAAAATCTCTTAGATTGCAGATTCATTAGTTCTTGCCAAAAAAAAAAACAATAACACATATTTTCGTCAAAAAGATGTTGTTCATGTTGCACAGCGTAATAATTAACAATTAGCTGCTGACTGTCGCTTACAGCCCATTAGTTTTAATGCTCATAAAAATTTGTTCGTTATACCATAATAACGGTACTTTGTAAGGTGATACTATAGCAGTGATACCATAAAAACGGTAATGACGGTAACGATGATACCATAAAAATTTATTGAAGCTTTCACAAAATGTCAGATTCAACAGTGTGTCCGTACACATTCAATCAGTGTATTGAGTATTATGATTGGAGTACATTTAAACGATCCTTCGATTCATCACCCTCCAAAATTTCTGAAAATGCAGCTCTAAAGTATAATAAATAATGAAATCACACTAACTTGCCTGATGTTGAACAATCAATACATTAAATTATGACCTAAACGAAATAAAAAATCAACGTTTTAGTTTTTATATAAATATTTTATTGCTTTAATACTTTATTTTAAAATTTTCAGTACTTCCTAATAATTGCCTTTTGCTCATAAAGCTTAAAAATTACGGTTCGAAGTTCATTTTTTACTGCTCTCTTTCTAAGAAAACCCATGTCCTTTTTAGAATATTACTTTATTTTATGTTCAACTCTACTTATTGGTTTTTTATTGAGTGTCCCCCAGAGAAAGTAAACTATCAAATAAATATTTTGCCATGCAAAAACTGTCATTTCGAAATGGTTTCAGTACTATAAACATTTGAAATTCAAATCAACGGAATGGCAACGTGCGTGATGGCGATTA
Organism: Parasteatoda tepidariorum; assembly: GCF_043381705.1. Lineage (NCBI taxonomy): Eukaryota > Metazoa > Arthropoda > Arachnida > Araneae > Theridiidae > Parasteatoda > Parasteatoda tepidariorum. Next base: position 73,304,680 of record NC_092207.1, read on the forward strand.
CGGAGAAGAAGATTCCGTGTTTTCTTTTATACCGTTCGCTGTCTGCTACAAATATGGCCATCAATCAATGAATAAATATTGCATAATAAAAATACTATTTATTCTATACATTTCATAGGATGGAGCCATATTTTTGCTAAGAATGGAAACTGCGTTTAAAATTTACAAAAGTACTTTCCATATTTTTTTCCCTCCATCGAATAAAGATTCTGGATCATTTCCAATACTTTTAAAATCACTCATACCTAAAATTTCAATCTTTGCTTATCTTGTATATGCTTTTATATTTAGAATAGGAATATACAAAGTTTTTTCAAATTGAATTTAAATTTCAGAAAATGAATGAAGTTGTTAGCATTGAAAATAACAATTAAAAAATAGAATGAAATAATTAAAATTAAGTAATCGTTTTCGGTGCATTTGATGGATTATTTAAACGATTATTAAAGTCCACGGATCATTTAAAGAAGCTAGCTTTCATCGTCAAACTTATTTCAATTTAAGGGATTCCATTCGTTCTATTGTTCTTTGAAATAAAATAGAAGTAGGGTATATATATATA
>NC_092207.1:73306160-73311951 GCF_043381705.1 Parasteatoda tepidariorum
CGCCATCTTCCTTAGAGTCTAAACTAAGTCCTCCGTCGGTAAAAAAAAATTTATTTGCAATTTAAAATAGTGAAAATTAAATAAAACTAAAATGGGTAGACTCGCCCCGGTTTACGGTATATATATATATATATATATATATACTGCAGATGTGCCAAATTATGTTTTTAAACTATACAATATTAAATGTAAGATTTTTATTTTTTTATAATTTTATAACGGTTGTTGAACAATCGACTCAATGTTTACGACAACTAATGTTTAACTCTGCAGCCTTGTAATTTTTAATCTAATCCAGAAGAAAAGGGAATTCCTGGATATTAGGAGAAATTTGCCTTCGTGGAGGATTTTTTTGATCGAACTAACCCGCATTTACGTTACATGGAGAGGAAGACCGCGAGAACCTCCCACGGTTAGCCTGACGGCAAGGGGACTCTAAGCCATGATCCGTCTACCACTGAAAATACTTCACGACAGCGCTGTGGTCAGTGTAAGCCGGATGCAGAATTTGTATTGATCAGCCATCGCCGGGATCGAACCCCGGTTCACCTTATTAGAAGGCGAACGCTCTATCCCCTGAGCCATCTTGGCTAAATGTAAGATTTGCTAAGAATGGTAATTATAATATCCTTTCGAAATATGTTAGAAATATTATAGAATTATTAACAATAAATTTTGTTAAAATATTCGCAGGATATTGTAAGTATACTCCAAATGAAGTTTATTACAACGAAAGTTATAAAGATCACGCAAGAATAATTCTCATGAAATTCTTCAAACTTTCAAGAACTCTCTACCAAATGCAAATGATGACTTCTCGAATGTTGAAGAATAAAGAATGGATCTATATGAGATAAATAATTCATATACTGTTTGTAGAACAAAATGGTTGCATAAAATTAATTGTAGAATACTTTTGTCAAAGTTTCCCAAACTAGCATAGTTTTAAAACGTAAAGTATTAAAATTACAAAATTAGTCTTTGCATTCATTAAAAATTATCCCTTATTTCGCAACTAATTTAAAGTACAGTACACAAAATAAAAAAAGGACCACACGAAATAACTTTTTATCTAATGATCGGATTTTAACATACAATTCATTCATTAACATTCAGCTGAATCTTAAAGGTTCAAAGGGGTGACCTCAAATATGCTAATTAATTAGTGCAGACTGCATTTTTAATTACGAAATCCATCACACAAACGTACTTTCTCTGAATAAACATTTCTCTGAATCTTATTTTTCCACAGATTCGGACTTCTGGACCACTTTTCCGATTTCTGACCTTCTTAATATTATTTCCTGTTATTATTTCATATTTGGTTTCGACTGTCATTCAAAATTTTAGACTTAGAACAAGAAATATTATTCTTTTATTATGTTATAAAGTATTCACACTATTTTAGGAAAATAGGCAGCATTTTATGATAAAGTGTTTGGTTAATTCTTTACAATCAATAAACGGTAATTAGGGGAGAGTCGGGTAGTCCCGCCCACTTAAGGAGTATTGCTTATATTTCTGTATAATATTGAGTAATAATCAATATTTTTGTATGTTTCTATTGTTTTACCATCTAATTAAATAAAGCAAAAAGAATAAACCAAAAAAAGAATAATTTGACAGGAATTTGACATGTTTTTCAACTCTTTTCAAAATGTGTCGGGTAGCCCCGCCCAGTTACAAAAATTATGTTTTTTGACTGTTTTTTCAGGTGTTTAAAGTGACCAATGTATTGACAATAGATAAACCTCGTTTATCATTTTTATCACAAAATTGCTTTATTTATTGCATATTTATATACTTTTAGTGAATTCTATCATTTAATAACAATCATTTAATAACAGCAATATTTGTTGTTAAAAATGCATATAACATTCAAATTTGAAGGAATAAAATAATAATCTTTGCAACTGTACATTTATCGACGAAATAAAATTGGGCGGTGATACACGACATTCATGTGAGCGGGGCTACCCAAAATCCAATTTTTTTGTAAATTTGTAATTACTCGAACAATTTTTCACATATAAACTTCTTTCTTTGTGCAAATTAAACTTAAGACTACATACTTTAATGCTGTATGTATAGAAAAAATTATTTTTTTAGTATTAAAATGAAGTTTAATCGAAACATTCAACCAATTTTTCTTAATTTCATGACTACTGTATTCAACATATTTTCAAAACTATTGTTTACCATGTTAACAGCTGCATAAATACTTGAAACTTTGAAAATAATCTTTTTTTAATATAACAATTAATGTCCGATATGGCCCATTGACTTGAAAAAATATTCTATACATATGAAATTGACTGTGGTCGGGGGTACCCGACTCTCCCCTACTTAATAATTCCCTTATCATTTTATAAAGTAATGATGCAATTTATGAAAATATGCATCATTTTATGATTAAGATGCATAGTTACTGCTTAACAATTAAATTTTGAATAAATTACATTCATATTTTAATAAATTATGTGTAACAATATAATACATTTTAATATAAATTTTGTAATAATTATGAATGCTAAATAGCAGTTTAAACCCCGAAAGCAATATAAAGAGTTAGCTTGTGTAATAGTAACTTGTGTAACAGCATAATAAATTTGTGTTTTGTGTGATAATTATAAATGCGAAATAACAGTCTGAAATAAGGAAAAAAAAGCAATATAATGAGTTAACTTTTCACGCAAGCACTAAATTAAAACTCCTTCTGAAAAAATATTTAACAAGTTTCTGTAGTAATCAAAAATTGAATAATAATTTTTAAAAAATATATATGCGACGGAAGCTCTAATGGCAACGAGAAAATCTAATAGATTCAAATAACCACAATTGTGTTATTAAAATTTTGGTATAGATAGTCTATAATTATAAAATATAGTCTATAATAAAAAAAATGAAGGTTTTATATGAGTGTTCGCGCGTGTACATGAGTCTGCCCCGTTTATGACTCCAGAACCGTTTATTTTAGCGTTTTGAAATTTGGATAGCAAATGAATGGAACAATTTAGTTTTCGAATTTAAAATTCGCTCAAAAGTTCAAATTTGACCATTCAGGAGAGACGAAGGAAAAATGGAATTTTTTCATTGATTCCAATTGGATACTTGCACTTCAAGAAGAAGATCACGAATACCCACATACGTGATCTATGACGTCAGCTCCAGCTGAGCGTTTATAAGCAAAATGGTGTATCAAAGTTGAGCTAAGTTTCCAAACATGAATTAGAATGTACGCTGTATTTAGTTAAAGTGAAGTTAATTAAATACAGTGCTGTATCACACATCGAAAAAACTGAAATATAATTCTTTCTTATCTACGTCTTTTACTTAACTTAGATTATTTGTTTTTATATTTCATTGTAACCGTGATATATTTTTGTTTTTTGTACCTGGCAATTTCGATGCATAATTAGTTTGTTTAGGTTCTATATGGCTTCGTGCCTGCTTTTTTGTTAAGAAATACATAGTGAAAGAATTAAAATTTTGTAAAGAATTTTGTGAAAGAATTCTGTCGCTTAGGAGAATTGATACTTGGCGGGCTTGGCTTATCCGAAATAGAATTTAAAAAAAACAATTGCTATCATGAACAAATGCCACGTTTCAACAACCAATCAGGATCGACATACCTACACTACGTTACCTGCAGGTATTCCACTGTTTACATGTGAATTAGCCATTCATAAAAATTAACCAGTATACGATTCTGTTTATATCTTAAAGATAACATCAGAGATGTTTTCTACTTTAAAGCTCTCGTTAAAAGAAGTTTTATTGTGAGCTCTAATATCAAATAAACACAATGATCAACTCGCAAGTGGTAGCACAGGCTGGTGACGCCAGAAAATTAGTATTCCAAAAGTCATCTGAAACCACGTGTTTATTTTTTTTTATAGTTTTGCTTTAAGTTTGTCTATAAAACTAGAAATAATATAAAGACAACGGTATTTGAAATTTAAAAATAATAAGTTATCTACGAAAAAGCAAAACTGTACTGAAGAAATTGTACTAATTTGTTCAGAAGAAACATAAAAAAATCGTCACACTATGATCTCTTGCGCATGGGTCCAGTGCCCTACCAACCAGGCTATCCCGGCAGTGATTTTGCTATTTGAAAACACTTCAATGAGAAGTCCTACCCCGTCCACCGTATTCACCGAACATTCCCCCTTCAGATTATCACCTATTCCGGTCGATGACACTTGGTCTGTCTGAGCAGAAGTTTACATCATTTGAAGAAACCAAGGAATGGCTCGATTCGTGGATATCCTCGAAAGATGAAGAATTCTTCCGACGTGGCATCCGAATGCTCCCAAAAAGATGGGAGGAAATAGTTTCAAGTAATGAAGAATACTTTGAATAAAATATTATATACCGTTTTTTTACAATAAACTGCTAATTTTTTATAGAAAACGGTTAAAACTTATTTGTACTCACCATAATTTAGCTTGATTAATTGTAATGGTCTTTCAGGTTTTTGCATGATTTCGTAATGTTGTTCCGTACTGATTTATAAGTTATTATCTTTTTTTCATCCCGTACGAAGAACTGGTATCCAGCTAGTTTGTATACATAAAAGGCAAAGCCCTCATTTTGTCATCACTAATTCTTGCACTTCTTGTGAAATCAGAAAGCTTAAATTTGGAACACCTACTCATTAAGAGATAAATAGAAAAACTAAAAAAGTTATATTTCCATATTTTATAATTATCGAAGTAATTAGCCAAATTGACAGTTATACTTAATAACACGTCTTAAATAAGATGAAAGTCTCCAACTTTGAACAATGTGTTTCTTGTCAGGTAGAGAAAAAAAACTTTTAAAAAATATTTCATTTTGCTATTCTGTTAATCATTGAGGTAATTCGCTTAATTAACAATATGCGTCTTTAACAAGATAGGCGTCTGAAATTTCAACAAAGTTTTCCTTTTCAGATAAATTGAAAAACTAAAGCAGGTTCATTTTGATATTTTGCAATTATCCGTGTAATTAGGGGTTGTTACCCTCTCTGACGTAAGGCGAAATAACACTTTCCAACTTAATTAGGAGTCTCAAACTTGAATCATATGTTCCTTAAAAAATTTCAAGGATACATTTTTTTTTAAATAATTCAATTTAGATGTTTAGTAATTATCGTGGCAGTTAACCCAATTGACAGTAATTCTAAGTAAACCTCTTATTTCTATGAAATATTTGATTCCAGCTGATTATAGCTGATTCCAAGTCTTGTGCTATTAAATCTGGAAGTTATGAGTTCGTGCATTTGGAAGATTATATGAATATTACATGAAGTGGTGAGTTTGCGTCAACTGGCAACTAATTTGCTCTAATGCACTTAAAACACTAATGCGCAGGTCCAAAGTAAAGCCACAAAACTGTGAATTTAAGTAAGTGAAGGACAATGCTGTAGGATCGGAGGGTAGCCGAACCAGATGGTTACCGCAAGTGGTTAGTTTAAAGTGCTATAAGCGTAAACAAAAAGTCTATATCTACACAGAATCCAATAACGAATTCTATAAAGATCGCTCTTAATGTGAAAATCTATATATATATATATTTCTCTTACACGGCTATAAAAAAAGCCTCATTACAACTCCCCGAATGGCAACGCTAGAAAATAAACCAATGATTGCCGCAAAAAATGTCACATGCCAAATCTAGCTAAGATGGCTCAACATATAGCGGTTTTAAAAACGGAAACTGAAATAACCAGGGAGAGCATAAGCTAGGCAGAAGTCTTTGTCGATAGATCTCTATTTTGGTTTTTTGTCGAAAGCGTTTTTTTTTC